>NC_132918.1:82934263-83254888 GCF_047675955.1 Chlorocebus sabaeus
CTATTTTAATCAGAGAAACGGAAATGAAATTCCCAATGTAGCTTTTAGTTTAAAAAAAATAAATTACAAGTGGTATATGATATTCATGCATACCATTTCCTCTGAAATTCTTTTTAAGAATGGAAGAAAATAACTATATAACAGACTGGAAAGAACACTAGCTTAGGAGTGTCATGCCCTAAATTTGTCACCTGGTAGCTATGTGATCAAAAGCAGCCAGTTCTTGTCTTACCTCATTTCACTCATATATAGAATAATAGGGCTGATGATACATAAGCTCCCCTGTAACCCCAAAAATAAATGAGTCTATCATTCCCTGCTTACGTTGAAGACCCATCCATCCATCCATCCATCCATCCTCTCCACAAATATATATAGAATTCCTACTTGGGCAATGTCCTTGTCATTCAAGCCCTTCTGCTCTGAGTTGATAGGTTGATGGCATCATCACACTTCCAAGCACCCAGTCTCAGTATCTCTACCCTCTGCCTCCTTGCTTACCCATCTCACCACCTACCTACTTTTTTTTTTTTTTTGAGACAGAGTCTTGCTCTGTCACCCAGTCTGGAGTGCAGTGGTGTCATCTTGGCTCACCGTGACCTCCAACTGCCGGGTTCAAGTGATTCTTCTGCCTCAGCCTCCCGTGTCGCTGGGATTACAAGCATGCACCACGGCACCTAGCTAATATTTTTATATTTTTAGTAGAGACCGGGTTTCACCATGTTGGCCAGGCTGGTCTTGAACTCCTGATCTCAAGTGATCCGCCTGCCCCTCGGCCTCCCAAAGTGCTGGGATTACAGGCGTGAGCCACTGCATCCAGCCCAATACCTACTCTTTATGTCTGTAGATCCTCGCCCTTCTGTGCCCACTCCACTGCACTTCTATGTCTAAAGTTATCTACAATCTCTTATTTTTATCCACATTTCCTGAAGTTCTGTTGAATGACAGGCACTGTGCTGGGCTCTTGAGGAGCTCGGAGTCGAGAGAGGAAGACAGGCATTAACAGACCAGCACAAGGTGGTGGAGGAATGATCATGGTGTTAGGTTTCTTCTTTTCCTCTCTTAGAGCCTTCCTCCTTAATGGTTTCCTCTTTCAGGCTTTTAGCATCTCACTCATCACATCCTCTTACAGTTTGTTCTCTACCTTGTTCTTGACCAGATGGAGCAACTTGATAGCAGGAATCTCATCAATTCAAGCCATCCTTGTACTCAGAAACATTGAGTGTCTCCCTTTTGCTCTCAGAGGGAAGTCCAAACATTTGCACTGGACATTTCAAATCCTTAAGAATTTGATGCTGTTTTCCAATTAACTCTGCTAATAATCCCATACTTAATCCCACCCGTACCTCAAACCCTCTTTTTCACACCTATTTTACCTCTAAAATCCCTCCAGTGACACAAAGGCTTAGCCACACCCAGTGCTCTCACATTCACTGCCTTTTGTGGGGTAAGCCATTTCCTCTTCTGGGTATGCCTAATACACTTTTTTTCCCCTCCCACTTCGCCTGCAGGGCTTGCGTCAAAGATCCTATCCTCTTCTCGTGCTCTAGCTTAAATTGTATCCTTTCTAAGAACCTTTGCAGATAATCAGCTCCACCCTGCAGAATTAATGTTCATCTGCTCTTCAATACTTTTTATAATAAATGTTCTAACATGTCGTGGTCTATCTTTTGCAGAGGTTTTGTGAACCTTTCTACTTGCTATATTATGAGCTCTGTGGGAGAGGTGCCCGTGTCACTTGAATTTTTGGATCCTCTGCAGCACAGAGAGCTTAGTGCCTGACACTTAGGCTAACTCTGTACTGAGCAATTGCCATATGCCGGGTACTGCACAGGCTGTGTGATACTCCATCCTCACAACGGGTGATGAAACTGGGCTCAGAGAGTCTAAGCAAACGACTCAAGGCACCAGCAGGTGATACAATTTAGGTTTAAACGAGGGTGCCTCTTAATGAACAGCCTACACCGCTTTCCCACAAGGGGCCACAGTGCGTGCTGGATGGTTTTGTAACCATTTGGAGAAGAGGTTGAAGATGTGCTGAACCAGCATTTTCTGATTACCTCGGGAGATTTCTAAAGGTTTTTGTGAGAGTTGGCATTTGCTTTTATCCCCGAAAACTGAATAGGAATTTGACAAAGAAAAAAAGGTAAGGGTATTCTACTAAGAGAATAAAATTTGAGTGCTCAGTCTTCCATAGAGGGTAAGGGTTTTTTTTTTTTTTTTTAAGGGGTAGGTGAGAACTATTCACTGATTAATTTCCCCAGTCAGACTGTCAGCAGTAGACGGAAGGAAGCATCTTCGTCTTGCTCAGCGTTGTTTCTCTGTTGCCTACGGCAGAGCCTAATACAGAGCATTTGTTGGATAAATATTTTGTAGAAATTAACCTATTCAATGAATACTATCTAAGCAGTTCTTGCATGCGTATATTTTAAATTCACTCTTCACCTAGAATGCTAAACCCTAATTGTCTTAATGAAGGCTTTAAAAGCCCAAACCAAAACTTTTAGACCCTGAAAGTGAAACCTTCAGTCCCTAGAAAGTTCACTGACCAACCCAGTTTCACCGACTGGCTGAGTGAAAAACAAACATTAAACCAACAGAACAAGCTATGAAAATCAAATAAGAAAAAAAAAATTGAAGTTCCAAGAAACTTAGATATTTTCAGTAATGTGCCTCCTGCAAGGAAACTTGAGGGCTTCGATGACGTCAGTTTCATTTCCAGTAGAGAGCTTTTACCTTTCATCTCTTCAAAAAGAGACTAAAAGCCCCTCCGTCCAGCAGCTGTGCCATGGGTGTGGGTGTAAAGACATCAAGGGAACTGAGGCAGCATCAACGAGGTTCTTCTCACATTGTATTGGTTTTTTTCACATCTCTTCGTATTTTTTTTTTCACTTCTCCTCATTTTGTATGAGAATAAGCTATAAGCAAGTCTGTGTCAATGAGCATATTCAGATCACAGCATTTATTGAATCAGTGAGTCAGAAAATGGCTCAAAGCTTAGCATGATGAAGTAGAAAATGCATTCTCCTTAGGGCAGGAGAATGGGCCTGTTCTTTCTCCCTCACTTATTAGCTGGCTGACCCAGAACAGTCACCTTGTTTATCTGGGCCTCAGTTTCCCCTTCCAGCTATGACATATTTAGCAGATCCTCCTTATGATAGGAGAAAAAATATGCTTGGAAAACATCTGTAGTCGGTTTTAGAAATCAGACATTATGAAAAGCTTTCTAAGTGCATGGTGATCTGGGAGTTGGAGGTAAGGTTTTGTTTTTCATCCAACAGTTTCCCCGCCTTGGCACTCTAGACATTTTGGCCTGAATAATTCTTTGTTACTGGAGGTGGGGGTGGTGGCCATCCTGTGCATCGTAGGATGTGTTGTAAAATCTCCAACCTTTAATCACTAAATACGAGGGACACCCACTCCCCTCTGCCCAGTGGTGACAACCCAAAATGTCTGCAGACATTGTTAAATGTCCCCCAGGGCAAAATTGCCCCCAGTTGAGAAACAGCACTTCTGTTGCATTTTCAACTAAAATTGATGGATTCCTTAGAAGAATGTAGCTGAAATTGGACTTCAGAAGGTATAGTAACCAAACAAAGAGGCTCCCTCCATTTCTGTTGACCTAAGGATGTGGTGTCCCTGGGAGCTCAAGAAAGGTAGAAGCGCATAAAGTCTGGAGGTAGGAAACCAGCATCTGAGTTCCTGGGTTATCCTTGATGGCCTGTGTGACCTTCATCATGTTTCTTGACCTCTCTGAGCCTCAGGGACCCCATGAATCTAGAGGATGTAATTCCTCTCCTCCATGAGCCTTCTTCATGTCATATCCCCTCTCGCACACACACATCACCACAAGGCTGTTAGGAGATCAAAAGTAATTTATGTGAAAAACACTGTAAGCTAAAAGGCACAAGAAAAACATGTGGTATCACTCTAAAGATTTTTCTTTTTCCTGAGAGACCAAAGAAAAGGAACTTTTATTCCAGGATAATTTTTCTGTCAATCGCGGTAATGGTGACATCGCAGGTGCCACCACAGCGGTATTCAAAATAAACAATGGAGAAGGTTCTCAGGGAATACGACCATGACACCAGCTGCAAGACTTGATTCCACTGGGCTATGAATTAACTTGCATTTCTCCAGTAAGAATGAGTCTCATCTAAAGAAGGCATCATGGCATTAAGCAAAGGTAACACTATTTTATTTGACTTTTCACATACCTGGAAGTATATTGGCCCTCTGCTGCCTCTCTTCAACAAGGTCATCAACCTGGAAGATGTCTAAGTGGCTCATGTCTTCAGCAGCTGAGAACTTTAGAACTGAGAGGGGCTTCTGAATGCTGGTGGTTTCCTCAGAGAGGAAATCAAGGAGCTCTGGTCACAGTCAGACCTAGGGTGAGTGGCCCTCCCAATGCGCCAAACCAGGCCAAATCAGGCTGGGTCCTCCGGTTTGAATCCCACTCTTGAGTTCTGAGAGTGTTCACATCTAGAGTAATAGCCTAGAAATCAGACTAGACACCAGGTCAGCAGGCTACTGACTATCCAGGAAGCTCAGAAACAAACTAGAATTTTAGATCAGAAACCTCTAGGGTCCAAGTGTCAGGTTTAGGTTAGAAGGAATAGTGTAATTTACACTAGTAAAAGTGGTTTATGGATGACTTTTTTATCCTTTGAGGGTACTATGGAATAGCAGTCAAGGGCTTTCCTTCCAAGCCCTGGATGTGTCTCCTGGCCCTGCTCCTGCTAGCTGTGTGACTGTGGGCACCCAGTGGGTGTGATGTAAATATTAGCTGTGCTATTGGGGGCACCGCTTGATCCTCACAGCAACCTCTGGGGCCAGTGGTTCTATCGACTTCACATTGCAGCTATAGAATCTGAAGTTCAGAACAGTGCATCGCTGCAGAGGAACCCACTTTCCTTTGCCGTCCTCTTTCTTTCAGCTCACTCTTCCTTTGCTTTCTGCTATCTAAATGCCATCTGTCCCTCGAAGTCTGTTCAAATGCTACCTCCCCAAAGAATTCTGCCTCCGGAGTGGAGTTAATCTCAGCTTCCTCTAAGCCCCATAGCATTTTGCTGGTATCTCTATCACACTGCATACTCACTTGGGCCATAGTAGGTAAGAAAGGTCCAACACAAGGACATAACACATTGCAGAGTGTGACAAAGGACATAGAGAGAAGCAAGGTGAAGAATGCAAAAAGTGTAAAGGAAGGAAAGTTTCCTCCCTGTTTCTCCCATCAGAGAGTCATTATATCCCATGCTACCTTTTAAAGGTATTCCCTGTTTCTCCCTCCTGATAGTCATATTGCATCATGATATCTTTGAAAGCACTCACCACTCTCTGTCTCCAGTCAAAGCTAACTCCGTATATGCTGTCTCCTGTCCAAGACTGAGCATCTTGGTAGGTGGAACAGTTTGGATTCACCTCCGCATGCCCCACAGCACGTGGCTCTAGGAGGGGCCCAAGGTTGCAGGTGCTTAAAAAATGCATATGGCACTGAACTGAGAAGAGCTTGCTGACGGTGGGTGATGGTGATAGATGACGGAAGATATGATCATGATAACAAGGAGGTTATCTGAACCGAAACCTAGCCGCTGAAACCTAGCCGTCACGAAGGGTGATGTACTCACGATGTTTCGCTATGACTGAGTGAACGACAAGAGATCCACGAATTAGACCTAGAAACAACCCACTCACTGGCAAACTGAAAAGAAACTGGAAAAGGAAAAAGGCATATGGGTGGAGACTGTTGTATCAGCTCGAGCCCTGATCTATAGATTGGTGTAGCAGTGGTAGTTGAAAACACTGTTCTTCCCTATTGTTTTAAAAATGCAGTTTATTAACACAGGTACAGAAAACCAAACACCGCATGTTCTCACTCATAAGTGGGAGATGAACAATGAGAACACATGAACACAGGGAGGGGAACATCACACAAGGGCAAGGGGAGGGAGAGCATTAGGACAAATACCTAATGCAGGCAGGGCTTAAAACCTGGATGATGGGTTGATGGGTGCAGCAAACCACCATGGCACATGTATTACCTATGTAACAAACCTGCACGTTCTGCACATGTATCCCAGAACTTAAAGTAAAATTTTTTTTAAAATGTAGTTTATAAAATCATTGAGAAAGCCCTATTTATTATTATTATTAATTGAGGAGGATGTAGAAAATATCTAAAGGGAAAGATAAGAGAAACAATCTCATTACACGGAGTTGAGTGCTATTTAAATTTTACTGTAGCCTCCTTGTTGTATATGTCTGATTTTATGTAGTTGAAATCATGATTCTGTATATTACAAAATATATTTTGTTTATTTTTATATAGATAACACATGCATAAGGTACAAAATTCAAAAGACACAAAACGGTAGGCAACAGAAAGCCAGTTTCTCTCTTGCCCCTGCCTCCCACAACCAGACTTTCTCTTAAACGTCTCATAAATCCTTACAGGGGAGTCCTGTGCCTACCATTGTACATTTTGGAGTGAGTTAATAGCCCTTAAACCTTCAAGGTTCTCAGGAACCAAAAATTGCTATAAGAAGGAAATACGTCCCTAATGCAATGTATCTGTGCTGAAAAAAGATGCAATTATACTACCTCGATGCCAGTTACATAAGCAAAATTATATAGAACAACTCTTTCTAAATAATCTTCTCAAATTGACAACAGTAGTTGGAGGTACTCAACCGAGACACACTCCCTTAACAGGCATCCATCCCAAAGATTTCCCAAAGATGTCCTCAGTAACCGAAGTGATTCGAAAAGCTCAGAAATATAGAAATCAGAGTCTGCAGGTCTCGGCGGTGTAGCGACTAAGACATTAACCCCCATCCCAGGCTCCTAAAGGCAGGTTTCACCTTCTTCCAAGATCAGACCTGGCAAGGACTCTTCCTCATCTTGTTCTGCCCTAGGGTGCTGGGGGTGGGCAGGAAGCGTAGGAGGGGTGGGCGGGGGAATTCCAGTTCAAATGAAACAGTTTAAAGAAAGTCATTTCCATAAAATCTTGCTTAAAATAGAGAAAGCCATTCTATACTTACCGAAACTCTGTCCTCTTCAAACTCACCCCCAACCCACCCCCAACACATAAAGAAGAGGAGGAGCGGGATCCAGGGTTTCCCTCGAGGTCTTGGGCCATGTGTGCTGCCCCACGGGCTTACACTGACACAGATCCTCCCACCTGAGTCTTCACCACCCACGGTCTCATCGTGGATCTTCTCCCCAGTAGGCAGTTTCAAGAGCTTTTGAGGAATCTGCTAGTTTGGAAGTTTATTTACCAGTGAAGTGAATCTCCCTGTCTGCTCTCCTTCCTCTCCTCTCAGTACCCATCTGATAAAGTTACAGAAGGCATCTCGGATTCACAACAACCCTCACCAGCCCCCCACTGAATAGCACATCGTCTGGTAACAGGAGGCGTTTGATTACATTTGGATGGAACGCCTGCATCAACTCCAGTTGTCCCTGAATTGGAACTGATGGGCCTCACGTGCTGCAGCCAACAGTTTGCCTTCACCCACTCCCCTCTCCGAAGGGAACCTTTCTTTGGGAAAACAAGAAACCTACGTGCCATCCTGGGTGAGAGACTAACAGGAGCTGTATCCCAGCATTGCCTTCCAGGCGAAGCAGACAAAAGTACACTCTCAGGGGTGTGCAACTGCAAGCCGTGCTTCAAGCATCCTAGAAAGAACCTCTAAACCAGGGGACCCAAATCCCCTTTTCAAACTACCTCTATGCCTCTGTGTTCATTTCAGCTCACAGGCACTGAGTTCTTACTACATGCAGTATAAGGCATTCTGTTGTTGTCTCCTTAGCAAACCCTCATAGCCTCCCCTCTCCCATTCTGACTTATTTACTCAGACACTATTCTGTAGGCAGAATAATGGCCCTACCAAAATGTACACGTCCTGTTCATGTCTTAATGCCCTGAACCTGTGAATATGTTATATTACATGGCAAGGGAGAATTAAGGTTGCAGATGAAATTAAGCTTGCTGCAACTCACCATAAAACAGGAAAAGTATCTAGGGTTATTCATGTGGCCCCAGTGCAGTCACAAAGACGCATAAGTAGGAAAGAGCGAAGCAGAAGAGTCAGAATTAGAGTGGTGGTATCTTGAGAAAGACTCGACCTGCCATTGCTGGCTTGGAAGATGGAAGAAGGGGCCAGGAACCAAAGAGTACAGGCAGCCTTTACAATCTGAAAAAGGCAAGAAAACAGATTTTTTCCCTGTGGATTTCTTGATTTTAGCCCAGTGAAACCCATTGTAGATTTCTGACCTCCAGAACTGTAAAAGAATAAATTTGTGTTGTTACAGCAGCAATGCATTCACTGTAGACTTCCTATGTGCCAGGCCTGATGCCCGGTGCTGAGAGGGCATTCTCACAGCAGAGAGGGCATTCTCACAGCAAGGGGTTTGTACTTTGTATCAGTCATCAGGGTCCCACTAGGGAAACTGAAGCTACTCTAAGTGTCTAAGCAGAGGGAGTTTAATGTAGGTCACTAGCTACACAGGTGGTAGAAGAAGTTAAGAAGCCAACCCAGACATTAACAATAGCAGAAGTTATTATGCTGGTGCTGCTAGACTAGGCCAGAGAGATAAAGAAAGGAGGTCATGTTAATGGAATCCAGAAGCCAGGGTCACCTGGTAGAAACTGGACCGTGGTGGGCCTGTCCAGTAGAAGCTGGAGCTATAGGTGGGGATAGAACCAGCCAGAGGCGCTGACAGAGGCAGAAAGAGAGAGAACTAAACCCAGCTTCTTCCTGCCTCCTGCCCTTCTGCCTCCTGACAATGTCTCCCACTGGCTGTGTCCAGGGGGAAGCCAGCTGATGTGGGTACTTGAGATACACAAGGGTCATCCCTCTGCAGTTGCCAGCAGAACCAGGGAGGAGCAATGAATGGATTAATGAATCCGAGGAGGATAGATTCCTTCACTCCTTTGTAATTGGTGTGACTGAGTTCCAGCTAATGGAACGTGAGTGGAAATATATGTGCCACTTCCAGGCCTGGCTGTGAAAACCTCCGATGCACACTCCAGCATGGTTCCCCCTCCTGCCAGACTGGCATATATTCCTTCTCTGCGTTGGTCGCCATGAATCTTGAAATATAATTTATTATTTAAAATCCAAGTTTTTACCGTGGTTTCTAAGGCCCTTCATCATGCGGCCCTTGCCTAGCTTCCCACTCTCATTCTGTGTGTCCTGCCCTCATTCACACACTACCCTGGTCTTTGCTTTGCTCTCAACATGCCAGGCATGTCCCATCTCAGTGCCCTGCACTTGTAGCTTCTGCTGGACTCCTCTCCTCTTGTCTCTCTCTTAACTGATAACTGTTCATCATTTGGTTGTCAGCTCCACTGTTATTGAGTCAGACGACTGCTGTCTCCATCTAAGAAAGGCCCCTTCACCTTAAATGACAGTCACATTTCCTTATTTTATTTTCTTCATGGTACCCGAGGTGATCTTGGTTATGTGTTTATTTCGGTAGCATAACCTTCCCAAACCTGTAAGCCCCTTGAGGATGGGATCACGATCTTGTTATTTGCTACATCCTTGTATCGGTCAGTTAGATGTTCACAAAAATCTTTCTTTTTCTTGAAAATAGAGCAGGGCTCATTTCAGATCCCTTTGTAGTTAGGTGTGACTAAGTTCCAGCTAATGGAACATGTGTAGAAATACATGTGCCACTTCCAGGCCTGGCTGTGAAAACCTCCCATGCACACTCCAGCACGGTCCCCTCTCCTGCCAGATGATGACAAGGCCCCAGGGAATAGTGGAAGGATGACATGAAAGAAACCTGGCCTCTTGAATGACTAAGGAGAGTTGCCCCAGCAACCTACATTCTCCTCCAGGACTGTTACATGAGCAAGAAATAAGTTCTGGGTTGACTCATTACATGAGGCTACCCTAACTAAAACAATGCCCAATGCCAAGTACAGTACCTGGTCCGTAATTAGCCCTCAATGAATAGTGATTGAATGACTGACTGTTGCACACTTAATAATGATGTGTTCAGTGATGAAATGTCTTTTCCCAACACTCGTTCTTCATTTACTAAGCTCCCTGAGGACAAGGATGTTTCATCAATCTCTATACACTCTGTGCTTTCCACTGTACCTAAACCTCAGTAGTCATTCAATGGATGTGTGTTGCATTGAGTTTCTAGGCAATATAAAGGAGACAACGACTGGCAAAGCATGGTCAAGATGCATGAGTATGAGGACGTGTTAGACATGACCGTGACCACCAATGCTGGTGCATTTCTTGCAAGCTTACCAAGGGCTCTTCACCTGCTTCTTATTTGTACCAATTGGAAAGGTAATAACTTTTACAATTCCCATTTTAGACACAATAAATCTGAGTTCACAGATGGATCTTACTGAAGATTTTACTTTTTAAAGTGATGAAGCTAGAATTAATTCTTTTTTTTTTTTTTTTTTTTTTTTGAGAGGGAGTATCACCCTGTCAACTAGGCTGGGGTATGATCTCAGCTCACTGCAACCTCCACCTCCCGGCTTCCAGCGATTCTCCTGCCTCAGCCTGAGTAGCTGGGATTACAGACACCCACCACCATGCCCAGCTAATTTTTGTATTTTTAGTAGAGACGGGATTTCACCATGTTGACCAGACTGGTCTCGAACTCCTAACTTCAAGTGATCCGCCCACCTCGGCCTCCCAAAGTGCTGGAATTACAGGTGTGAGCCACCGCACCCAGCCCAAGTCATTGTTTAGGAATACTTATTGAGTGCCTAAGATGGGCTAGTTCCCTGGCTGAAGCTTCTGTACCTAGTAGGGGCTTAGGAAATATGAGAACCCAAAGTTCTGAAGAAACTGGAATTACCTCCCAGGAGACAAATGGGAGGCTCCAGGCTCCAGGCTCCAGCCGAGGACGGAGAAAACCGCCTGCGTCATGCAGCTGACGTGTTGAGCTGGCGTGCCACTGCTGCGGCTGTGTGCCTTATGCAAGTTCCTGGGTGGTCTGCCAGACTCTCTGGAATCAACAACAATGCAGGGACCCCCTTCGTAGCTCTTCTACTTGCCCAGTCTAATGGCCCTGGCATTCTAAGTCTGCCCTTTTCCATACATTCTTTCCTCCTTTCTGTGCCAGGATTTCAGTAGATGATTTAGAGTGAGTTCCGGGCCATTTAGCTCAGTCAGAGATTTGGGTGAAAGTTTCCTCCCATCCATCCCAAGCCTCAGATAGCCCATCAGGGTATGACCAGCTCCTGTGAAGGAAGGGGAAGAAAAGCTAGTGGAGATTTTCAGGCACAGAGTAGGAGAAGTTTCCTCAGCTGCTGCATTTGCCCACTTTAATCTGGCTGTACACGGCTTGTCAATAATAGATTGGATGGAAAATTTAGGACAAAAAAACTCAGGAAGACGTAACTTGCCTACGCAGAGACTGCAAAGGGCCTGGAGGGTCGCTGGCAGGCTGGATGATATATCGCTGCAAAGAGGGCAGGCGCTGTTTTCTGAAGGGGTAGGTAGCCGAAGGGAAAGAGGAAGGTTAGATGACCAGTTCTTCACAGGGGCTCAGCCTTTCCCAGCCTGGAGACACTCCTCTCTGTGCTTGGGCGCCTCTCTCTGTAAATAAATCCAGGCTGCTCTTACAGGGCATGATGTCCCACATACCGTACATCTGAGGTGGGGTGAAATACAAATATGCCTTTTCATAATAGCTTTACACCTGGTGCAGCAGAGGGCCGGTTTATTACCTTGGTAAACAAAAGTTAGAATTCAAGCAAAGTACAAACTTTGCCGAAGGCACTTCTGACAGTGCACCTTGTGTTTGTGAAGTGAACTCGATATATATACGATGTGAAGCAATGGAGGGCTGGGTTTTTTCTTTCTTTCTTTTTTTTTTTTCACTTGTCTGATTTGCAGGGTTTAAAAGTTCGTGTGTGTTTGTGTGTGTGTGTGTGTATGTATGTGTGTGTGTGAGAGAGAGAGAGAGAGAAAGAGAGAGAGAAAGAGAGAGAGAGAGAAAGGTTGGAGGAATTTACTTTGGCTCTGGCTTTTTCTAGCATTTTGAAATCATGCAGTTTAGCGTGGAAAAAAATATGTAAACCGATTTATGTTGTTTTCCAGAGATAGTGTACTTCTTGCTGCCCTCAGAGTGACAATGAGAATTTTTGCATTAGAGACAGGGTAAACCAGTTTGGGGAACACACAAAGGAACCAGGATTTGCATTAAATCTTACTTAAATTAAACATTAAAAAATAAATATTTATTTAGTGCCTTTTTTTTTTTGCACCAAGCACAGAAACAAGAACTTTCATCACCATTATTTCATTTAGTCTTCTCAATTACATGAAGCAGGGATTCTTGATAAAAATGTCCATTTTGCAGGCGAGGAAACTGAGACTACGGTTGCTCAAGCATTCAAGCTTGTGTGTTCTAATTCCAAATTCAGGTTTTCATGCACATCCTCTGAGCTGTACACAGGATCACAGACTACATGGTGTCCTGTCACTTTGTTTCTCTTTCCTGAACCCCTGCTTTTTTCTACCCTGTTCTCTGCCTGTACTTGGGGCAATGACTGATCTGCTCCATTCTGTGGTGTATTTCGCCCAGATGATTTCCATCCTGCTTACCCATCACCTGGGCATTTGAGCTGCCGTACGACCAGCCAGCACCTTCATACATTCCAATACCAAGGATCTGAAACATGTGGATTAGATTTCCCCTCAAAACACACGTAAGCTGAAAAGCTAAGGCAGCAAGAACAAAGCAAGAACACATCTTACGTTTGGTTAGCTCCACAAATGCCTCTGCATTCTCCCATCCCCAGCTTGAATAAATCAGATAAGCTTCAGCAAAAGCATCTGAACTTTTTGGATTCTTTTCTAAAACAAGCCTTTGAACCTGACAAACTTTGCCTATCTCCGCGTGTTCACTCCTCAGATGTTCAGCTGGGGCTTGCCCACTGCACAGCTCGAGTTGATGAAATTTAACTCTTTCATCCACAGATTAATTTTCAACCTGTCTGAAGTGACAATAAACTTATTAGGCTCATTTTAAAGAAGACTTGCTACGAATGTGCCAGCTTATGCCTGTCTCCACAGACAAAGGTTTCCTTCAGGGAACATATTAAACTGAGACTAGTGAGAGGTGATGCCATTAAAACACTGTCAGGTCGGCAGTTTTAGGGTACCAGAGCTGTAGCTGCTTGTCCTTAGCAGGATTTCAAGAGAAAGCCTTGTCTGCCTCTTCCAGATCCCCTGTTACCTCCACCCCCTACCATGGATGCATCTTTAATTGCAGTTCCTTGAGGAATGCCTTTGGCTTTATTTATTACAAGCTGTTAGAAAATTATTGGAACACAAATACTTATTACAGTGAACAGATTTCAGTTGCAAATGGATTCAACACAATTCCTGTGCCGAAGCCCCTGAGGGAACAGGAATGGAGATCTCTGGGCTGTGAAATGAAGCTTGGTCAAGGATGCTTCCTTCAGAGACTCTGCTCTGAAAACCCAGGAGAGCCAAAAAGTGGAAGGCTAGCATTTAAATGAACTCTAAAGAGCATCTAACCAACCCCTTTGTCTTACAGAGGAGGAAATCGAGGTTTAGTGGAACCAGCAAGGCTGAGGCTAAAATAGCCAGCCAGCAATAGGCCTCTGCAACTTCCTGGCCAGGCTTTATAGCTCTCTTCTATGCTGTCTTTTATACCCAGAGAAAGTGAGATTAAATAAAGCCAAAAAACTGACCCTAAATCCTGGCCTGGATCCATGTATCCTGGCTTTTCATTACAGCTTGTCAATACATGTCCATAGATTGAGTCCATAGAAAGATGCCCACCCCACGCTGTAAGAGAGACAAGAAACTTGGAATCCTTCTGAAACATTGACTGGAAATCTTACTCAACGTTAAGAGATCTTAGTGTATGTTTACATGGTAATACTTCTAGACCAGACAGGCAATGCTTAAAGAGAAATCTATACTCCTTTCCTACTTTAAATTTCATCCTCATTAGCTTTTTTGATTTTCTTCCTGGTTACTCTCAGCTGCTATGGATCCTTATCATTGGGAAGTGCAGTTAGTCCCCGATGGAGTTCTCAATTGAAGTAACTGATAGCGCATGAGAATATTAGGGCTAGAAGAAAACTTAATGATACTCTGGGCCATATTCTTCAATTTCCAGTTGAGTACAGTGGGTCTGAGAGAGGTTAAGTGACTTCAGGCAGGGTCACTGGGTACACTATGGACTGCAAAACATTGAATTGCCCCACCACGTGAAAGGAGGTTCCTTCATCTGACAATGACAAACCACTTCCCTTTGTAATACTTAGGTGTCTTTTATGAATTATTAATGGATTGTGCCCAGTTTTACAGAGCCGAATGTGTATTGCAGCCTAGTCCTAAGAAATCCACTGACATCTGCATCTCGAGGTATGGATCATGAGTTATCCTCAGCATCTTTTGTTTCACAAAAAGACCAGTAAACAGAAGTCAGGGGAATTTTCCAAGATTACCTCATGAGTCAGCAAAGGCTCTGGGGCGACAAGCTGTTACTGGATGAGGAATCAGAAGATACAAATTCCAGTCTTCACACTGTCTCTAATCATGTGGGAGATCTTGGGCAAGCCACTTCTGTCTCTGGGTCTCAGTTTCTTCACCCGTAGAAGGGCCTTTCAGGATGGCCTCTAAGAACCTTTCAGCTTGCTGTGGCCTATGGATCTAGAATACAAGGTTCAGAGCTATTTCACGTGTAAAATATGATTGTGCAAAGCCACAATGATACACCCTCAGAATTCTTAAACTTTAAAGGTTAAATGGGTTTTGCCTCCAAAATTGGAAGTGGTTTAGCAATCTGTATGCAAATAATAATAGTAGTAACAATACCTTTTTTTCTTAAATTTTTTTCAAGCTCTTCGTGATTGCAGTACTTGTCTGCTTGCAAGGGCAATCATATAACACAATAAACTAATAACAGACAATGAGAGAACTCAGAAATATGATATCTTTATTATTTTTACTTTTTGAAAAATAATAAGCAAAATAAATGGTATTTATTAAAAACTTACCATATGCCATGCAGTTTATATGTACCATCTGTTTTAAGACATATAAACAGTGTTATCATGCCCTTTGTATAGACGATGAAACTGAGATTCAGTGATGAAATAATTCATCTATTACATATACAACTATTAACCAATAAAGCCCAGAGTTGAAACCAGCTTTCTTGACTCCAAAGCTTATGTTTCCTACAATTACAGGTTGCATACATAAAATAGTACTGCCTTGTTTGTTAGCAAAAGTGTTTTTCCATAAGAAAATAAAATTAAATACATGAAGATTTTATTGGACGTGACAAAGACCACCACCACAGCTTCCCTGGGCTGCAACATTTGAACATCTTTGAAAACAGATAAAAAAATTTGAGGTGTTAGTCTGACTTTCCCCCAGTAATTTAGGAAGGATAGATACCTACGTCTAGAATTATTTCATTCAGAAATATTTACTAGTATGTCCATAAGATCTAGGGCCAGGTGGCCATTTCTTGTCTGGAATTTGCATAATTTCACATATGCACTAGGCCTTTGTCTTGACCCACTCCCAATTTATTCAATCCTGTAATCCTCCTAGGAATATAGGACAATATTAGAGTGGACTTGAAGAACCTGTTTCTGATTCACAGTCTCCCCTAAGAGGGGACGTGTGTATAGGGTGCCGTCAAAGTCATCCATACAAACAATCTCTAAGGCTATAGACCAATCCAGGACCAGATCCCATGTGTTCATTCATCCAACATTTCTTGACAACCTTGGATGATTCCAGCACAGTGAAAGACTAATACTTCCAAGACAAATAAGATTGAGCCTTGAGCTGACGTTGGACACCTAATCTAGGCCAGGCCTCGACACCTAATCTAGGCCAGGCCTAGACTCCAGGAAAAACCATGGGCAGCTCCATTTTACCAGCTTCCAAGGTCTAGAAAAAAAGGGAAGTGATGTGACTGAAAGCCCTGTATTTTCTGTTTGGGCTTTCACCAGAATGAAAATTACTGTGCCTCTTTTGCCATCGTATAATTGCCAAGAACCAGGTAATGTTAAAGTTGGAAGGGACACTAGAGATTTAGCTATCACTTCTGTTCCAATCTCTCCTTTTGGAGATTTCACTTCAGAGAGTGAAAAACTTGTCTAAAGTCATCAACAGAGCATGGGACAAGGCTAGGACTAAAACCCAGGTCTCCTGGCTCCAGGCTTGATGCTCCTTCCACTGCTATTGTTTAATTGCCTTGGTAATGGGAAAGACATTAGCCGAGAAGAAAAAGAAACGAGTCTTTGTTAATGAAAAAATGTGATTCAATGGACAGATAGATCTGTGCCTCTTCTAACCACCATGACTCATGGTTATGTTGGGCTAATTCCATGGCCTAGTAGCAAAATGCCTATGCTGCAGTCACTATGAATGTCCTGAATGCAGCAGACTTTTTCATAGCTCTAAACACCACCTTCCCTGGACCCAGAATATCCTCTCATTTGCCCTCATAGCAAACGATTACTCTTTTAGAACTCTTTCCATTGCTTCTTTTGTAGAGATGTGGTTAATTTATGCTGGGTCAACCTAGATAAGATGGAGTTACATTTCTCAGACCCCCTTCCCTGCAGAGTTCTATATTAGCGTTGGCCACAAGAGATATTCTGCACAATATTTGAAATATAGAAGTGAAGCTACTGTTTTAACATTTAGAAGGTTGGTGCAGGACGCCCCGTACTGTGGTGTCTTACACGTGCGTCTCTGATCTGCTGGCTCACCTGGTCTAGGTGGGGCAGCAGCTGAGCCCTTGGCTTCTCCAGTTCCTACCTCTCTGAATCCTGGGCCAGCATGAATAGCTCTGTGAGGAAGGTCACCAGATTTTTCTCCAGGTCACCAACATTCTCTGCTGGAGGCAGTGAGAGACAGGAATAGGCACTAGTGTGCCTGGCAAGGTCCAGACCATCATTGCTGTCTCCTGCTCCACTCCCGTTTCTTTTTCTCCACTGCCTACCCTTAAAGTCCAGCACAAACTCAGAAGCAACAGCCAATTCCTACAGTTGTACTCAGTAAGGTCTGACAGTAAATTTCTTGTCCTGTATCACACAAAGTGGTTCGGCTTGTCTGATAGAACACTAACTGGATCAGGAGTCTTCTGTGAATCCCTCAGAATTAATCATTTCCCTGCCACACACCTCTATTAAAGCATGTAACACAACATGCTGTACTTTCAGGATTGACAAGTGTCTCTCCCACTGATGGGGACAACAGACACGTATTGCATGCTTACTTTGTGTCAGGCACTCTTCTCAGCGCTATTTAATCCTTACAACAACCTGATGAAGTCAGAGTTGTTATTTTTCTTCCCATCTTATAGACAAGGCAACTCAACTGAGGACCAGACCAGTTAAAAGACTTGCCTGTGCTTTCACAACTAGGAAGGAGAGAATCCAGGATTCGGAAACAGACAGCCCAGCCCCAGAGCTAACGCCCTCGCCCTCCCTAGGTGAGCTCTTGAAGGAGCAAGTCTTATCTGTGAAGGAAAGATCTATATGCTAAACTTGAAGAGAAAATGGCTTTTCTACAAAGTTGAAGAGGGTTGATGGAAATGGAAGCTTGGGGGTCTAGGGTCCTATTGTACCCCGAATGACATGCTTTCCAGACTGGAAGTTGAGATTGTAAGTGCTCCATAGTCAATGCCTTGTTAGTGGACAAGAGACCTGCTTACATATCAGTTATGCATCACCTGAAAGCCATCAGTGTGCTCTCTGGGAGCTGTAGATACTAACACTGCCTCACACCACTGGATGAGCCTGCTTTTCTCCCTAGCCCAAGCAGATGCCCCACCCTGGGTGGAGCTCTCTCCTGTGGGTCTCCCCGAGTGGAGGGCTGAGGCTTCTGGAGGGAAGAGTTCCCACACAGGTGCCTGGTATGCAATTAGTGTTTAACACCTCATTTTTATGCAATGGTGAAATATGACTTCAAAACAATAGTTCGTGTATAGTAAATGTGGGCTGGGACTCATAATTTTTAATGTGGTCATCAACTTCTAAATATCAGACTAGAATAAAAATTCAAGTTTGGATTTCAAATCAGAGTATCACGCTGTTCAACATGAAACTGAGCTTTCCTTATTCCCTTCTACATACAGGAAAATTTAAGGCCTTCATCTTATGTGTAATACGTCAAAGATAAATATACATACACACACAAATAAAAAAGAATAAATAAATAAAAGACAAAAGATAAAAAACAAAATATATAGAAAAAAATGGTTAGAAATAAAAATCAATGCTACAACAGCAACATCAAATGCCTGTCTTGCCCTTTTAGGACACAGAAGGGAGTCAGGTCTGGAAGGTCTAGAGGCTTCGTGCCACTTAAAGTGTTCTACACAAGAGGAGAAAACCCAGCCAGGTGCAGTGGCTCACGCCTATAATCCCAGCACTTTGGGAGACCTAGGCGGGTGGATCGTGAGGTCAAGAGTTTAAGACCAGCCTGGTCAACATGGTGAAACCCCGTCTCTACTAAAGATACAAAAAGTTAGCTGGGTGTGGTGGCACGCACCCGTAATCCTGGCTACTCAGGAGGCTGGGCAGGAGAATCGCTTGAACCTGGGAGAGTTGGAGGTTGCAGTGAGCTGACATCACACCACTGCATTCTAGCCTGGGCAATAGGGTGAGACTCTGTCTCAAAAAAAAAAAAAAAAAAAAAAAGGAGAAAACCCATAACACATTCACTGCATCATCAATATTTGCTATCAATATTATGTAGATGTTCCACATAAGCCAATGATGAGAAAAGTTTGTAAAAACTGAGTTCATGGCTTTTATTCATGACCAGACTTGGACTGGATCTCTGAATTTATCAAGTTCAAGCTTTCATTTCAAGATGAGAAAACTGAGGGCCTGTGAAGATAAATCCTCCAATTCAGACTGATACTAGCAGACTAGAGAGCAGGCCCAGAACAAAGGTTTCCTATCCGGGAAGCAGCAGGATCAGGCTGAGGAATTTCTCTGTATCTTATCGAAACACGGGAAGTGTTAGTGAGGAGAAGATATGTTTGGCAGGTAGAGTCAAAAGGATTTGGATATGGGGGATGAAATTTCTGTCTTTAACTTAACAAAAAACATAGTCTACCTCAGAACTTTTGGCTGCTACCCATTTTGAATGCTCATTAACTGAAAAACAGTATATATTTATTATAGAAAATTTGGAAATTAAATAAAAAGAATTAAATTACTCATAATTCTGCCACCTAGAGAAAACCTTTGCCAATATTTTGATTTTCACTTTTTTAAAAAGTGTAATTACATGGTATGTTCTATTTGGTAATCTAATGTTGATTGTTTTTGTCATTGTTGTTGTTTGTTTGTTTGTTTTGAGACGAAGTCTCACTCTGTCACCCAGGCTAGAGTGCAATGGAGCTATCTCAGGTCACTGCAACCTCTGCCTTGAGGGTTCAAGCGATTCTCCTGCCTCAGCCTCCCGAGTAACTGGGGATTACAGGCACCCGCCACCATGCCCAGCTAATTTTTTTGTATTTTAGTAGAGACAGGGTTTCACTGTGTTGGCCAGGCTGGTCTTGAACTCCTGACCTCAAGTGATCCACCTGCCTCAGCCTCCCAAAGTGCTGGAATTACAGGCGTGAACCACCGTGCCTGGCAGTTTGTATGTTTTAATGAAACTCTTTTTCATAATGTTAAACACTCTTCCACTATGAAATGTCCTTAGTGGCTGCCTAGTTATTTCACCCTGTGACTAGAGTGATTCAATGTGTTTCTTACTATTGGACACTTCGGTAACTTCTCTTATTTCCCATCACAAATAATAATGAGATAAATGTCTTTGGGTCTCTGGTTATTCCTGAGTGAATTTTTAAAAATATAATTTCAACTTGTATTTTAGATTCAGGGGGTAAATGTGCAGGTTTGTTGCCTGGATATACTGTGTGATGCTGAGGTTTGGAGTATGATTGATCCTTTCACCCAGGTACTGAGCATAGTGCTCAATAGTTTTTCAATCCTTGCCCACCTACCTCCCCCTCTAGCAGTCCCCAGTGTCTTTTGTTGCCATCTTTATGTCCATGAGTGTCCACTGTTTAGCTCCCACTTATGGATGAAAGCATGTGGTGTTTGATTTTCTGTTTCTGTGTTAATTCACTTAGGATAATGGCCTCCAGCTGCATCCATGTTGCTGCAAAGGACATTATTTCCTTCTTTTTTATGGCTGTATAGTATTCCATGTCATATATGTACCACATTTTCTTTATCCAATCCCCCAGTGATGGGCACCTAGGTTGATTCTTTATCTCTGCTGTTGCGAATAGTACATGATGAACATACAGGATACAGGTACATGTGTCTTTTTGGTAGAACAATTTATTTTCTTTTGGATATATACCTAGTAATGGGACTGCTGAGTCAAATGGTAGTTCTAAGTTCTTTGAGAAGTCTCCAATCTGCTTTTCACATTGGCTGAACTATGTACATTTCCACTAACAGTATTTAAGCACTCTCTTTTCTCCACAGTTTTGAGAGCATCTGTTGTTTTTTGACTTTTTAATAATAACCATTCTGACTGGTGTGAAATGGTACCTCATTGTGGTTTTGATTTGCATTTCTTTGATGATTAGTGATTTTAAGCATTTTTCATGTTTGTGGGTCATTTGTGTTGGTCTTTGGAGAAGTTATGGTTCATAGCATTTGTCTGTTTTTTTTTTAATGAGATTTCTTTTTGCTTGTTGAATTGTTGAGGTTCCTTGTAGATTCTAGATTTTAGACCTTTGTTGGATGCTTAGTTTGCAAATATTTTCTCCCATTCTGTAGGTTGTCTGTTTACTCTGTCGATAGTCTCTTTTGCTGTGCAGAAGCTCTTTAGTTTAATTAGGTCCCAGTTGTCTATTTTTGTTTTTGTTGAAATTGCTTTTGGATACTTAGTCATAAACTTTTTCCCAAAGGCAGTGTTCAGAATGGTGTTTCCTAGATTTTCTTCTAGGATTCCTATAGTTTGATGTCTTACATTTAAGTCCTTAATTCATCTTGAGTTAATTTTTGTTTATGGTGAAAGCTAGGGGTCCAGTGTCATTCTCCTGCATATGGCTAGCAAGCCATCACCATTCTATTTATTTGATAGGAAATCATTTCCCCATTGTTTATTTTTGTCAACTTTGTTGAAGATCAGATGGCTGTATGTGTGGTTTTATTTCTGGGTTCTCTATGCTGTTCCATTGGTCTATGTGTCTATTTTTGTACCAGTACCATGTTGTTTTGGTTACTCTAGCCTTGTAGTATAGTTTGTTCTTCTTTTTTTCCTTAATGATCCAAATATTTCACCTGAGTAGTATAGTTTGAAGTTGGGTAATGTGATTCCTCTGGCTTTGTTCTTTTTGCTTAGGATTGTTTTGGCTATCCAGGCTCTTTTTTGGTTCCATAAGAGTTTTAGAATAGTTTTTGCTAGTTCTGTGAGAAATGACATTAGTAACTGAATAGGAATATCATTGAATTTGTAGATTGTTTTGGACAGTATGGCCATTTTGACAATATTTATTCTTTCAATCTATGGGCATGGACTGTTTTTCCATTTGTTTGTGTCATCTAGGATTTCTTCCAGCAGTATGTTATAGTTCTCCTTGTAGAGATGTTTGTTTTGTTTTGTTTTGTTTTGAGATGGAATCTTGCTCTTTCACCCAGGCTGGAATGCAGTGGTGCAATCTTGGCTCACTGCAAGCTCTGCCTCTCGGGTTCCAGCAATTCTCCTGCCTCAGCCTCATGAGTAGCTGGGACTACAGGTGCGTGCCACCATGCCTGGCTAATTTTTGTATTTTTAGTAGAGACGGTGTTTCACTGTTTTAGCCAGGATGATCTCGATCTCCTGACCTCATGATCCACCTGCCTTCACCTCCCAAAGTGCTGGGATTACAGGCATGAGCCACCATGCCCACAAGATTCTTAACATAGAATTGATGGAACTAAATGAATGACACTTTTAAAATTTGACAAATGTATATCCAAGTCATGCATGGAGAACATAGATCTATTTACACTCCCAGCAATAGTGTAGTCTATGAATGTTTGCTTCATTATCGCCTTCTGCTACAACTGTCTGAAGTTCTGTGGAACTCTTCGAAATTATTATAATTATTGATGTGCAAGCATTTATTATTTTCTACTTGGTTTCAATAAAAATGATAAAACTAAGTGATACTACAAAATAAATAACTTATAAGTAATTTCTATTTTACATTGCTTGAATTTTTATATTTCTTAATAAACATAAGTTTTCATAGAATTATAAGTAGGTATATATAGAACACAGCATTATTTTATATGAACCTTTCTATAAAATGACATAATGTGCACACTTGACATTTTAAAACTAAAAAAATCTTTAAATTGATATAGTGATCCAGGATGTAGATGTCTTGAGTTTGGTGAGCCAGGTCTCCATATATGAGTTATTTTCAACGTGACTGGAATTAACAGGTTAGACAGTATGAACTCTTTCGGAGTTCCTACTACATGCTACTGTCTCACGTTTAGTGGTGCTTTGTATGTCATTGGGAGCAAAAACAACCTTCATTATTGCTTTTGATGACAATTTTTACAAACACTTTAATTTTTACAGGAATTAACATCTCATTTTTTCTCAAACTGCCAAATCCCTATTTTTATAACTTACTGTGAAAGTCCAAAAGGAAATGAAAAGCTAAAAGATGTATTAAAAACTACAGTTGATTTTTGAACAACACAGGTTTGAACAACACAGGTTTGAACTGTATGGGTCCACTTATATGCAGATTTTGTTTTCAATAAAAGTTACACCCAGAATGCCTGCCTCTCCTACCTCTCCCTCTACTTCTTCTGCCTCTGCCACTACTGAGACAACAAGACCAATCCCTCTTCTTCCTCCTCCTTCCCAGCCTACTCACGTGAAGATGATGAGGATGAAGACCTTTACAGTGATCCAATTCCACTTACTAAATAGTAAACACGTTTTCTTTTTCTTATGATTTTCTTACTAACATTTTCTTGTATCTAGATTACTTTATTGTAAGAATATAGTATATAATAAATATAACATACAAAATGTATGTTAATTGACTGTTTATGTCATCAGTAAGGTTTCTGTCAACAGTAGGCTCCTAGTAGTTAAATTTTATGGGAGTCAAAAGTTACACATGGAAATTTGACTGCAGGACATCAGCACCTCTAACCCCCACATTGTTCAAGGATCAATTGTTTAGTTGTATATTTATATGTACATTTTAAACTTTGATTATACAACTAACATATGTTGGATGTAGAAAATTACAGATTCGAAATTAAAAAGAAGAAAGTTTAAACAACTCCCTATTATATCATGCAGAGATAATGCTATTTATTGAATAGTTTCCAGTCTTTTCTTTATGGAAATGTATACACACTGCCCATACTGCTTTTATAACTCACCATGATACATTGTGAACATAGTATCATGCCAATATGCTAACAAGTACATAATTTTAAATAGCTTTCTAGTATGTGCCAGGCACAGTAATATGCAATTATGAGGAAGATATAGCCTGGTCCTCAGGGATCAATTGGGGAGAGCAGGATAGAACAGACGCTTTCTAAGCTCTGGTGTGGTGCTCTTTCTCCTGGTTTATTTTTATTACTAGGTAAAGCTTGACTCCTTAGCATTTTTGTTTTTCCAGTCCCAGCACATTTAAATCTCAGTTTTCTTATACTTGCCTTTAGGTTACAGTGTCCTATTCATTTACTTTTGATCCATGGACAATTGAGAGTTTTTAGTATTCAGTGAATCCCTGTATGGCATGGTAGAGCACAGTTCTCAGAAGTTGTGGAAGACAATCTTTCCAACAGCAGGTGCTCCAGTGGTGCTACAGGTAGAAATGGATCCTGGCTTTTGGGGACAATGGTCTCCCTTGTGCTTCAGTGTCCCTGTAGTAATAAGGGAACTCTCTCATTTCCCAGAGAGCTTTCTGCTCCTTAACACCTGCTGTGATCTGTGCAGACATCTGTGAGGCAATTTTGGTTCTATAGAGTAGTAAGGTTAGACTTAGGGAAACAAAGTATGTGACCGAAGCCCTGCCTAGAAGAAGCACAGCAGAGCCAGGATAAAGCACAGGCTTTGTGATGCCAGTACAGCTCTCTTTCTATTCTTCCCCAGCTCCACTGAAGGCATGGCTGACGTGGCTGCAGAAGGTGAATGCGTCAAAGACATCAGTGCTCTCTGCTCTTCACATGCACACACACACATACACACACACACACAAGAAACACATGTGTGAGTACCCTCACATGTAAACAGGCAATCTAACCAAAATGCTCCTAGGCATTCTGTAAGTGCTCCCCACCTGGAAGGATCTGTCTTGTCTTGCAGTTCTTGCACCACTGTTTGGTGTCTTGACCACCCAAAGCAAGAGGCCACCTCCAGACAAACCAGGATCCCTTTCTCTGGGATTTTCCAACCCTGCATCACATATGCCCCTGGGGCATGCTTTCCCCAAGCAGGCAGGGTCAAGAGACTCAGTGTGATGGATCTCAGATAACAAATGTACAGTGAGCACCTCTAACAAGCAAGATGCTGAGTTAGGCTGTGAAAAGAACTCTGCCATGATATAATATCTACCTGCCAGAAAGCACTCCGTAACAACTAGAATAATATTATGACACTAGATGTGTCTTGTACTTTATGATTCATAGGCATTGTCTCACCTGACCCTGACAACAGCCCTGTATGAGAGACATAGTCTTAATCACATTTAACAGATGAAGATGCAGAGGTTCAGAGAGGCTCACTGACTGGGCCTACATTAGATAGTGAATATTATACCTTGAACCTGAACTCCAGGTCTTCTGACTCCAAAACCAATGTCCTCACCCTCTCAGACATCGACCTCAATATGTTATGTGATTCTTGGTTCTCAATGTGAACCATGAGGAGAGTTTGGTGAATGTCACTTAACAGGTGAGAAAACTGATCTAAGAGGTGAAGAGAATTAACCATGATCACCAGGGGCCTCTGGTTCCAAAACCTAGTCGTCCTTTCTCATCACTCGGTCCCTGCTGTGGAATAGCGCCCCAGAGAGCAGGGGAGTGTGAACAAAGAAAGACTAATGAAGATTCAAAGCAGACTGTGTGTCCCTAAGGGGGCTGCAGACAAACTCTTTGGGTACCTCTGTTAGAAACATCCTGGGGAGCCCCAGCTCCTGCCCAGCATGTAAGTGTAATGTGTGTTTTGAGGCCATGTCAACTTCCTGTGCGGTGTTGCTGTCTATGATCTTCCTTCTTGTCTAGGCCAGGATGCCATTTTTTTGTGACCAAGTATAGAGCCCGGCTTTAGAATGCCCAACTGTTGTTCAACAGTGTGGTTTCTTTAAAGGAAATGTGATGAGAATAAGGTGGGGAGGAAGTTGGTAAGAGAGGACAGAAACAAGCATACATACGGCCATTGTCTGTTGCTTGATCTTGAAAAAAATTATATAGCATTTTACATGGATCCCAGTCTTGCTCCTTCCACTATGTACACAGCAGAGTCTCACCTTATACTCCTCATTTTAGAGACTGGTGGGAAATGAAAGACAGGCAGACCAGTTAGGCGACTATATTGCAGAAACTCAAATGAGATCCAATGGGGACTTGAAAGTGACATTAGGGTCAGGATATAGACATGTACTGAAGAACCACCCCAGAGGAAGACTCAACCAGTTGTACAGAATGGATGGTGGAGAGAAAGAAAGTGGAGGAGAGAAGCTTAGCATGGCCTCTGGGTTGCTCACTGAGGCATCTAGGCAGGTGAGCGTGTTATGGACAGAGCTAAAGACTACAGGCAAAGAGAAAGTTTGGGGAGAACACAATGAGCTGAATTTTTAATATATTGAGAGAGCACATCTGGACCACATTCTTATGAAGGTGACTACAGGGAAGAGTGCTCAGAAGTGAGGTCCTCCAACTCTACCCTAAAAATTCACAGACCATGGCTACGTCAACCATTAGTCACTGCAGGCCTGATCAGGAGAGATTTGGGAATGGGAAGTGGGAAAGAGTGGGCTGTGCTTATGGAACTCATAGGGAATAAAAGAAGGTTTTGAGAAGGAGCAAATAGGCTTCCCTGCTTTTCTTATAGCCCATTATTTTCATGGATTGCTTGTTAGGCAGCCCCAGTGTCACATTGGAAGTGTCATACTGGAATGACTTGGAGATCTTGAGTTAAAAGACCTAAATTTGGTGCAGTAAATTATTAGTTGTATGATGTGGGGAAAAACACTTAACTCCCTTGATCTTCCTTCCTTATCTATAAAATGATTGTCTTGGGAAAATGCTGTGTAAATTATAGCAGGCTATTTATGGGTAAATTGTTAGTTTAATATGTCATACCAATAAGCAACTAATTTTGCAACTAAATTAAATGCGTACCAATTTGAGAAGCTAAAGCTTTAAGAAGGAAGTATTAACAGACTGGAAAAACCCAGTGAATTTTTCAGACCAATTATAGGAGACCCCTGGAGCTCCAGCATCCTGTAGCGATATCTTTAGGGAAAGGAAGAAGCAAGAATGGAATCAGGGGATATCCCACCAGCCTCTTCAACCCACCTCCAGTCACAAGCAGTGGTGATGTTTGTCTGTAACACGAATCGCTACACTCTTGTGGGTGCTATTTTTGCTGCTCTGGCACAGATAAATGCCATATATTCTTGGGTCTTATATAGCGTTTAGTTTGTTACCTTCTTGGGCACCAGCTGCTTAGCATTCCTCAACATATAATCACTTCAGCATCAACTCTTGATGTTACAAGAAAACACAGGTTACAGACTTCAATTGAACCCAAATGACTGTTGATTGAGTTCTTTAGACTTTCCAGGCATTAGACTAAACAATGGGGATACAATGCTGAAACAAATAGGCAAGGTCTCTGTCCACATAGAGCTTTTATGCTACCAAACTTCAGAAGTGGAAGAGATCTGGAAGAGATTTTCTAGCTCCCAGAATTTTTTGGAATGACATTTGACTTTGTCACTTGGAGCCTACACAATCTTGTTTTTTGTTTGTTTGTTGTTTTGTTTTTGAGATGGAGTCTTGCTCTGTCGCCCAGGTTGGACTGCAGTGGCGTGATCTCTGCTCACTGTAACCTCCACCTCCTGGGTTCAAACAATTCTGCCTCAGCCTCCCGAGTAGCTGGGATTAAAGGTGCCCACTACCACACTCGTCTAATTTTTGTATTTTAGTAAAGATGGGGTTTCATCATGTTGCCCGAGCTGGTCTCAAACTCCTGTCCTCAGGAGGTCCACCCACCTCGGCCTCCGAAGTGCTGAGACTACCGGCATGAGCCACCATACCCAGCCTAGAACCTACACAACCTTGAACAAGTTTATGTCACTGTAAAATGAGAATGATAATAAAAAGAAATAGCCACCCTCCTCATGCATACTGTGAAGAAATAAATGAGGATATGCATTATGACTGACAAAGCACTAGACAAATCCAAGTTATTAACAGTGAAATACACTTAAAAAAAGAAAAGAAAAGGAAATAAGGAAAAGTTATATTCAGTGCTTATGCACATATCTGGAAAAAATACTAACTGCTTATCAAAATATCTCATGATGTTTCTACCTAGTTTTGTCTCTGTTCACACTGGTATTCAATTACTAGATAACTAGACAATAAATCAGTTGAGATGATAATATTAAATTGTGCAACATAGGCCAATATTACTTTAAATAAAGGTGGAATATGCTTTCTGTTGGTGTGCACATTACAAAAAACCCACACAAAATACAAACACGTATGCATTGGAGGTCATTGCTCTCATTTTTACTTTTATGAGCAATGTACCCTAATGGGTACTAGTGGGTTTCCTGTTATGTATATGTTTCATAAAGCTTCTGCAATACAGTCTCGAGTTCAGTGGAGAATTCTAATGTGAAAAGCCTGGGATCAAAGACTGAAAGGTGTGTGGAGATAAGGAGAGGCTACAGAACAAACAATAACATTTGTGTTCAATGACAATCTGAAGTCAGATGGTAGTAACTACTCTTCCTTTCATGGACAAGGAAGAGTAGTTGTTTCACGCAAAAAAAAAAAAAAAAAAAAAAAAAAAAAAAGCACATGCGTAAATATATTTACAATAATTTTATTTCATGTGTCTGAAAAATAAAATGCATGCCTTTCCAACAAATAAATATGCCTTATTGAGAATATCATAAATAAGGACATGGATTTCAATAATTTTGCAGTCATATTACTAACATATATTTTTCCATTTTATGCTGACATTTCTGGTCTTGGAGATGAGAAATAAAATCTATAGGTATGTTGTTAAAAGCAAAGGGCAGGAGGCATTTGCCAAGTATGTTCTAGTGCCAGGCATGATGTGATACATATCTCATTATCTCATTAATCTTCACCACCATACTCTTTCTCATCTAGATCTTCAGGCATGCGAATCCCTATGCCCAGCACATTTCCGTGGACCCCTTCTGCTCCCTTGACAATACTTGCTCCTTCCTACTCCACTCTTCACCTGGATGGCCCTTCCCTTCAGGATTCAGCTTGGGCCCAACTTCGCCTGGATTATCCTGCTCCTGTTTCCCCAGCAGCCAGCCGGTACTTTTCTGGGATGTGTTATCACAGAATAGAACAATAGACTGTGGTTTGTTTCTCATATTGAAAGGCAGGAGAAAGGGACTATGTTGCTTTTTCACTGTTACGAGCCCAGTATGCAGAGCAGTTCCCACAATATTGATTGAACGAACAAATGAATGAGTTGTTGAGTAAGCTAAGTATTATTAGCCCCAATTTTCTGAAAAGAATACGAGACTCAGAGTAGGTTAGTATGGTATCAAACTGCTGGTATATGATAGATCTAGTAGGTCTGGGAGTTGAAACAATGATCTGACTTGCTGTCTCAATTACTATCAACAAGAGTGGGTGAACCCTGGAGTTCTAATGCTGGTCCTGTCTATCTCCACTTTGTCAGTCTGTAGTAAAACAAACAAAAAAGGACTACCAGAAAAATAAAGGCCTTAAAGCAACCTATGGTGCAGGGACCAGAAAGTAACCTCGAGCCCAGGAGCGCCCAGAACCTC
This sequence comes from Chlorocebus sabaeus, assembly GCF_047675955.1. Classification (NCBI taxonomy): domain Eukaryota; kingdom Metazoa; phylum Chordata; class Mammalia; order Primates; family Cercopithecidae; genus Chlorocebus; species Chlorocebus sabaeus. The sequence goes on from NC_132918.1 coordinate 82,963,334, forward strand.
TACTAAGGACAAATCATTGAGTTCGATGAAATTCAACTTGGGCTTTCTGAACATCTTCTGTGTGTCTCACCCACGCTGCCAGTTTGCAGATGGGCAGACACATCCTGGCCTTCTGGCTGCTTACAGACTCTTCTAGGGTGTTGAGGTGATGCACCAACTTGTGAAATCGTCCTCCAAATCAGGGGAGACCAAAAGTGGCATAGAGAGGCCCTGGCCTGGGAATCAGAAGGGCTGCCTCTGCTTTTCTCTGCCCACTACCTTTGGAGAGCCACTTGCTTCTCTGTGAGAGTTTTAGTTTCCATACCTATAAAATTTGTAAGTAGACTACATCACAGCAGTCAGCAGGTCAGATCTGACCCTCAGATTTCTTTTCATCCTGCCGTACATTATGGATTGAATTGTTTCCCTGAAAAATTCATATGTGGAAGCCCAAACCTCTTGTACCTCAGAATATGACCTTATTTGGAGATGGGGAATATACACAGCTGATCGAGTTAAAATGAGGTCATTCGGGTGGGTCCTAATCTAATATGACTGACGTCTTTATAAAAAGGGGAAATTGGAACATGAAAATGGGCAGGCTCACAGTGGGGAACACCATGTGAACATGAACACCGTCTACAAGCCAAGGAAAGAGATGTAGAGCAGCTTCGCTCTTCCCAGCCCTCAGAAGGATTCCTGCCAACACCTTGATCTTGGGCTTCTAGTGTCCAGAACTGTAAGACACTAAATTAAGCCATCCAGTCTGTGATACTTTGTTACGGTGGCCCCAGCAAATTAATACACAGTCGTGCTTCACCACATTCCTTGCCATTTTCTATTTTGTTCCACCCAGCTGCCTGGCCCATAGACCTTATCAGTGAGATTTTTAGACATTATCGTCTGTCATTTATGGATGAGACCATTCCAAAGGCCTCCTTGAGTGATGCATCATGACTGGTCCCTGAATGTCTTTAATTAAATTAATTAGTTAATTAATTAATTTAAGACAGTCTTGCTCAGTTGCCCAGGCTAGAGTGCAGTGGCGCAGTCTTAGCTCACTGCAACCTCCACCTCCTGGGTTCAAGTGATTCTCGTACCTCAGCCACCCAGATAGCTGGGACTACAGATGTACACCACCACGCCCAGGTAATTTTTGTTTTTTTAATTGAGATGGGGTTTCACCATGTTGGCCAGGCTGATCTTGAACTCCTGGCCTCAAATGATCTGCCCACCTCAGCCTCCCAAAATGCTGGGATTGCAAGTGCAAGCTGCCGCACCTGGACCCTGAATATCTCAAATTCCACAAGAAGGTCTATTTCAGGACTTGGTAGACAGGACTGCATACCCCCAAGCCAGTGGTGTGCTGGAAAATGTTTCATTACCAGCTCTTGAGAGGATGGAGATCTCTCCTCTTGTGGTATTTGCTAATTTCCCACCACAGACAATGTCAAGCTGCCGACATGACTTCACTGAAAGTAGATGGGAGGAGGGGAATGCCATTGGCTGTGGGAAGCTGGGAAGAGCAATTCTGGTACCACAGCCACCAGCAGTCCCAGTGCTCTATGGCCAAGCCCTGAGATCTTTGCACCTGACGGCCTTACGCCTGAGCACTTTACTTATTTATTTTATTTTGTTTTGTCTTTTGTCAGACCTGGTTAACAGGAAGTAATTGCCTGAGCTCTTTTAACCAACTGAGCTGAATATCAGGAAACTCGGAGTCCTAATCCAGTCCCTTTTATGACTGACTGAGTGAGCTGGGATAAAACTTTCTACCTCAAGGATCATCATGTGCAAAACAAAAAGGTTTAAAAAAATTAGGAGTTTATGGGGTTGGTATCTTGGACTCCAAATCTCTGAGGGTGGTTGGAGGACAATTAAAGTAGGACTCCTGACCCATCTTCAACCAAAGGTGCTTTGCCTGTGTATACTTTATATGCTGGGACTCCAGATCAGGTTCACTTGGGAGGTGAAAGAAAGAGGTTCCACTGATTATTAAACAAAGGAGTGAGTGCTGAGGCCCCTTCAGCTGAAATATTTTCTACTCCTCCATGATTCCAGAATAAAACTCTCAGCCCTACCCATACACTTTATGAAGGAAGCACAGAAGGGGTGGTTGTGGGAAGAAGAGCTGGCAGGGTGACCAACCCCGAAGAACAAGGCAAGGGAGCCGGACAGGCCAAGAGCGCTGGAAGGGCCCCTGGGATGCTGCACATTTCCTAGCATGCTTCTTCTAGAAGACTCCTCCAGCAATCTCTGTGAAAAGAGAAATATTTTTACCTGCCCTTGGATGGCATTTACGTCTGGGGTAGAAAGTGGCAGCTGTTTAACAGCCCATGGTAACACTGCACAGCAATTAGGGCAGGAAGTGAAGAAGGCTGTATCACACAGAAACTGCCAAGGTAGAATTGAGGTCAAGAGATTACAGCTCCTCCAAATTGAATTCACCCTTCTTCCCACCTGGATGGCCTCTACCAGTAACTGGGGGATCCAGGGGAGCAAGAGGTGGTTTTCTAGAGAAGAGGGTCCTTCATAAAGCTGTGATCCAGCATGAGTACTGGTGGGCCAGGGCAGGACTTTTGAGAATGCCAGCACAGAGTCCACTCCACTGCTCTTGGGAATCATGTGTCTAGTGGCAATGTGGAGGGAAGGTTGAAGGGGAATCCCTGGGCTTGGGAGACCAAGTGGCAGATAAGAGGTGTTGCCTAAGTGACAGATCATACACCTGTCAATCAAGAACAGTGACAGGATGGACTTTGTTCTCGGGGGCCAGGTGTTTCATTAGGGAGTGCAATTTCACGCTCATACTTCTCTTTTTTGACATTTCTGGCCTCTCCATAGTCACTGTGGGTTGGATCTGTGCTTGGCGGTTCCTCTGATTGAGGGAAAGATAACCTTTTCTTGCATGCTGTATTTATACTCGGGCATGAGATAAGACTGAGCAAACGTCATCCCAGAAACCTCAGGCCACTTGAGAGAATTTTGATCTGTAAGTGTAAAAGTAGCACAATGTCTGTCTCTCTCTTCACACTTGGGCAGAGGGGTTTGAGGAGACGATGATGATGTTGTAGCGCAGTCAAAGAATTTTAGGGCTAGAAAGGGCCTTGGAGATGGATTTTAGGTCAAAAAACTTAAAAGACTTATGTTGGCTCTACTTTTTTTTTTTCTTCTTGAGACAGAGTCTTGCTCTTGTTGCCCAGGTTGGAGTACAGTGGCACAATCTCGACTCACTGAAACCTCCACCTCCTGGGTTAAAGCAATTCTCATGACAGCCTCCCAAGTAGCTGGGATTACACGTGCCCACCACCACTCCCAGCTAATTTTTTATATTTAGTAGAGATGGGGTTTCACCACTTTGGCCAGGTTGGTCTTGAACTCCTGACCTCAGGTGATCCACTCACCTCAGCTTCCCAAAGTGCTGAGATTACAGATGTGAGCCATCATGGCCAGTCGGCTCTACTTTTAAAGTATCCAGAATCTAATCGTTTTTCCCCACCTGCAGTTATCCTTCTGATCCAAACTTCCAGCGTTTCTTCCTGGAATATTGTGATCACTTACTACCTTCTTCAATCTTTGCTTCTCTCTGCTTCAGCCCTGTGCCCCTTAGTATATTCTCAGCACAGTAGTAAAAATAATCCTCTTAAGATACGCATTGGATTACGTCACACCTCCACTCAAATCCTTGCCTTGGTATCCTATTACTCTTGGGAAAAAAACTCAAGTCCTCAAAATAGCCTACCAGGCCCTACAAGACTCACCCTGTATTGCCTCTTTGAACTTATCTCCCATTGCTCTCCCAGGTACCCCAGTAGCTGACCACACTGCTCCAGCCACATTGGCCTCCTTGTTTCTAGGATGTGCTCCTATTTTAGTCCTTTGCCCTCCCCTGGTACAGTCTTCCTACAAACACATGCTCGGTTCACAGCCTCCTCTTCTTCAAGCCTGCTCAAATCTCACCTTCTCCCTCAGACCCAACCTTGACCACGCTATTTACATATCAACCTGCAAGTCAGTACCTGCTCCCCACTCCAAATCTGGGACTTCTGCACCCCACTCTTCCATGCTGTTCTGCGTTTTTTCCTCATAGGACTTAGCACATCCGAACACAGCAGATAATTTGCATATTTATTGTGTTGATTAATATTTGCCCTTGCCTCCTAGGATGTGAACTCAATAAGGGCAGAGATTGTCCTCTCTTGTTGACTGAGGTATGGCTGCTGCCTAGTGAACCTGGTTGCATGGAAGAGAAGGTAACTAAAGAGAACGTTAACTTTAAACAAAATTATTTTGAAGTAGTTTTAAACTTACAGAACAGTTGCAAAAACGGTACGGAGTTCAAATGTACCCCTCATGGAGATGTGTTAACATTTTATCATCACATTTCCTTTTGGAATGAATGTTTAATGATATTAGTATTCGCATGAATCATGACAATAGTAATGACACGTTTGGAATTCTCTAGGTTTGCAGAAGGCTTTGTTTTTTCCCTTCAAGCACTAGCCCACAGATCACTCTTTACATCTCCAAGATAGTGAGGGCAAAGATTACTGTACCCGTGAACAGATGAGAAGAGTGAGGCTTATTCAGGTCAGGTGACATCTTACCCAAGGTCACACAGTTGTAAAGGGCAAGAGCAAAGCTTCGAGTAGAGTCGAGGTTTCCTTGCTCACAGCCAGGTACTGCTTCTTCTGCACTGTTTGTGCATTTTACAACCAAACTGTCTCCTCTGCTCTTGATGTCAGTGACTGCCTGGGTCAAGAGCGACTCTCTGACAGCAAAGATGGCAACTGCCTCACGTAGGCTGGGATGCCCCCTGGACAGCTGTAAGTCACACTACAAAGGGCATGAGTCTCCTGCATTCTTGCCCCTCTGCTACACGTGCTTCCTTCACTCAGCCCCTCTGAACCCTGGTGCCCACAGTGCCAGTTGGGAGGTGGTGCTGCCAGCTGGGGCTGACCGCAGGGTCCTCAGACACCCTCCAGCCTGGTGACTGAGATGCCATCTGGCACCCCCGACAGCTGCAGGGCCTCCAGCCTGACCCAGGAAGCAGGAGAACGGGAGCATGATGTTAACAGGTGGGGAAAGATTTCCCTCATCTGGTCCAAGCACCATCACTTCCTAGATATAAAAAGTTCCTCATCCTCTCCAGGCCTCCATTTCATCAGCTTCAGAATGGAGAGAATAAATAGTTCTGACAGTGATCATGATTCCTCGATCCTGAGTTTTCTTAGCCTGTTATTCTTATATATTCCAAGAAGAGGTCTGAGACCCTGATCCCCAAACAGGAAAACTGCCAGCCATGGGGAGCCATCAGTAGAGATGAAGAAGGGGCAAGAAAAGTCAAAGGGAAAGCAATCTGATGTAACAGCCTACTAGGAGAATGACATGAGTTAAGACAGGTCAAGCATGTGGTCAGTGGTTAAAATTATTTACAATAACAGTGGTGAGGAGAGCATCTGTCCTTGAGTCTCGCTCTATTTCTGCCAGCCTGCCCTAAGTCAGGCCTTTGTTTTATCACTCCCGAAATCCTGCAGTAACCTCCAGTGTGGTCTCCTCATCACCAACGTCTTCCCACTCCAACCTAATCTGCCTACTGCTGTTAGAGGAATTTTCCTAAAACACAGCTGTGTCACATGTACTTTTCCTGTTCAAAATCCTTCAGTGGCTTCCCACAACCTCCTGAGTTAGGTACAAATCACTCACCCTGGCAGTCAAGCCTCTCCATAAATTAAGTCCCAACCTACCTTTCTCACTGTATTCCAACTACCCCCTGACACTCGTCAAGTGCTTCAGGAAACCTGCTCTTCACTGCCCTCTAAATAGGTGCTGGCTGTCTGTCCTTTGCTGAGAGCAATAAGATAATACAGTAGTAAGAGATGGTATAGTAGTCATAGATTATATAGTAGGAGTTAAGAGATCAGGTTCTGGGGCCAGAAAGCCTGAGTTTGAGTAGCTGTGTGGCTTTGGGCAAGTTGCATGACTTCTCTGAGCTTCAGTTCTCTCATCTGTAAACACGAATTTCATAATGGCACCTCCTATAGGGACGGTTGTGAAGATAAAAGATGTAAAGCAATTGGTGAACAGTGAATACTCAATAAATATTTCTTATTATCTCATTGTTAATGTCTTACACTGACTATGTCCTCTTCATCTGATGCCCATGCCTCTCTCTGTTAACAACTCCCTGCCAGCCTAATGAGCCCTTCCCCATTCCTCATCCTTCACACACCTTTTGAGACACTCCCTTCTTTCCCCTTTACAGTGGAGTAACTTGATGAGGCTTATTTTCCTACCCAACTGCAAAGTTCTTGAAGGCAGGGAGGAGCCTGTCTCTCACAGGTCTCTATATCTTTCTCAGGATCTAGGACAGCACCCAGCACCTAGAAGGTCTCAGTGAGGATGTGTTCGGTGAAAAATAAAGGAAAGAAATCACAGAAGGCTCAATAAGGAATGAAGGCATGGATAAGCCAAGTTTTTGAGGGGGCATCCTGAAAACCTGGGGGAAGGGTGCCACTTCCCAAAATGGGGGACACGGGTGGGCTGAGCAAGGGCTCTGCTTTAGGAGTGCCTCTTTCCTCATGGGACAAAGCCCAGCTTGGAGCCGTTTTCTCTATCCAGGGCCCTGCTGTGCTGGAGCAGGTGTGATAGAAAAGCCCTGGATAAAGTGGGGGTGGGACAGAAAATAGAGAGAGGGGCTGTCAGACAGTGGACTCTATTCCAGTTTGCCTCTAAGTTGCTGAGGCACCTTGGAAGAATCAGCTGTCCTGGCATCTAAAAGGGAAGCTGGGCTAGAGTAGTGGTTCTTAATGTTGGCCCCCAGAAAGCAACATTGTAATCCCATGACAGCCTATTAAAAATATAGAATATCAGGCTGGGTGTGGTAGCTCATGCTTGTAATCCCAGGACTTTAGGAGGCTGGGGTGGACTTGAGTTTAGCAGTTAGAGACATAGGCAACATAGCAAGACCCTGTCTCTACGAAAGAGAGAAAAATTAGCCAGGTGTGGTGGCACATACCTGTAGTCCCAGCCTCTTGGGAGGCTCAGGTGGGAGGATTGCTTGAGCCCAGCAGGTCAACACTGCGGTGAGCAGTGATCGGGTTACTATACTCCAGCCTGGGAGTGAGGCCCTATCTCAAAAAAAACAAAAACAGAAAAACGAAATATCAGCAATAATGAATTAGCAAGTCTGGGGAGAGGCCCAGCCATCTGTGTTTTATCTAGCCCTCCGGAAGATTCTGAGGCACACTCAAGTTTGAGAACCACCGGGCTAGACCCATTGGGGCTTTCCAGGTTGGTTCCATTTTTGTTTGTAACTGCAGTGGGCTCCGATTTTTTCCAGTGAAATCTTAGGCAGGTGCCCAATATGTAAGGTACATTAAAGTAGAGGCCCTCTGGTTGAGGGAGGGGCAAGGCCCCACCCACTCTGACTCTTCCTAGCCATGCACACTCTGCTCAGTAAGAATTCCTGGTTGCAAAGTTCTCAAGGCGGCCAAAGGGTGTAGATTTGTGCGGCTTGTCAAACCTGGCACTGCTGGTGGGAGGAGCCTGCAAGAAAGCAGCCCTGTATGGGCATCCTGTTCAGTGCCCCCAGCAGACTCTGCTGTGTATCCAGGGGGCCTGGCACTGAGGCCCCGGATAGCCCTGTGTGAGGAGGGTGGCTGGGGCTCCCCGGTGCCCACCATGTAGACTTCCTGAGGCAGGGCAAGGCAGCCTGCTGAACCACATTTGTGGATGTGAGGCAGGAGCTGCCCTGCGTTTTGGGGAGGCGGCAGTCACACTTCATTTTCACTCTGGCTGCTTTTGGAGACAATATGGCACCACTCAGATTTTTATATCCTCTTTTTCATGAAGCACAGCAGATCGTGTGAAGCAGTCAAGAGGCCTGCGGAAATACTCATCTGGACCCACAAATTCACTCTCTCTGCCTCTCCCAGTCCTGCCTATGTGGACCGATGAGTCACTTGAATTTCTTTTTCATTTCTCTTTCTGAAGTGAAGACGATGGGGAGGAGAAGCCTGAGGGCTGGGGGATGGGATGCTGGGGAAACCCGTGGGTTCATAGAAGAGGCCACACTGTTGGAGAAGCAGAGGGAGACTAATTTGAGGTCTGTTGTATACAATAGATGATGGCTATGAGATTCTTTTTTATTGTTATTATATTTTAAGTTCTGGGATACATGTGCAGAATGTGCAGGTTTGTTACGTAGGTATATACGTGCCATGGTGGTTTGCTGTACCCATCAAACTTTCATCTACATTAGGTATTTCTCCGAATGCTCTCCCTCCCCACCACTCCCCAACCCCTGACAGGCCCCAGTCTGTGATGTTACCCTCCTGGTGTCCATGTGTTCCCATTCTCCTATGTCCATGTCTCTCTATCTCCTTCAGTTCTGCTCTGATCTTAGTTATTTCTTGTCTTCTGTTAGCTTTTGAATTTGTTTGCTCTTGCTTCTCTAGTTCTTTTAATTGTGATATTAAGGTGTCGATTTTAGATCTTTCCTGCTTTCTCCTGTGGACATTTGGTGCTGTAAATTTCCCTCTAAACACTGCTTTAGCTGTGTCCCAGAGATTCTGGTATGTTGTGTCTTTATTCTCATTGGTTTCAAAGAACTTATTTATTTATGCCTTAATTTCGTTTTTTACCCAGTAGTCATTCAGGAGCAGGTTGTTCAGTTTCCACGTAGTTGTCCTGTTTTGACTGAGTTTCTTAATCCTGACTTCTAATTTGATTGCAGTCTGAGAGACTGTTTGTAATCATTTCCATTCTTTTGCATTTGCTGAGGACTATTTTACTTCCAATTATGTGGTCAATTTTAGAATAAGTACGATGTGGTGCTGAGAAGAATGTATATTCTGTTGATTTGGGGTGGAGAGTTCTGCAGATGTCTATTAGGTCCGCTTGGTCCAGAGCTTAGTTCACACCCTGAATATCCTTGTTAATTTTCTGTCTTGTTGATCTGCCTAATATTGACAGTGAAGTGTTAAAGTCTCCCACTATTATTGTGTGGGAGTCTAAGTCCCTTTGTAGGTCTCTAAGAACTTGCTTTATGAACCCGGGTGCTCCTGTATTGGGTGCATATATATTTAGGATAGTTAGCTCTTCTTGTTGCATTGATCCTTTTACCACTATGGAATGCCCTTCTTTGGCTTTTTTGATCTTTGTTGGTTTAAAGTCTGTTTCATCAGAAACTAGGATTGCAAACCCTGCTTTTTTTTTTGCTTTCCATTTCCTTCGTAAATATTCCTCCATCCCTTTATTTTGGGCCTACATGTGTCCTTGCACGTGAGATGGGTCTCCTGAATAAAGCACATTGATGGGTCTTGACTCTTTACCCAATTTGGCTGCAAGATTCTTTAAGGGCAGAGAATTGAGGCCAGATATTATCTCCCTTATCGGAGGTAGCATTTGAGTATGCATGCCTTACCCAAGAGCAGGTATCATCCCAGTAGCAGTGGGTAGGAAGTTGTGTTGCTTCTTACCCACTGCTACTGTGTGTGTGGGGAGAAGACAGGTCGGTGCCAGAGCACATAAGTTGATGTGAAAGTGGCCATCTTCCTAATACCATCCCAGGTTATGTGTGCCTCATGCAGCTGGGCAGAAGGAAATCTCGGTGGTCTGGGGCACCACCCAAAACCTTTATGTAACAGTATCATTCTCAGAAGGAGAGGAAGTACCATGCTGTGGGAAGGCATTGCTCTTTTCTCAACATAGAGAGACCTCTTCTCTTGGTCCAGGTACTATGGAACACGACCCACGTGTGTTCACATCCCTATGCCTTGACTTCTGCATCTGAAAATAGGGAATAATAATATCAACTCACTTCTTTTGCCTGGGGACACTAAAAAAGCACATAAGGCAGAGTTGATCATATTGGCATTTTCCATTTGTCTAATATTACCACTTAAAAGTGCTTCATGTTTGTTATCTCATCTGATCCCCCAATCAACCTGGTCACACACTATTATCCTTGTGAGGAAACTGTGACTCAGAGAGGTTAGAAGTTCTTTCAAGGGTCACGCAGCAAGTCAGTGGTGGCCTGTTTCTTGATTCCCAGTTCATTGCTTTCCTCTAGATTCTGCTAACTTCTCATCTGTGAAATGCAGACCATTCAAAAGAAAGATGACTCCTAGTTGTGTCTTTTTTTTTTTTTTTTTTTTTGAGACAAGGTGTCGCTTTGTCATCTAGGCTGGAGTGCAGTGGTGCAGTCTCAGCTCACTATAGCCACGATCTCCCTGGGCTCAAGAGATCCTCCCACTTCAGCCTCCAAAGTAACTAGGACTACATGCGTACCACCACACCTGGCTAATTCTTGTATTTTTTGTAAAGACAGGGTTTTGCCATGTTGCCCAGGCTAGTCTTGAACTCCTGGGCTCAAGTGACCCACCTGCCTCATCCTCCCAGAGTGTGGGATTACAGGCGTGAGCCACCGTGCTTGACTGTTGTGTCATTTTTGTTCCTTGTTGCCCCAAACACTTGCAACCTCAATGCATTACACATTTTCCCCTCTCCTGGAACTCAGCCCTTTCTCTCCGTAAAGACTGGCTTCGTGTTTCCTTGGGATACGCTTGCAGAAGACTTGGCTGTGGCTTTTGCCCTATTTATTTCTCGGCTCAGAATTCCTTAGGATTCCATTGGGCTCATTCCATTTATGAGTTCTCAGCTGGAGTCAGTGGGAAACATTGCTTTCCTGTGGATTCCAGAGAGTTTGACTCCATGACCTCTAAGACTGTTCAAACACTGCGATTGTGTGACTTTATAATCTAGAAAAAAATTTTCTAAGGCATTCCCAGGGGTACTGGGCTTCCCAGGGGAATGGGATCATTTCATATGGCTAGAAGTCACTGAGCTAAGATCCAATTGAGAAGTGTGTGGGCTCAGGCATGAGGCAGCTCTGGAGCTGGGGGCGTCTTCCCACAAGCTCACGTAATGGAAGGCCCCTCACCTGTCTCTGAATTCCCTTTTCACCACACTTCTGAAATAGGGGTGGAAACAGCTGTCTATAAAATGCTTTGTGACTAGGCAGCAGGCGTTGTACTGTGGCCAAGTTTTACGGAACAGATGAGCTTTATCTAAACCCATCTCCCTAGGCATTCAAGTGTGGAATATTTGGAGAAATACAAAATGCTATTGCTGGAAGGGGTGTTTTAGCAATGATGAAACCAAACCATCTACTCTCCTGCCCTATATACTACTCTCAAGGAGGGATTGTCCAGATGAAGTTCTTCCAGTGACAGCAAGCTCACTACTCTAGAAAGCAGCCCTTTTCTCTGTTGTGTATCTGTCAGGAAGCTCTCCTCCATAATGAATGGGAAACATATTGCTTTTACTGTGCACCCTTCTTCTCTAGTTCTGTCCTCTAGGTTCCACTCTCACTTCCACCACTTTTATAGGATGGCACTTGAAGGTAGCTTTAATAACCATTCTTTCAAGGGAGTCTATCGTTTTTGTCTGACCAGGTGCGGATGCCACATCTAGCGAAGGTGAGAAAAGGGGCATGGAGGCTTTGGTTTTTGCCTTTCTCTCTTCCAGCTCTAGAGAACTAAGAATAAGACCCTCTCTGTATATCCTCACATCCCTGACTCTAGTAGGTACCTGCCCGACAGCCTGCTTTACTGTGCATCTTATCATCGGAGCACTTTTTATTGTACCTCTGCATAAGAACACAGTCAAATGTTAATAAGAATTTTTTTTAAAAAAAGGAAGGAAGAATTAACTGACCAAGCAGAGGATGGAATGATTTTATGATGGTTTCAGCACTGAGGCGGAAAAGGAGGATGCTTGCTCTGGCGTGTACACCTGTGGCCCTTGGAAGGAATATTTATCACAGATGGACTGGGCTTCCGTTTAGTCATCTAGGGATTAAATGCCTCCTAGTCCCTCCCCTGCTATGAAGAATGCTCAAGGCTGCAGATTTATACAGAATGGCATTTCCAAAATACCAAAAGGGGGCTATTCACTCTATGCTCATAGTAAAGAGTTTCTAATAGCTCAAATATCTGACATTCTAGGACTCATTTTGTGTTTGAGGAGCAGAATGGGGAAACAGCATGGGACTTAAGTCTCAAAGGTTGGGGCTGGGCACGAGCTCTGTCACTTCCTGATGACGTGATTATTGGCCAAGTCACTTCACCTCTGTAAGTCTCAGTTTCTGAATTGGTAAAATTAAGAAAGAGAAATTCCTAAACTCTAGTGTGTGTGTTTGTTAATTTCAATATAAAATGAACTAAAATTTCTTCTGTAAATGACTTTAATTACCACCAACATTAAAATGGTGTATCCAAAAATCCTTCTCAAGTCATTCAAGGTTTCAGGTGTAAGTTCGAAATAGAGTAACAGCTCTTTAATGCACTCAGTGTTTTGCGATGTCAGATTACATAGATACAAGTTTGAGATTTTATCAACTAGCCATTACATATTAAAGAGTAAGATAACTCACAAGTGCTTTCATAAGTATTGAGAAATGAAATCTTGTCTCCCATTGAAGTTCGAAATCTTTATAATCTATTGCAGGCCCATACTAGAATGTAGTGTGCTTCTCGGGACACCAGGGAATTTCAAGTTACATGATACCCAACCTATGACCTTTGTTTTTCCCCATCCATTCATTTATTCTTCCATCTATCCATTAATTCATTCATTCAATAACCATATTTACTTTACTAAGTCTCTGCTATGTGCCGTGAAGGATCCAGTGTGGTTTCTCTTCTAAAGAGCTCTTGTATAGTTGTGGATATGAGACATGTACACAAATAACAACAGTATATGGCAGAGCGAAATAAATGCTATATGATATTTACCAACAAGCTGATGTGGAAACTTAAGAGGGAAGCAACTAATTCCATCTCCCTAGTCGTAGAAAGAAGGGAAGGGTTTAGTGAAGACTTTATCTATTCAGAGATTAAAATTAAATGAAAACACACCTACAGTGATAGAGTATGAGCATTTGCAGCTCTCATGGGCTTGTTTTCTGGATTCCTCATTTCCCAGCTGATTGACTTTGAACTGTTCTCTACTCCTCAGCTTTCTCATAATAGCACCTACCTCCTAGAATTGTCAACAGTGTCCAGCATGTAGTAAGAAGTCAATAAATGTTAGATGGTATTGTTTTCAGTAAAATTTCTAAAGGCAGCAAAGGAAAGCAAAGGTGTTCCAAGCGGAGGGAACAGCCTGAGCCAGGTCGCGTGGTTAGAAACTTTCCAGAGAAGATGACTAACCCTATGTGTTTGTATAGTTGAGTGTGTGGGCCATCATGGAATGGGGCAGGATTGGTGATGATTGGAGGTGTGACTAAAGAAGTAGGTCACTGATATTGGAAGCCTAAGAAATCCTATCTTGGTAGATCAAAGATTTCCAAAGTTCAGTGTGCGCTCTCAGAAGGGTGTGCAAATCATAACAAATTTTCATTTACGTTTACTCTTATTTTTTTAAAAGGGAAAAGTTTAAAATTACTATTATTTCATATACAGATTGAATATGGGATCCTTGTTAGATGCCTGTTCACACAGTTTCTTGCCCCATGTCCAGCTAAGGCTATTCTGAGGGAGGGGTAGAAATTTTATGCCCTAGAGGGTCTGTGAGGTACCCACACCACCATTCTTAATTACCTAGTCTCATAGGTTTATGGATTTTTATCTAGATTTAACTGAATAAAAAGCCATGGAATAGACCAGTGATTTTAAAAGATTTCTGCAAAGAACTTGTGGATTGAGAATAGCACTTAAAATGAACACAAGCAAATGACAAGAAAATGGTAGAGTTGACGTTTTTCCTATCCTAGCTTTCTTTCAGCCACATTTTGAGGAGGATAAAACTAATGATGACCTGATCATACATAGCAAACAGTAAACCAAAAAAAATCAAATTTTCAGGAAGAATGCTTCAAGTACGGATTTACATTCACTATCATTAATAATGAGCCCTGTCTAAGGTGTGGATTATGCCCTGAGATAGTAGAAAAGATAGTAAGATGTCATTAAGAATAGCAGGCATTTTAAAATACTCTTTATTTCATGTTCATATCTTCTGTTATACTTTCTAGCTTTAATTTGTTATTATGAAGTGCATAATCTGTTGGCATGGTTTTACACACAGGCACACACATGTACCATAAATCTATTGAGGTGCACATGCCAGTCTTTTTCAGCATTAGGGTTACATATTTAGAGAAGTTTGAAGATTGCTGATTGAGGTCATGGGAAACTGCTTTCGGAGGTTCTTGAGCAGTAGGAGATATGATTGGAGCTGTGTTTGAGGGTGATAAACTTCATCACAACTCCCCCCACCCCGCCCCCAGAAAAAGAAAGAAAAAAAAAAAACATTGCACAAGAAATACAGAGAAGTGGAGTCTGGAAGAGAGCTGTTAAACAGCTTGACCCCTCCTTTTCCAAAAATGTTGTTTTCTCTTCCTTCCTAAGGACCACTGACCTCCTCCAACAACCAACAAGAACTATTGAGATATATTCTATGAGCCAGGCCTTCTGTGGCTGCCTGCATGGGAAGAAGACTGCCTAAAAATATTCCTTAACTAATTTCCTCTCCTCTAGGTTTCTTGCTCTATTACAAGCCAGTTCTAAGGATCCTCAACTTTGACTTGCTATTTGAGATTATTGGGTTTGTCTTGTGATGTAGACATTCCAAACTTACCTGTTTAAAGAAGGCAGACTTCCAGAGTAGCCAGAGCCATGGGCTCTGGAGTCAGACAACCTATCTTCAAATCCCAGCTCTGTCAGGCATTACTATGCTCACCATGGGCTACTTTCTTTCTGTCACAGGTTCCTCATCTGTAAAGTGAGAATAATCATCCTATCTGTGTGGCAGTGGGTAAGAAGTAAGTAAGATAATAAGAGTGTGTAATCCCAGCACTTTGGGAGGCCGAGACGGGCGGATCACGAGGTCAGGAGACCGAGACCATCCTGGCTAACCCGGTGAAACCCCGTCTCTACTAAAAAAAAAAAAAAAATACAAAAAACTAGCCGGGCGTGGTGGCGGGCACCTGTAGTCCCAGCTACTCGGGAGACTGAGGCAGGAGAATGGCGTGAACCGGAAAGGCGTAGCTTGCAGTGAGCCGAGATTGCACCACTGCACTCCAGCCTAGGCGACAGAGGGAGACTCCGTCTCAAACAAAACAAAACAAAAAAACAAAAAAAGATAATGAGTGTAAAAGACAGAGTTAATTCCTGGCATAGAAAAAATTCCCAAGGAATGTGAATTCATATCATTACAAAGGAATGAACTGAGACATGGTCTGAAGGGCCTAGGGCAGAAACGGGTAAGGAGGCTTCCAGGAATGCAGATCCTTTAATCTCTTTAGAGCAATATCCAAACAGAAGTCTAAGCCTCCACGGACGCTGGCATGCTCAGGGAGGCCAGTGAAGGGGGCAGAGATGGCTGCCTGTGAGTCACCCTCTCTCCTTGACTCATCTGTCACCTCTGTTATCTCTGGCTATTGCCACAGTTTCTCCTGAGAAATTATGAAATAAACGGCCTGCATGGTAATGCCTGGGTGAATAGGTGAATCTCGGGCATGTGGCCAACTCTCCATTCACTTTAAACATCCTTGGGTTTAGTGAACTCTAGATGATCAAATTTCTTTTATCAAAAGAGAAAATTACAACAAATTTAGTTTAAAGATCTCAGTTGGCTTCATTTGCAATTCTAGAATCCAGCAACACTCCATTCTGTAAAATGAAATAAGTGTCCCAGTGAATGGAGCAGAAGAGATTTGCTTTATAGACAGAGAAGGGCCAAAGAAAGCAGGAGCAAAGAACAAAGACTGTATTAGTTATTTTTAGACAGAACAGTAGAAAAATAACTGATTGATTAACATTATGTTACTTCAAGATGCCTTTTTTTAAGGTTGTCTTAAAAATTTTGGTTTATTTATATGTGTTATTTGTACATATTTATAGGGTATACGTGATGTTTTGTTACATGCATAGATGTGTAATGATCAAATCAAGGTATTTAGGGGTCTATCATCTTGAGTATTTACCATTTCTATATGTTGGGAGGAACATACCTGTACCCATTAACCAACCTCCCGTCATCACTCTGCCCCACACTGCACATAACCTCTTCCCAGCCTCTGGCCTCTATTGTTCTACTCTCCACCTCCAGGGGATCGAAGTTTTCAGCGCACACACGAGCGAGAACATTTGATATTTATCCTTCCGCACCTGGTGTGTTTCAATATCATAATGACCTCCTATTCTATCCATGTTCAGCCTACCTTTTTTGTGTAAGGATTTAAAAAGGAAAACATTATTATGCCAACTGAAGATGTCAATTGGCCTGTTTGGGAAATCGGCTGTCTAATTCTTCTGATTCTCCAGACAGATAACAACTTAGCTTAGATTTGGTGATATGGAATTATAGCATGGATGACATCATTTTGATTTTTTACTCTGGTCTGTTGGGACCTAGTGCAGGAGTGTAGTCCAAAACAAAGGCCTTATATAATTTTTATTTAACACCGTTAAAAAATGCTAATAATCATGTTCAGGAGGACTCAGAGGAGCAAACCTAACACTCTGAGGCCCCACAGTGTGGGGCTTACCTGAAGATCAAAACTGTGGTGGGTGGCAGGGTAAACTGTGCCTATGCATGGCCATACTGTTTTGTGTGCAGGTGTAAGCAGAGCCTGGAGGAGGGGCAGCTGATCATGGCAGCAATCAAGCCATCACACCAAAAGCCCTGCTTGTGGATACTGAGCTGAAACAGTAATTACTTTTGCACCAACCATAAATATCCTCTGTATTCTTTTCTGCCTTTTTTTTTTTTTTCTTTGACAGGATCTTGCTCTGTCACCCAGGCTGGAATGCAGTGGTATGATCTCAGCTCACTGCAGCCTTAAACTCCTGGGCTCAAGTGATCCCCCCACCTCAGCCACCTGAGTAGTTGGGACTCCAGTTGTGCACCTGACTTGCCTTTTCTATTTCTATCTGTCCTTCTAGTCCCACCTTAGGGCCCATGAGAGTATCCCTCTCTTCTGAACCTCTGTGGAATCATAAACTCTCAACCATATTCTTAGAGCACACATATCTTATCTCCTCAACCTACAGTGTTCTTGAGGGTAAAGATTGTGCCTGACTGCCCAATGGGTTCCTCATGGGACCTAGGTCAGTTCCAGGAAGAGTGGGTGTATAGTAAGTGCCAGCGCCAGTGCCCACGCTCACGTGGTTGCCTACCTTTTAGCAAGAGCCAGTGGGACAGGTTGGTGGCAGAGCCCGAGATGCCTTGGCACAGACCTAATTGGTAAGAGACAGAAAGAGATGATGGCCAGGAGCCCAGCCTTATCCGACCTACCAGTACACTCCTTTCACAATCACTGAAACTGTGTCTCATGGAGGCTTTTGCAGATGGGAAATTCCTTGAAGTCAGACAATAGATCTCTGAAGTGATCAGGCTTTGGGGCAAAAAGTTATCTCTGCAACTTATTTGTGTAAAGATCTGCAAACCAGAGGTTCATTGTCAGGAAGGAGAAAAGGCAAAGGACGCTGTGAACCAGTTGGATTTGACCAGGAACAAACCAGGAAACTGGAACACTGAGCTAGTTAATTAGTGAATTAGTGAGTTATTAAGTTAGTTTGTTTAAATGAGGGAGAAAGACTGTGATTAAAAATAAATTAATTAAAGGAGGTAACAGTCAACAATTTCATGAAGTTTTCATCTCTTTTAACTCAACAATCCCACTGTTAGAAAATGACTGAAGACAAAAAAAAAATGGCAGAAATGTGGCCAAAGAGATATTGATAATAGAAGTAAAAAGTAAATTGTAAATAACTTAAAAGGCCCCCAAAGATTTAATGATTTTTGAATGCTGATATAAATTAGAATATATCCACTAAAGTAAGATTTTAAAGTCATTCAAATAGGTCATCATAAAGACCACATTGGAATTACTCATGTGTGATGCTAGGAAGGAGATCAGAATGCAAAATTATATTTATGCTGCACATCCAACACTGTGAAAAAAATGTGCTTTTTTGGAAAAGACAGGAAAGAATGAAAATAGATGATTTGTAAAGATAGTAAGCTCGTGGGTGGCTTTTTATTTCCATAATCATGGTATTATGTTTTTGTATAATATAAAAACTTGATGTTAACCAGGCACTGAAAAGAATAACACCTTAGCATTAAAGGCATCTTGCACCCAGCAGCTGTTTCAGAGAATTAGACATTAGACGTGGCTCTTTTTAATACTCGCATTTTCAAACAAGGGTCCAGTTTATATTTCTCTCTCTCACTGGTAAGAAGTTTGAAACTGCGTACCTGAAAGACAGAAACACTGGACAGATCCCTATAGACGTAGGGATAGATACGGATGTAGATATATGTGTAGGTATAATTTCCCTTGATAGACTTTCTCTCACACATCAAATGCCTCATGCAAAATGAAGCCTATACCTGAAGACTAGAAAAGATTATGAATGTGGGGAGTTAAATGACCTTCAAATACATGAGAACTTACAAATCAAGGGGGATCACGTTTAAGAGAAAAGACCTCTGGTCTTGTTTCAAATGTTTCCCAGACAACCAGAGCCCAGGTCTCTGTGTCACTTAGTTCTATGAGTTAGTTCGGATAAACGTCTCAAAAATTAGAAAACCCAGATATTTTGGGACTCACAGAAGACTGGTGGTCTGTATTCTCAGTAAATACCAAAGTCAACAATGAGAACGAAATCATCACAACAAAAAACAGAAAATGTTCCTTCTCTATCTTTAATGACCCGGCTAGCTGTCTGTCAAAAGTCCCATTTCTCTAGCTCTCAGAAGGAAATTCCAAGTCTTTCCTGAAGGGTTCAGCACCAGATTACCCCTTGCACCCATTTGCCTGAGAGAATAGCAGCTGGAATTGTTAATGAAACTATTATAACAATCCTTAGATTTTAAAATGAACCATAAATCTTATTTTTTACTTTTGAGCAGTGTTCTGGGTCACATATGATAAAGCACCACTACCACAGAAAATGCTTCTACAGTACATCTCTATTACTTCCATCACCACCATTTACACAGGCTGGTAAAGTTCTAGTGCCCACAGTATTTCTTAACTTTTTCCATTTTTTAAAAATGCTGTA
Organism: Chlorocebus sabaeus; assembly: GCF_047675955.1. Lineage (NCBI taxonomy): Eukaryota > Metazoa > Chordata > Mammalia > Primates > Cercopithecidae > Chlorocebus > Chlorocebus sabaeus. Next base: position 82,982,392 of record NC_132918.1, read on the forward strand.
ATATAATAACAAAAACTAAAAACAATATATTGCTCAACTTGCTCAAATTTCTCTATAACAGAGAGACATTTCTCTATTTTCTCTATTTTCCAGCTGATTTATAGCAGCTGGAAAATAGTTATACAGTTAATTTGGGGATTACTTATACATGAGTCTTGTCTCTGGTAATCATGCCAGGTATTTTATTTTCTTCTATTATATTGGGATATCACTTAAATTGCATATTTGACATTGTAGTTTTCTAATTCTGACGATTTTCTTTCTTTTTTTCTTTCTTTCTCTTTCATTCTCCCCTCCCTCTCCCTCCCTCCCTCCCTCCCTTCCTTCCTTCCCTCCTTCCTTCCTTCCCTCCTTCCTTCCTTCCTTCCTTCCTTCTTTCCTTCCTTCCTTCCTTCCTTCCTTCCTTCCTTCCTTCCTTCCTTCCTTCCTTCCTTCCTTCCTTCCTTCTTTCCTTCCTTCCTTCTTTCCTCTCTCTCTTTCTTTCTTTCTTCTATTTTCCCTTCCCTTCCCTTCCCTTCCTTTCTTTCCTTCTTTCTTTCTCTCCCAGGCTGGAGTACAGTGGCACAAACACAGCTCACAGCATCAGCATCTTTGAAATCCTGGCCCCAAGTAACACTCTCACACCAGCCTCCTGAGCAGCTGGGACTACAGACACTCACCACCATGCCTGGCTAAATTTTATGTTTAATTTTTAGTAGAAGGAGATTTTGCTATGTTGCCCATGCTGGTCTTAAGCTCCTGTCCTCAAGACATCCTCCTTCCCCAGCCTCCCAGAGTGCTGGGATCATAGGCATGAGCCAGAGCACATGACCTGAAAAGCCATTTTCTTTGAATTAAAAAAAAGAAAAAAACATTTAAAAGTGAGAAAGCCAAACTTTGATATGTTTGGTTATAACATTTTTCTAATAATATTAACAGCAAACAATAATTCATACTCAATAACAGGGCATAGTGTAAATTCAAAATTTTTTTTTCCACCAAAGACTGTCATTCAATATTTCTTTGAGGATATTCTACTGTTTTGTTTATTTCTTCTAGTGCATATTCTATCTTGTCTCTATTCTATCAAATTGCTTTCATAGCATTCTTCATCCTATGTTCAAGAATGCTTGTCAGATCAAATATGATCTATTTTTTTCAGGATGCTCTATCTTTGGGCAGATCCCCAAAATACTGAATATAATCTTTGAATTGTTCCAAATGTAAATTCAGTTAGCACAATTGAGGCTCATCTTCCAGTAACAAATTTAAATTATGATCCATATATAGTACAAAGAATGCTTCTGGATTTTTGACTAAAATCTAGCTTCTATACCTTTTTCCTTATCATCCATGTGAGTGTCATTATAGGATTGCTTTTGTCAATCTTTTAAATAAATGACTAAAACTAAAAATTGTGGTTTTTAGTTCACTTAAATCAAAATCTGTACCTTTACAGGCAGTATAAAACCAGTGATATTAATTTTGATATATTTGTTTTCTTTTTTGGTATAGGTCAGTAATACGCATAACTGTTAGTTGTTCAATGTGACTTTTGCCCCTGGAGCAACGTTGATGAATTGAGTAATGAAAATTCATTTTGTTCCTTTTCAGGCTGTCTTATGTGTGTGAACCTTTCAACACCGCGTTCCACGTAATTCCCACTAGAGCCAGAAATCTTCTCTTGTTCTCACCTGAAATGATTGATCCACTAGTGCCACAAAATGCATCATTATGCTTAGCTAAATAGTATTATTATTTTCTAAAAACTTGATGCTAACATTCAAGCATTTGCTTTGTCTTTGTCATATATTACCCGACTGCTGCTTTTTTTTTTCCATTGTTTTTTCTAGTTTATACCGGCTTTTCTTCATGTAAGTCAATTTGCTTACTTTCATAATTTCTATTTTAAATAATTAAGCAGATCACCTCTTTATTTCTTTCTTGCTTCCAGCTTTCTTCTTTTCTGCAAGCCTTTTGTGTTTTTCTATTTCAATTATCCTCTAGACTTGTTCTGTTTCAATGATCTAAAAATGTGCTGTTCAATACAATGGCCACTAGCTACATGTAGATATACAAATTTAATTTTAAATTGACTAAAAGTAAATAAAAGTTAGATGTCCTCTGTTGCACTAGCCACATTTTGCATAGTCAATAGCCACATGTGTCTAGTGGTTACCATTTTGGCAGCACAGGTGAAGAACATTTCTGTGATAAGGAAGTTCTACTGGACAATGTTGATCTAAAAAATAATATGACCAATTCTAATGGTATTCAAAGTGCCTACAATTTGACTATATTTTTATTAAAAATGCAAATGAAAGTAAATGTAAAAAATTGTTAAAAATACTTTCTATATACATTTTCAAAATTATTTCATCTCTCACGCCTGTAATCTCAGCACTTTGGAAGGCCAAGGTGGGCAGATCATGATGTCAGGAGATCGAGACCATCTTGGCTAACACGGTGAAACTCCGTCTCTACTAAAAATACAAAAAAATTAGCCAGTCCTGGTGGCGGGTGCCTGTAATCCCAGCTACTCGGGAGGCTGAGGCAGGAGAATGGCATGAACCCAGGAGGCGGAGCTTGCAGTGAGCTGAGATCGCAGAACTGCACTCCAGCCTGGGCGACAGAGTGACACTCTGTCTCAAAAAAAAAATAAAATAAAATTAAATATTAAAAATTATTAGTTAAAATTCAAAATAAAACTATAATTAAATGATAATATAGCTCAACATTTTAAATCAAAATTATTTAGGTAAAGCTAATTTTTTAAATTTGATTTTTTGGAATTTTAATTCTGTCTTATTTAATCATTTCTTTAAGAACATTAAATTACTAATAATGCCAGCTTTTAATAGCCAATTAGTTGAAAATATTATGACTCTGTATCGTATTTGTCATACAGATTATGTCTCAACCTACATATACACAAATTTAAGAATAATATGAACTATTTCACTTTGCAAAGTGTCCCTCAACTGCCATAAGTAACATGGCAAATTCATGCTAACTGGTGGCTACCTTCAGAGTCATGAATTACAACATAAAGAGAAGCAAGAAAAATGGACACTCAGCACTACTTTGTTATCAAGAATCTATTACATTTATGCTGAGAGGAAGGATTTAACAAGTGAATTACTTGTTTTATTTCTCTTACCTAAGTGCTTTAACCTTTCAAATATTTGTTTGTACTTCAAAGCATTATCCATCTCCAAAGTCCATAATTGCACAGCTCCCATCTCCAAAGTCCGTAATAGCACAACTCCCAAACATTCACAGCGTCTAGACACATTTGCCTTTTGTTTCAATGACACAGGGCAAAATATCTACAAATCTGGGAGCCTCAATGGTTTTTGTCACAAAAATGGATGTTTGAGATTATGGGTCTGGCTGTGCCAGCTGTGAGTACTGGATCCTGAATGATAGATGTGCCCACACCCTCTTTTTCAGGTTTATTTGCTTTTTTGTCTGTGGTACACAGTGGTATTTACCTTCAGAAATAAAGTATGTGGCCCAAGGCAAGGGAGCCTCTTGCCCACATCTTAGTGCCACATTATCAAAAGACATACGGTGTGTTAAGCTGGTAACAGGGCTAAAAAGCACCACTTAGAAGGCCTATCACATACACAATTTACAAAGCACTTCCGTGTGCTATGAATCAGGTGTTGTGTAACATGGCAAATTTATGCTAACTGGTGACTAGCATTGTGTTGCCCTTGATTTACCTCCCCAAGAAAATCCAATAAAGAAGGCATGATTACCCTTCAATCTCATTTTACAAAGGCAAATCGAGGCTTTGGAGGAGTTCAGTCACTTGCTCAATATAACATTGCTGGTAAGAGGCAGAGGCAAGGTTCAAACCAGTGGTATCTGAAGCCAGTCAAAACTGGGACTCTGAAGCCAAAGCCCTTTGTGTAACCACTCTACAATTACACTTCACATGGATGGCTGAGCTGTGGGTGGGAGAGTCTGTGGGTCCCCCGAGTCAACCATCTGAATGTGAGCTCTTCCTGGGAAGAGGTTGATGCTGAAAGCTGCCTTATTTAATGGCTGAGAAAAGTAGAACTGGTGGTTGAGAAGAGGAGACCTGAGAGTGCGCCCCCAGCAGGAAGATGACTGGAGAAGTGTTGCTGCCACCACTGTCTTATAGATTTACTCTCATCTCCTATGCCCCAGAATCTCCAGTGGTGCCCTGATGCCATCAGGGCAGGCCATATTCCAGACGTCTTGTTAAGGACACCTTTGATTTTACGCCTACCAACATATTCAGCCATATCTCCTCATTCCCACCTACCCCAGCATAGCCCCAATTTTAGTATCAATGAACTCTACATTCTCAGAAAGCAATATGCTCTTTCATCCTTCCTGCCTTTGAGTATGCTCTTCCTCTGCCTAGAATGACCTCTTTGCTTCTCTTGTCTGGAGAAACTTCACTCATCCTTAAAGTTATAATTCAAATGTCACCTCCTCTGTCACTTGTTCCTAGAGTCCTCCAGGGAGTTGTTCACTTCCTTCTCTGAGATCTCTAGAACTTTGTTCGGACCTCAGTTAGATACCAGTCATCCCAGCAAACTATGATATTTGCACATGGCCACTTTCTCACTAGACAGTAAGCTCCTCCCAGACAGACAGGGGCTATTTCATATTGCTCTCTGCATCCTCTCAGTCCCATCCTATGCTCCAAGCACAATCCCTAAAACATAGCAGGCTCTTAATAACTGTGGAATGTTGAGCGAATAAACAAATAAGAGCCAAGGGAAGATGACCTTGAGGCTTGGTTTCCTGGGAGGAGGCTCCGCCTTTCGTACTCACAGACTCCTTTGAGCAATATCCCATCCATGGCATTGAGCCACCATCTGGGGCCATTGCACCAGTAGAAGCTCAGGGTGGGGCTGGTGTGAAAACAAACAGGCAAGACAACAACAAGGGAGTGTTGAAACCTTAAATATTCTATTCATTGGTGTTCAAACTTGCCACGCATACTAGGTCAGGTGGGTTCTTATTCCAGTGCTCTGAGAGAATTGATCGTAGGTGCTGAGCTTTCACACTGGGTCAAGGAGCAAGGGAGAAACAAAGGAGATGTGAAATTGGCTTCCTTGTTCTGCTTTTCTCTTTGTGTGTGTGTTTATCTTTCCAAACAGAAGAAACTCTGACCTTCCCCTGCTTTAATTACCTAATTATTTTGACACCTTGCGCTGTTGCATCACCACCACACAGTGTTTTGTCAAGGACACCACATTGGGTGTATCTAGGCTTAGGGAGAAGCAATTGACAAGAAACAAGTTCTGACAGCCAGGAAAATGTTGAGCAGGGAAGAGATCTAGGGGAAGGAGGAGAGGGGTGGGGGAAGGGAGAAAGAGGAAATGTTTGGTATGCTGGGAAGTGACTATCTTGGGGAAGGTGGCAGCAAGGTTGGCAAAATTAGGTGTCTCTGCTTGGAAAGTTTCCCAGATTGGGCTTCAGGGAAGATTGTGTCCAAGCCAGAAAACCAGTGTGCTATAGGTCCCTGAAAAGGATAAAATGCAGGAACTCAGGTTGTCATTCCAGGGACTACATCTAACTGAGAAGGTTTCTTCACCCTGGACCTTGGTTTCCTCTCCTTAACAACAAGGCAAGACTTAGTATTTTTCTCCCAAGCACAAAAATGTTTTTACTCAAATAGTTTGGAGATATACATGGAAGAAATAATCAAAACAGTCATAAAGTCCTTCACAAACCATATTCTTCAAATAGTTAATACTGAGGATTCTGAAAACTAACATGGGCAAGCTGAATATTTGTCAAAATTGTGAAACACAGCCCCGGCAAAGCACAGAAAGCTTTTCAATTCTAACCTCCAAATATTGCATATGGAGGAATCATAAAAGCAAATGATACAGAGAAGCTGAAAGCCTGAAGGTCTGGAAACCTAAGGACAAAGCAGGGTGGTTCAGTGGTATGGGCCTGGGCTGAGACTCAGGAGACCTGGATTTTAGACCAACTCAGCATTTACAACTTCACATCTGTCAGTCTAGATCTCTCATCTGCAGAATAAAAGAATGAATCTCTGTGGGGTTCATGCTCTTCAGGGTAGGAGTGAGGGGTTGTGCAGCAAGATACCGAAGGCCACAGTTAAGCATGATGAATCTTCCTAGAACATCAATTTTACCTGGTGGCAGACACTTTAAGGCATTATTTTTCATTCAAAAATGAATTCACTTCCTCAACCAATAAGTTTTGAGCAATGCTCTATGCCAGATGCTCTTTTAATATTAAATTAAACATAGATATTTTATTATGGGTAATATTGATAATTTATATGAACTAAGGCAGACAAAGGTCTCTCAAATTATTTTTCACATGCAGTGATACTTCTTGTTGTGCCCATTTACTCTCACTTCCAATCAAATCATACTTCGTCCTCTTTTGCCCCTGGATACGCTCCAACGGATAGGAGTGCAAGTGGTCTCAAGATTCCTTCCGGCAGACAGAGCTTATACTGTCAGGGCCACAAGAAATTAAGCAAATCTTTGTTGTTGACAACAGGCTGAATTTTTATATCTACCAGACAAAAGTAAGGAAAGGGAACTAACTTTTAATACACTTCACAAACTGCATACAGGTAATAAGCGTATCAGCCTTTTTAAAGCAATTTTATGTGATCTACACAATCATCACCCTGTAAATAAGTATCTTTGCCCACATTTGAAAACTCAGAAGACCAAGCAGAGGTACAAAGAGGTTTTGTGATTTGTCCAAAGTCTTACTGTTAGTAAATGAGAGAGACAAGATGTTATGCTGCCTTGATCTGGCTCCAAAGCCAATCCCCTTCTCACTCTGACACCATCCTCAGAAGATGGTGGTGATGGTGTCACTTTCTCCCTTAATATCTCTCTCTGTCTCACAGCACAGCATCGTAGTGTAAACTCAAGTGCTAAGGACACAGTATTAGAGAGCAAATGCACCTGCCCCAATTGATCCATAGGGACACAGAATATCAGGGTTAAACAGGATTGTAGAGATTGCCCTCTATCTTTGTTTGCAGAGATGAACCTGGGACCTAGGCTATCAAAAGAACATTTGTAAAAAGAGGTTCTGATGTTGGCAAGACCTTATATTCAAGGTCCAGTACTGCCAAGTATCTCTGGGACTCCAAAGTCCTTTAACCTCCCCAAGACTCATTTTCCTTCTCTAGAAAATGGGAACAAAATGGGGAAATACTACTGCATGCAGAGGGTTATTGTGAAGCCTATATAAAATCATGTACAGAAAGGATTTTCTAAACTCTAAAGTGCCACATACACATGTCTATGACTCACACAAGGTCTCCTAGCACAGACACAGTACTCAGATATTGGCAACCTGACTTCTAGTGAAATATTCTTTCCATTAACCCCAAAGTGCTAGAGATCCTTTGTTTCGCTGCAGGGAGCTACAGCCACTGCACTGTCATGCAGGACAGACTCTCAACCACTTCACAAAGGAGTAGATGAGTGTGCGCTTTTTACTTTAAGGCAACGCTGTTTAATGGTATGTCTTTTCATAAACAAAGAAAATGGAGTAAGCAGCTCATGGTCTATTACCACCCCAAGATGCTCCCTGGAAGAGGAAAGCACACCACAATACAAACAGCATTAAGTGCCTGTAGTGAGCTGGGCACTGTACTGAGGCCAGGAAAGTCCAAGGTCCCTGCCCTCCAGGATCAAGCCCAGGCACAGGGAGTTTCCCAAGAGAAGTGAATCATTCAGGGATGGTCCCTTTGGTATGGCATGCACCAGGGCCAAGTTTTAATTACTAAAACTTCAAGCCTGTTAACAGTGGGAACGTCTAGTTCCCCCACCCCCACCGCACCCCACCCCCCACATTTCTCCCCAGGCCTTCCCTTCTGAATCTACAAGGAGAGTGCCATGTGCAGAACACTCTGCACAGACAGGCCAGACATCCCCACAAGGCCCCTGGCTTCTCTGGATTCTCTCTCCTAAGTTCCCTCAGTATAAACCTGCCATTACCTCACCAGTCCCCAGAGGAGGAATGTGAAAACCACTCATCCGCTCATGGTATAACTGGAGAAACTGAAGCCCAGGAAAGAGACCAATCTGATTCAAAGTCTGCCTGTGAATCAGCATTATAAAACACCAGAACCCAGGAATCTCAGCTCCCGCCTTCCCTGCTCAGCCACCAGGCGCCTACAACTGGATATTTAGTGGGTTCCTTGGCAGGAGAGGTCCCGTTTTCATAGGTCATCATAGCCACTGGCGCCTCCTAACATCAGACATGGTGTATAATAGGCACTGCACACAATGTTTACCAGTGACTGGGAAACCCACTTAATTCTCTCTGAGCGTCTTATGTTCTCATCTGTAAAATGCCAGGATTCAATTAGATAATCTCTGAGACACTTTTCATTTCTAACTGGTATTTTTAGGCAAGCTGAGTGCCTTAACTTGGCAAGTAGGAATAGTGGAAATTGGTTTAGGAAAGTAGGTTGAGATTCCTAAGACTGATTGAGGACCTAGCAGTGGGGATGCAGGGGTTCAAAACTAGTGGGAGGCAAGAGAGAGGTACCCAGGCAGCCCTCATGGAGCCCATAGCCTGGGGCAAAAGAACCTCCTGGCCAGAATGGAGACTCACAGGCCATGCTGCTCAGTGGAACCTCAATAGACCTGAGGGTCTTATGGGGCTTGGATGCCTATACAGAGCCTGTACTTTTTTTGCTGGGGAACCCTGGGAAAATTGCTCCCTTTCTCTGGACCTCATAGTATTTTGGTTTTAAGTCATAATATCCATTTTTCTACAATGTCCTGAAAGGAAGATCTTTTCTCTTCCTCGACAGGGGTGGAACAGAAAGAGCAACTCTCTCATTGCCTGGGATTCTTTTATCACATGGCTTATAGTGCTCATTTCTACATGAGGATCCTTTGGGCAGGTCTTCATCCTTACTCGGCATATGCAGACATTTGTAGATCAGGGTCCATAACATCCTCAGATGTCTACAAATGTCTGCATTTGCATCTTCTAAATCTATGCCTTTACAGGTGTTAGACCCACCTCGATAATTTATAAATTGCACAGTAACCTGTTGCTTATTAAACCATGTTTGATTTTGAGGACTTTTTCCTACACCATTTTCTTCGAGGGAGTCTAACTCAGTGGTTAACTCCATAAACCAATTCCACATGACTGAGCAGGTGTAAGGCTTGGCTTGACTCAAGTCTCAGCTCTGGCACACTCAGAAATGGCATTACTTTTGTCAAGTTACTTACCCTCTCTGAGTCTCAGTTTCACAGTCCCTAAAAATTAATAATACTTACCTCTTGGGTTGTTGAAATAACTAAATTAAATAGTGCAAATGAGGTTGTTTATCCTGTAAGTGCTAAATAGTTAAGAAGACTTATTTTCCTCACATTTTATATAAAGTCCAAATCCATCTCTTTGCAGCAGGGACTATCTTGTCAGTCTTAGCTGTATCCTCCGGGATCATGCAGAATAGGCTTATGCTCCTTTTCCACATGGCAACCTTTCAAATATTTCCATTTGACCACGATCCCTTTACATGGCAAAGGGCTTTGCCAGAGACACTAAGGTGGGAAAAAGCATATCCAGTACCTCGCCACAATCTGGAAGAAGAACCAAGAAATTCTGACTCCCGCTGCCCTGGAGTGACCACTCCAACATCTGCCTCCAGGAACAGAGGGGGAGCCAGGGCTCCTGGAAAACTCAACTCTGGCAACACATGATGTTGAAGTGTTGAAACATGCCACTTTCATGAGGCATTAGCTCATGATACTGCTTTATTTCCTTAATTTAGCAGAAAAGCACAGCTGCTAGAATTTTTAATATAATAAGTACAGTGGTGCACTGAAGGTTTTCAGGAATTTTTCCACAGAAGCACTGCACCCAATTTTGCAACTTTTACAATATATATTCATGTAAATCTATTTTTCTCTATTATGCAAAGACCTTTCCTTCTTTTAAATTGTTTTCTAACCTTTCAACCACTATTGAATCCATAAATGACCAGTCAAGTAGTACCCTGTCTACTTGAAACAATTCTGAAACGAGATAGGGTTTAAATAAATCAGCAAATACATAAACTAAATTGCTCTATTTGTGAAATGAGGATTCTAAGAAATCTATTTGCTACCTTTCTGCCTGCTTGGCATGTGAGTATTATTTGATCCCTTTTAAAAATTATTATTATACTTTAAGTTCTAGGGTACATGTGCACAACGTGCAGGTTTGTTACATATGTATACATGTGCCATATTGGTGTGCTGCACCCATTAACTCGTTATTTACATTAGGTTTCTCTCCTAATGCTATCCCTCCCCCCCTCACTCCCCACAATAGGACCCGGTGTGTGATAATCCCCTTCCTGTATCCAAGTGATCTCATTGTTCAGTTCCCACCTATGAGTGAGAACATGCAGTATTTGGTTTTCTGTTCTTGCTATAGTTTGCTGAGAATGATGGTTTCCAGCTGCATCCATGTCCCTACAAAGGACACGAACTCATCCTTTTTTATGGCTGCATAGTATTCTGTGGTGTATATGTGCCACATTTCCTTAATCCAGTCTGTCACTGATGGACATTTGGGTTGATTCCAAGTCTTTGCTACTGTGAATAGTGCCGCAATGAACATATGTGTGCATATGTCTTTATAGCAGCATGACTTATAATCCTTTGGTAATCCCTTGTTTTGAACCTACTGAAATGACATCATCAGGTAAGTGCAAAACATTATTCTCATCAACTGGTCCATAACATGTTTCATAAGTAAATATCCGGTCTTTGGATGCTTTTCAAGCTTGGGCTGTTAGTGGGTGCCAGTGGCTTATCAGAAAAACTATGTAAGGGATTCTTTCACTGGGAAGAAGGGTGGATTAAAAGCCCCTAAGATACTTTCAAATCTATTATTCTAATCGATGTCTAATCTATTGTTGAGACAACTTCTGTTGTGGGTGGAAGAAAGAGTGCTAGTGAAGGCTTTGCTCTTTGAAAGATAATTTAAGTTATAGAAGGGATTGGAAGGTAATAAACTTCATTGTAAATTGTAGGTCTTTCAAAATGCACATATTATTTAAACATTATGGAGTCAGTTGAAACTGGCCCCTTTTTGTTTTCTTCAAGTTTTTTTTTTTTTTTTTTTTTTGAAGTCGCACTATGTGGAAACCTGTGCCTTTCATGTGAACTGTCCCTTTCATGTGACCATGAATTGGTCATCGCTGCCTCACTTCATTTCCCAATCTGGAAAGGAGTAGCTATAATTCAGAAGACAGTTAAAATGACAAGAGCTCCCTCACATAAGATGGGCAAAAGATTCTCACCAACTCACTTCCCTCTGCTACCCTAAGATAGGCCCTACCTCACATCCTATTCATTCAGCTCAGATACAATTTCCTCCAATAAGCCTTCTCTGACTCTTCACATTCTGTCACTCAAGCTAGAAATAATCTCCACATTCTCGGAATCCCATAGCTCTTATTCTGTCCTTTTCTTACAACACTGAGTAAGTTTTGAAGGCTGGTCAGTCATATGATAATAACTTTACCGGAATGGAAACTTTTGGGGGGTAATGTCCCTGTCTTTTTTCAATATTCCTTAAAACACTGCTGACAGGACTTGAATTACACATGAGAGTCACTTAATGAGATAAATGAAAGACTAATTAGCTTGACACTTCTCTTTGCTTTGTGGCCACAAAGCACTTATAGCTGATTAATTTGGAAATGTGAATTGCTTAGGAAATATTTTTTGGGATATTTTCTTGGGTGTTTTCAAAAAACATCTGAAAACACATGGCAGAATACTTTTTAATTTTAATAATATGATTTAAAGAAACCAAAAACACGTGGAAAGCATTAACTCTGCTGTTAAACAGTGAAGTACAAATGAAAACAAATTTGAAACACATATTAAAGTAGAAAAATCTTTGAGCAAACAGTGAATGCTTGGAAGACTTCTTCTTTTTTTTTTTTTTTTTGAAAATAGAATGCAAGAGTCATAAAGATGCCTAGGCATAATTTCCCAGCCATGTTATTGTTAGGAAATTTGGAATTCAGGCAAAGGTAATAACAATAGCGAAAAGCAAAATGAACAAAAATGTTCATGACACTACAGTAGCAAAAAAGCAAGCAAATAAACAAAAAGCTGAAGACAACTCCAAGTTCTCAAGTAAGGGAATGGCATTATTAATTATAAAACAGCATCAAAAATTATATTAGCTAGTCATGAAAATGCAAACTTTAAATGGAAAATGCTTATTATATAATGTTAAATGAAAAAAATTCAGGCCATAAAATGAAATATACATTATGCATGCATGATGAAAAGACAAGAAATAGATAAGAATGTGCAAAAATACAAATAGTTGGATATGGTGTGGGATTCTGGCTTGTTTTCTGTTTTAAAGACATTACATCATCTTTTCAATGACAAACTACATTTTAAGTAATTGAAAACAAAGTCTCATTAGCCTTGTCCTTGTATAAATTCCCAGAGAACACATTATTCTTATTCATTTCCACCTCTGCTCCTTGTCTTTGATTTGGACCAGCTCCATTCTATTTTCCCACTTCTCAGTCGTCTAACAAGACTAGAAAAAGACCCCCATCAAACAAGGAAGCAAAATGCACCAAGTTTAGCCGAAGCTGTGAATCCAAATCAGCGAACATTGGCTGACTGGATCTAATACCTTGACCCCAACATTGAAAAGGCAGACCCAGATTCTTCAATGACCACAAGTGGCCTTGGTTTAAGAAGCCTGCCAACAAAGCACAATGTTCCCGTCCTCAGAAATAGACCCCGGCGGAGCTTCCAGGGGCCCATAAAAGTCTGCACTCTTGGAAGAATGTGACAACTCTGGCAACAAATACAGATTCGTCATTCTCTATATTAAGGGAATGTTCAGTTGCATCAGGCTTTTTTAACAGGGCCAACACTTAGTACAATTTTGAGGCTGGCAAAGTGAATTTTCACCTACCCCAAGGCTTCTTCCCTGCCTCCAGATGATCAATAAAATCGCCTCATGTTACAGTTTCAAAGTCCTTTCACATCCAGTTTCACATCTGAATCTTGCATCAGCCCAGTGAGGTGGGTGTTATTATTAACTTGACTTTTCAGAAGAGAATATAGAGGCTTAGGGAAGTGAAGCGACTTGTCTAAGGCCACCCAGCAAGTCTGGGACTGAATGAGACACATGTCCAATCCTGACTTCTCGTCAGTTCTCCTTCCATTTACCCTAGGTACTCACCCCTCTTGCAGTTCATAAGGAGAGCTGACCCAGTGCACCTACTCACAGCGGCACTCAGCGTGCTGCCATCCCAGGGATACCTATGTTTTAAAGGAAGGCAGATGGGGAAAGACAGCATGTAGCCTGTAAGAAGGAAAAGTCAAGTGGAATTCCAAAGAAGATGCTGAAATAGCTGACCTAGTAGCTCTGGGGAACTATAGAGAAAAACATTGAGAGGCAGAGAGAGCTATGAGGAAGCCCTGGGGAGACAGAGGTTCTTTTTAACTGTCAAGTATGTGTGTCTGGAAAGGTCTCAGCCTAAAGCAAAAGGTATCCAGGCTGCTGTAGAAGGATGAAATAAAAGCTGTGGCTTCTTAGACTTCACCTCTCCTCCCTCTCACTCCATCGCTTTGGGACAGACAAGGCAAGAGCTTAGAACTCTTGAACAAGTGCTCCTGGGATGTAAAACTAGGGTAGTGTGGAAGCCCTGTGCCTGAGGGGGAGTGAGAAAAAAATAGACATTGATGGATGAGCCACAGGTGGTCACTGCCCAACTCTCTCCCTCTAAACCGCCAGGGCTGGTGGATTACCATTGCCTTTCCTGGATGCTAGTTCTTTCTAATGTAAAGAATACATCTGAGGAGCTGTGTGGTGGGTGAGGAGTGATATACTCTGGTTTTCTGATGCCTGAAACACTCTAGGTGCATGCTTTGCTCTATCCCCCATCTCAAACTCATCAAGGCAGGTCGGTGCAGATGGAAGTTTGCCCTTTAACCATTCAGTCATTGGCATTGCTGGACAGAATAATCTATACCCTAAATAAATGCAAGCTGGATCTAAAGAGAAGTGGTATTAAAAAAAAAAGAAAGAAAGAAAGAAAAAGGAAAACCAACAACTTGAATTATAGATTCCATAGAAACCAGAGGCACTAGAATGGACAGATTAAAAATTTAAATATGCATATTTTTAAATAAGGTATAATATTAGCAATATGAAATGAAAACAAGAAACCATAAAAAGAATCAAGTACAGGCTGGGCATGGTGGCTCACGCCTGTAATCCCAGCAGTTTGGGAGGCCGAGGTGGGTGGATCGCCCGAGGTGGGAGTTCGAGACCCACCTGACCCACATGGTGAAATCCTGTGTCTACTAAAAATACAATAATTAGCTGGGTGTGGTGGCAGGCACCTGTAATCCCAGCTACTTGGGAGGCTGAGGTGAGAGAATTGCTTGAACCTGAGAGGCGGAGGTTGCAGTGAGCTGAGATCGTGCCACTGTACTCCAGCCTGGGTCTCAGAGTGAGACTCTGTTTCAAAAAAAAAAAAAGAATCAAGTATAAATTTAAGTGTGACAAATATAATAGTTAAGATAATGATGATAACTAGTAGAAAAGATTCAGTTGAGAAATGACTTAGTGAATGAGGAGATCACTAAGTCAAAATTTATCTCAAAACAATAAGAGTTATTTATGACAAACCCACACCCAATATCAAACTGAATGGGCAAAAGTTGGAAGCATTACCTTTGAAAACCAGCACAAGACAAGGATGCCCTCTTTCACCACTCCTATTCAGCATAGTATTGGAAGTTCTGGCCAGGGCAATCAGGCAAGAGAAAGAAATAAACGGTATTCAAATAGGAAGAGAGGAAGTCAAGTGCTCTCTGTTTCCAGATGACATGAATGTCTATTTGAAAACCCCATTGTCTCAGCCCAAAATCTACTTTAGCTGATAAACAACTTCAGCAAAGTCTCGGGATACAAAATCAATGTGCAAAAATCACAAGCATTCCTATACACCAATAATAGACAAACAGAGAGACAAATCATGAGTGAACTCCCATTCACAATTGCTACAGAGAGAATAAAATATCTAGGAATACAACTTACCATGGTTGTGAAGGACCTCTTCAAAGAGAGCTACAAACTACTGCTCAAGGAAATAAGAGAGGACACAAACAAATGGAAAAACATTCCATGCTCATTGATAGGAAGAATCAATATCATGAAAATGGCCATACTGCCCAAAGTAATTTATAGATTCAATGCTATTCCTGTCAAGCTACCATTGGCTTTCTTCTCAGAATTAGAAAAAAAAAAAAAAAAAAAAAAAAAAAAAAAAAAAAAAAAAAAAAAAAACAACTACTTTAAATTTCACATGGAAACAATAAAGAGCCCGTATAGCCAAGACAATCCTAAGCCAAAATTACAAAATGGAGGCATCATGCTATCTGACTTCAAACTATACTACAGAGCTACAGTAATGAAAACAGCATAGTACTGGTACCAAAACAGATATATAGGCCAATGGAACAGAATAGAGCCCTCACAAATAACGCCACACATCTACAACCATCTGATCTTTGAAAAACCTGACAAAAACAAGCAATGGGGAAAGGATTCCCTATTTAATAAATGGTGTTGGGGAAATTGGCTAGCCATATTCAGAAAACTGAAACTGGACCCCTTCCTTACACCTTCTACAAAAAGTAACTCAAGATGGATTAAAGACTTAAACATAAGACCTAAAACCATAAAAATCCTAGAAGAAAATCTAGGCAATACCATTCATGACATAGGCATGAGCAGACTTCATGACTAAAACATCAAAAGCAAAGGCAACAAAAGCCAAAATAGACAAATGGGATCTAATTAAACTAAAGAGCTTCTGCACAGCAAAAGAAACTATCATCAGAGTGAACAGGCAACCAACAGAATGGGAGAAAATTTTTGCGATCTACCCAGTTGACAAAGGGCTGATATCCAGAATCTACAAGTAACTTAAACAAATTTACAACAAAAAAACAAACAACCCCATCAAAAAATGGGCAAAGACATGAACAGACACTTCTCAAAAGAAGACATTTATGGAGCCAACAAACATAAGTAAAAAAAGCTCATCATCACTGGTCATCACAAAAATGCAAATCAAAACCACAACGAGTTACCATCTCATGTCAGTTAGAACGGCAATCATTAAAAAGTTAGGAAACAATAGATGCTGGAGAGGATGTGGAGAAATAGAAATGCTTTAACACTGTTGGTGGGAGTGTAAATTAGTTCAACCATTGTAGAAGACAGTGTGGCGATTCCTCAAGAATCTGGAACCAGAAATACCATTTGACCCAGCCATCCCATTACTGGGTATATACTCAGAGGATTATAAATCATTTTACTATAAAGACACATGCATATATATGTTTACTGCAGCACTGTTCACAATTGTAAAGACTTGGAACCCACCCAAATGTCCATCAGTGATAGACTGAATTTTAAAAATGTGGCACATATATACCATGGAATACTATGCAGTCATAAGAAAGGATGAGTTCATGCCCTTTACAGAGACATGGATGAAGCTGGAAACCATCATTCTCAGCAAACTAACACAGGAACAGAAAACCAAACACTGCATGATCTCACTCATAAATGGGAATTGAACAATGAGAACACATGGATACAGGGAGGGGAATATCACACACTGCGGCCTGTCAGGGGGTGATGGACTAGAGGAGGGATAGCATTAGGAGAAATACCTAATGTAGATGACAGGTTGATGGGTGCAGTAAACCACCATGGGACACGTGTAGATACCTACATAACAAACCTGCACATTCTGCACATGTATCCCAGAATTTAAAGCATAATTTAAAAAAAGAAAAACCAACAAACTGAATTACAGATTTCACAGAAACCAGAGGTGTTAGAATGGACAGATTAAAAATTTACATATGCATATTTTAAAATAAGGTATAATATTAGCAATATGAAATGAAAACAAGAAACCATAAAAAGAGTAAAGTATAAATTTAGGTGTGACAAATATAATAGTTAAGATAGTGATGGTAACTAGTAGAAAAGATTCAGCTGAGAAATAAGTTAACTAAGAGATCAGCTTGAGGAATTTTCCTTAGCAGATAATTATTTTTAAAATAGAAAATAGAAAAGTCAAGAAATAAAAGGCAAAAGCAGTCCTAGAAAGAAAAAAAATATAGTTATAAATGGAGAGAAGGAAATATTTGAAGGAATAATGGAGATAATTCCTCCAGAATTAACAAAAGATAAAAGACCTCAAATTGAAAGGACCCACAGAGAGCAAGAAAGAGAGGAGATAAGGAGAAACATACTCCCGGATATAAATTTTGCTGAAATTTAAGAATATCAGAGAAAAGGGAAAATTGTAAATGCTTGCAAAGAGAGAGAGAGCAAATCACCTTCAAATAAAAAAGAATAATGAAATCAGATTTTTCAGCAGCAAGCAAGAATGCAACAAGATAATAGAGAAGTGTTATAAAAATTTTGAAAGTACAGAATTTCATATCCAGCTAAACCTTCATCCAATGTGAAGGCATGATTAAAAAAAAAACACCCAAGATGTACAGTCTCATTTCATGCTCAAAGACACGTGTGTAAAGCATTTTTCAATGGCATATATAAAGTAGAAACAAATTGAAGGAACAATATAAGAGATATGTGAAATAAAGGTGATCAAATATCTTTGTGAAGTTTGGGATTGTCTTAAAAAATAGCTGAGACCAAAGAAAAGAGAAAGAGAAAACATATCTACAAAAACAAAGAATTAAAAGTCTAGATGAACTTAATATGATAGAGTTGGGGGAGGCTGAGCATCATTAGAGTTTATTAAAGTCTTTATATGGGAGAAAACAAAGACAACTTTAAAAAAATAAACAAAGGAATAAAAATCACTGAAAAGCATGACAGATTGAAATAATAAACGAACAGAGTGAAAGTCCTAAATATGAATAGCTACTATTACTGTAAATGAATTAGCTCACCAAATAAAAAATAAAACTCTCATATTACCATTCACTACACACATTCTAAAGCAAAATACATGCAAAGGATGAATGCAAAATGATAGGAAATTATTAATCAGGAAAATAGGACAAAATTAAACTGATATTGATAGAATATTATCAGATAATATGAAGATCACAAACTTTATACCAAAATCAGCAAAGAACTATAAAAAGAGTTAATGCAGCTATGCCATTTATTACTATAGATGTAAAAATTTTAAAGAAAGTTTTGGTAAATCAAATCCAGTCATACATGTTAAAGGTCATATATCTCATTGAGCTTACACAGTGGTAGATGAAGATAATATTGGAAAATCCAAAAATAATTCACCATGTAAACTAAATACTGCCAGTAAAATAAGAAGAGAAAAAGGAATTAGAGGCTTAAAGATTGGAGAGGAGGAAATAAAATTGCCATTACTTACAGAAGATAGAAATTTTTTCTTAGAAAACTCAAAATAATCCAACAGTAAAGTATTAAAAGTAACAGTTGTTAAGCAAGGTGACTGGATATAAGATTAATTTATATTAGTCAATTGTATTTGCGATTGCATCCTTCCTATATTAGCAATAAACAACCAGAAAACGTCATTTTGAAATAAGACATCTTTTGCAGAAATATACAAAAATATCCAACTAAATCTTCAATCAAATGTGAAGACATGATAAAAAATACGCTCAGATATATAGTCTTACTCCTCAAGTGTTGTATTCCTTCCTACACTGTGGTGCTTCTTGAGGTGAAACTGAATGTCTGAGCTGTTTGCCAAGACCCATCCACTCCAACTTCTGTACCTAAAGCACCTCATGCTGCTGACATCTCAGCTTAGCTCTTTGGTTTCTTAGGTGTTATTTTTCTGTATCTCTGATGGGTTCATCTGTGCATATGTGTATTAGGAGTCAGCCAGTGACTCAAAGGAAAGTTTCCAGCCAATTTTTGGGTCTTTTGCTGTGCTTCTCTTCTCTTCAGGAATTTGCCCTTCAAGTCTCAGCTGCCTTAGCAACACCAAATGCCGGCCTCTGGTCCTCAGCCCAGTAAGAACACTTCCTTCTTCTTGGGCCCCAGTCCCCTCCACCATGGTTTCGAATGTGTAAGCGAGGAAAAAGCTGTATGGAGATCACCGTGTGTGCCTCTCTTATCCAATGATAACAGCACCTTCACTCTTGCCTGATTTGGTTTCTCCCCATGCTTTCAAAGACTTTGACCAATTTTAATAATTGTTTTTGGTGAGAGGGTTAGTCATAGCTGGAACTAGAAGTGCTGTAAAACCACTAAGAAAAAACAGCTTAATATTATCACGTAAAATTGAGCATTTATGGACTCCCTGACCTTGGAATTTTATTTCTATGACTATGCTTAAAAGAAACATTTGTGTATGTATACTAGAAAATATAAATAAAAATGTTCATAGCAGTACTATGCGTATTAATGAACCTAACAAAAATCCCATCAACAGGAAAGGTGACACCTAAGTTATGGTATATTCAAACAGAGGAGTATAACAGCAGTAAAAATTAAATGAACTACAACAACACGCAACATTATGGATGAGTCTTCATAATATAATTTTAGTTAGAAAGTGAAAATATCAAAATTAATTGCGCATGATGCTCTTTTCAGAAATGTTAAGAACAACATTAATAAAATATACTTTTAAAAGAATACACATAGATGGGATAAAACTATGCAAAAATTAAAGTAAGGGAATAATGAGTACAAGATTCATGATTGTAGGTACTTTGGTGGGAGTGATGGGGGTGGAGTAGGAGAAAACCACGTGGGAAGATGTAGTCAAGTTACTGTCAAAGTCTTAGTTTTCACACTGAAGGGCGGTTGAATGCTTATTGCATTAAAATAACTAAGTAAATAAATAAAACAGGGCCATACATGAACCAAGGATTATAATTAATCCAGTTTTAAGTCCCTGAGATCTTTAAAAAAAAAAAAAAAAAGTATTTCAAATTGGAAACTTCAGGCATTGAGGCCTAGAGAGGGAGATTTATCTGGGCATTAGAGCTGAGTCATGCTATTTTAGTGGTCATTTGCCCTATTAACTCTAGAGGCCCACCTAGTTCCTTATGGGTACCAAACCTGTTTAAAGATTATGGGCAAGGACACTACATTTCCCTACTCAGACTCCTTGACCTTAACCAGAGGCAAGCATTTGCTTCTCTACACCAGTATGATCCCAACCAGTCTCCTTCCCTCAAGGCTCACTCTCCTGTACAAATTCTCCTCCATTCTGTCTCCAAAGTATTACTGCTAAAATGCATAGCAGGCCAGATTACTTTCCCCACATCATCAACTCTAGAATCAAGTCTTTAGCTGGGCATTGTAGGACGTCTGTGATCCATCTCCAGCAAATATGACTAGCTCTGCCTTGCTCACTGGTCCCTGAATGCATTCTACGCTTTCACTTTGCCATGCCTTTGCTTATGCTGTTCAGTCTATCTCAAATGCCCTTATCTTTACCTATTGACATTTTACTCATTTTCAAGTCTCAGTTCACCTACTGCCTATTTCCACAAAGACCTGAGAAGAGACAACAGGGAAAAGGGAGGTGGCTGTCCAAATGCTCATTAATAAATGTAGCTTCAACATAAACAAAATTTAGATACATGGAAGCCAGTGACAAAGCCTGAAAATCACATCTGAATTGCAAACTCAGGCCTGGTTCCAGTGACTCCCCTGCCTGCCCCATATGTCAGTGAGACCAACCTAGATGGACTTGAAACTGATCTCTTTTTCAGCCTTCTAGAGGTGGTTTCCAGGCAGCAAGAAGTGTAAAGAGAGACTGGGCTTGGGAGTTAGACCAACCTTGGTCAAATACTAAATCCACTTTTTGAAATGTATCATACCTATGGAAATTCAAATATCAACACTCTGAAGAATGAGATAACAATTCAAATAGTGCACAGGATTCTGCCCATTATTTCATTAAGTTAGCAAATGTACCCCGGGGAGCATAGGATGATGAACAAGAACCTGTTGCTTATGCAGAACCACAAGCACTATACCAATAAATTAAAGGATTTCCAAAGTAATTTTGAGTATAAACAATGTTTACCTTACTCATTGACTTGGAAATCCTAACACCTGGGTGAAATGCTACTCTACTATAATAGTTACATGACTTCAAGAAAGTCTTCCAACATCTCTCAGCCTCGATTTCTCCATTTTTTTTTATTTATTTATTTATTTATTTATTTATTTATTTATTTATTTATTTTTGAGATGGAGTCTCACTCTGTTGTCCAGGCTGCAGCACAGTGGCACGATCTTGGCTCACCGCAACCTCCGCCTCCTGGGCTCAGGCAATTCTCCTGCCTCAGCCTCCCAAGTAGCTGGGACTATAGCACCTGCCACCACACCCAGATACTTTTTTTGTATTTTTAATAGAAACAGGGTTTCACTGTGTTAGCTGGGATGGTCTCGATCTCCTGACCTCGTGATCCACCCGCCTCGGCCTTCCATTTAAAGTGTGACAGACTGTATTTTCCAAAGATGGCCACAACATCTCCTCTGCTCCATAAGCTCTCTTCCCATCAAAACGTGAGACCTATGTCCTTTGCCTAGAATATGAGTGAGCCTGTGATTTGCGTATAACCAATATAGTACAACAAAAGGAATGAGATGTGACCTCAGAGATAGGTTGCAAAAGGTGACTCAACTTCCTTCTTTTTTGGGGGCTGAGGAACATTTGCTTCTGGAGGGCTGAGACTCTACGTAAACAATGTGATCATCCTGGGGCCACTATGCTATTAAGAAGTCCAGGCAACAGGGAGAGACCACGTGTAGGTGCTTCAGTCCAAGTAGACAGATAGCACAAACTGCCAGACATGACTAAAGATGCTTCCAGACAACTCCAGTCCATAGTTGTTGAACCCCCAACCTTTGCATCTTCCAGCTAAGGCCCTAGTCATCATGAAGCAGAGACAAGGTGTCCTTTTTGTGATCTTTTTGAATATCTGACCCTCTGAGTCTATGCCTGTAATGAAATTGTTGTTTTATGCCACTAAGTCTCAGCACAGTTTTTGTTTGTTTGTTTGTTTATTTATTGAGACAGAGTCTCACTCTATCACCCAGGCTAGAGTGCAGTGGTGTGATCTCAGCTCACTGCAAACTCTGCTGCCTAGGTTCAAGCAATTCTCCTGCCTCAGCCTCCCAAGTAGCTGGGATTACAGGTGCCTGCCACAACACCCAACTAATTTTTTCTTGCATTTTTAGTAGAGACGGGGTTTTGCCATGTTGGCCCAGCTGGTCTTGAACTCCTGACCTCAGGTGATCCACCTGCCTCGGATTGCTGGGATTACAGATGTGAGCCACCAAGCCTGGCCTCAACATAGTTTTTAAAGTGGCAGTAGGAACTGAATCAAGGGTCTTTTGAGGACTGAAGAAAATAATGTACTTTGTGTACCTGGCACAATGTTTGTGCTCAAAAAATGGTGACTGATACCAGCATTGTGTCTGACGCCTGGCCTGGCAGCATTGGATCAGCCTTGGGTCAGCTGCTTTATTTCTCCAGGCCTAAGGTTTCTCTGTAGGAGTACCTGCCTGAGCAACTCAAAGGTTTGTTGTGAGGCTCAAATAAGATGATAAACGTGGAAGTGCTTTGGAAACCATAATGCTCTGTATATATTAAAAGAGGTTATTATATTTATATTATATGAATCCACTATGGGCTCAGATAGGAGAACACTCTAGTAATCCTTTAGTGGCTGTTAGTGTCTGAAATCCTGAGACCGAAGAACTTTGACCTGAGGCTCCACATTTGTTCTCTTTTAGAGATAATTAATTTCAACCATTCATCAAATAAGCCTATATATATAAAGCACTCACTGCAAGCAGAAAACTGTTAAATGCTGTGTGTTTTCGGAAAGAAAAAATTAGCGGGCTTAGCCTCGTCCTCCAAAAATATCCCATTATAGTTAAGAAGACAAGAAATGGATGTAATCCTGGTAGGATGGAGGCTTTCTGCAGGAGTGTGTTTCAGGAGCTGCTTCAAAGGAGAAAGGGAGGAGAAAGATAGCTAATGTGGTTTGAAAAACTTCAGTGTGCCAAGCACCATGCCAAACTCTTTACATATAATTGTCTCCTTCAGTCCTCACAATGACATTGTGAGATGGCTTATGTGTTAACTGCCTTTGCAAATGATAAAACAGATGGTTGGAAAAATTGTCTTACAGCAGTATTAAGTTAGCACTGAAATCCTGGTCTGGAGACACTGTACCATCCTGCTACCACTGAATATTCTTTTCTGCCCCAAATAATTATTTCTCCACCTAGACTACCAAAAAAAAAAATCTGTTCAAATATTTGCTTGTTAGATAACAACATTCCTATTCAATGAGTTTTCTTCTGAAATTTCATGTTAAAATAATTAATAATAATACCGTATTTGCGCAGAGCTTCAGTGTTTCAAAAGTATAGTATGTCTACATCTTTTCCTTCCTTGGTTGTCCAACGGTCCTATGGGCAAGGCACCATGTTATACGCAAGGTCTCACAGATAATAAGTGGGCAAAGGATTGTGCTTTAGTTTGCTGCTACATTGTAAAAGGAATAGTGCTTCCTTAATGGTATGCATTTTGTCTCTTATTGACAATCACATGACTTTATAAAGGCTTGTCATGATGTTTAGGATGTCTTAGTCATCATGATGGCCTCCTCTCATCATTCCCTGTATCTCATGACAAAATATACACTTACATTGTGAACAATGATGGATACAAATCCATTTTCAAAATATCTTCTGGACAAGTTATTTTGTCCTTTGTTGACTTCCTGTCAACTCAGCTTAGATGGCAACTGCTTTTTCTTTGTCACGTGGCTGGCAGAGAGTTTTTACCAGGAGTAGAAAGGGTTAGCTCTGCCATTTCCTTGTGGTCTGGTTGTGTTTGCAACATGAGTATTATCTTCAATCTACTGCTTACAGAGGTTTTCTAAGGCAGAAATCATTTTAACTCACTGAAGTCCATTTTGAAAGGTTAGGTTAGTGGAAACTGGATAACATAATCCATAGATCCACTTGATGGGGCTCTTGTAAACTGATGAATGTGATGATACACTGAGAGTTCAAGAAAAAATAAATGTAGATTGCCACATGGTTCAACCCCCATTCTCAGGTGGAAGATATTTCTCAGGTATGTCAGAAAGCATGCAATTTTCAAATGCACATACAAACAACAATATAGGCAGTAGTGTCCATGCCCTTATTAAACGTTCATTCAGTTGTCTTTCTTTTTTAAATTTAAAATATAAACAGTTCTTGGAGGTTACGTGATTCTACACATGTGAAAAAGTTGCATAGAACCACACACACACACACAAAAGTAAGTGCATATAAATATGGGAAATGCAAACAAACTCCGGCTTGTACTGATGTCAATTTCCTTGTTTTAACAAGACTGCAGTTATGCAAGATGCTACCACAGAGGAAAAGTAAGTGAAGGGTACAGTGAGACCTCCCTTCGTTTCCTTTTTGCAGCGTCTTGTGAATCTATAATCATTTCAAAAATTACATAAATAGAAGTTCTAACATCCTGGCATCCCAGTAGATTTGCTGCACCTCCAGGAGACTGCTCCCTGATGGAGCCATGGCCCTGGTTCACTGTGAGACCTGGGGGAGGCATTTCCATTCTTCAGGCTAATTTCCCTCATCTGTAAAATGCACAGTTTGGCCCAAAGCTCCACTCAGCTCTAAAATTCTAGGATTGTATATGCACAGTTTGGGATAGGGAGGTGTAAATCTCACTCAGATTATGAGCCAGCTCTAGGTGGTAAAGGGAAACGTGCTCAGCTGTTTGATATAAAGTCTGCGTGCCTGGAAAATGAACTTGGAGCCATTTACCTCTTCCCATAGGTTCCTTCAAAGGGTTTTCTGACTAAGGAAACACAGAAAGTTTGAAAATATTTTCATCAAATACCTTAAATACAGCATCACCCAAACTGAATAAAAGGAAAAGGTAACATTACTTGCTGAAAATGATGGCCTCTCTACTGAACCTTCAGACTTGATTTAGAGCACGTGGAAGCTATTCTCTGCTTCCCTGACCTGTTCAGGCTGCCCAGAATGCTAGGTGCAGAGGAAAACACCCTTTTTGGCAGCCAAGTTGGAAGAGATATAAGTGGATTTGTAGTAAGAGTCTGAGCCTGCAGGAATTCATGTCACCCTGACACCGAAGAGGGCAAGTTGATTGTTCTCCAATGCATAGCAATTAAAAGCTCATCTCTGGAGAAACCCAGGAGGAGGGGGTTACATATATATATATATTTTCACATCTGCAGACAATTTTTTAACTCTGGTGACTGCTTGATTGGGATAATATATTTACCTTGGATATGGAAACTGGAAGAACAGTTCTTGCATGACTTTCACAGTAGCCTATGCCTTCAGATGTTTTCAGCTATGTATCTTCTTTTGATCTTCTCTATTTTCTTGGATTTATCCTACAAAAGTAACCACATGTTAATGAAAAGATAAATATATAAGTTCACTTACTGCGGCAGTGTTTGAACTTTAAAAGTCTGGAAACAATTTAAATGTCCAACAGTAGAGGACTAGTGAAATTATACCAGTGGTTTTTCAACTTGACTAATGAATCGATAAAATAAGAAGAAATGACATAAGATGGACATCTTTAATTTTGTGTAATAAACATTTTAAAATACTAGTAAATAAAAATACTATTGTCCCATCAAATAAAGGATATTTTGACATCAAAAGTAAAGGGGAATCCCATCAGAATAAAAGGCCTCACCAGAGAAAAGATCATTGGCAAACCATGCCAACATATGAGAGTAGAGGAAGAGGGTCTTTAATGCAAAAAACGAAATCTGAATAGAGTGTATAGATTAACATTAATATTGTATCAATGTTAATTTCATGACTTTGCTAATTATACTGTGGTTATGTTAAAAGAATATCCTTGTTTTTAGGAAATACACCCTGAAGTATTTAGGAGTAAAAGGATATTATGTCTACAGCATACTCACAGACAGTTCAGAGAAAAAAAAAAAAAAAAAACCTTCTATATATTTGTAGAAAAAGAACGATAAAGCAAGTGTGATAAAAATGTTAACATTAGAGGAATATGGGAGAAGAGTATACGGAATTCATTGTACTATTTTTGCAACTCTTCTGCAAGTTTAAAATTATTTCATTATACAAAGCTAAAAATGTATATATCAAATTTTTATTTAAAATGCAGAAACATACACTAATAAGTGTGGTGGAATGTTATAATGGTGGTGTTTTTCTTGGTATAAATTTGTTGTGCAACACCATATTGTGTGCCCCATCCAACTAGTTCTGGCTCTTTTTTAAATCCACAAACTCACTTCCATAGAAATATGTTAAAGAAATGGAAGTAACATGTCTGACTATATCACTTGATATGTAGATACTCGGCACTAAAAGTCAAGCAAGGAAGAGCTGCCCCTCATGACCGCTGACTGCTCTGCCTTTTCACGCAAGAACTTGGAGTAGGGATGGCTGTGGCAAGCCTGCTGTCTGCCTCACGGTAGCAGGAGGCTTGCAGCTCAGAGCCCAGTCATGCAGAGGGCCAAATCCCCATCTCCCAACACAGAGCAGGAATTCACCCCAGACAGGGACCACCTGCTATTTGATAGCTCATGAAATAGAGCACACACGTACAATGGAACACTATTGTATTTACTTCTGGCGTGTGGTCTTGGAAGTTACTTAAGACAATACCTCTTTGCCCTCTCCTACGCTGCATGGCATATCCAGATTAATCTCTCTAAAACATTTTCTGGCCCTTACTTAAAAAATTTTTTTTTAAAAAAGGCTCCTAAGCCTAACGTCTAACTTCTTGCAGAATCTGGACCCACTTCTTTTCCCAAATTATTTGTCTCCTATTCCCTGATTGAAGCTCCATTCCAAACATGGTGTGCTAGCGTACCTGAACAGAGCAGACATGTTTTCCCTCCAGAAGATTGCTTGTGCTATGTCCTGTGCCTGGCGTGCTCTTCTTGCTATTTTTTTCCAAATAGCCAATTCTTACCAATTTTCATCTTCAGGGCAGTATATTTAGGATACAGATTAGAACCCAAAAGAGACTAGATTCATATTGAAAAACCCGTGGTTTGTGGATTTCTCTGCATTTTCATGGATAATTTACAGACTCCAAAGAGTGAAGAACAATTGATGGAATTTTAAGCAGTCTGATTGGAATATAGATATATATAGGGGTAGAAACTATCATTCCATAGCATCATGCCTGGTAAATTTTATTAACATAAAGGCCACCCCACCCTTCTCTAATCCTACTTGTTGTCAACAATATCATTGGAATGGAATTTTAAAAATCAGCTCTTTCTACAAGATAATCCAAATTGCCCAATACAGAATTTTGAGACAGGTAAATGTAGTGCTCAGTTCTCCTCAACTGTTTCCCTTTCATTTCCTTCTTGGTTCATCTGTAATGAAATAACATGTCAAGAGATGTACATTCTGTACACCAACGCAAACAAAGACATTATTTTGTAGGTGGTGAAGTGCCTCTTAGAAAAGGAAAGCAACTGCTCAAAGCCTCATGGTAATAGTGTTTGGTCTGTAAAAGCTCCTGAAGGATTATATTTATTTTGCTCAATAAATATTGAATGAATAAATAGAGGCTGAACTGGATCTAGAATAAGTTTCTTTTCCCCTCACCCTTGGTCCTATTCTCTTGCCAAGAGACTGCCCTCTCTTTGGCCTTGTATTAGTGTGTGTGCATCTGTGTCCTCTATTTTACTCTAACTTCTGGGAGAAGGAATCATGTTTTACTCGTTATTGTCTTTCTCCTAATATCTGGTGAATATCTGGCTTTTAGAAGATTTCAGTAAAGATATATTCAATAAATATGAAAACAAATACCCATAATGTAAAATCAAAAGAAATTGGTCAGCTATTTTTTCTTGGTATGGTTGGTTCATTCACACAAACTTTGCTCAACTGCATAATTTTATGAATATTATATCTACACAATGATACTACAGTAGGCTCAAATGTTATTTCTTGCGATGTCTTTCATGATCACCCCAGATGGCATTAAGAGTTCTCTTTCTCCATTGTGTCATTGTACCTGTAATTATTTGTTGATACAGTTATGTTGGTCCATGGAGGAAAAATAAGTTTTTGAATTTGGAAACTGTCATATTCAACTTTGTATCCCCAGTATCTAATATTGAACTTAACATACAGTGGTACACTAAGGTTGTTTTGTTTTGTTTTGTTTTGTTTTGTTTTGTTTTGAGACAGTCTCCCTCTGTCACCCAGGCTGGAGTGCAGTGGCACGATCTGGGCTCACGGCAACCTCTGCCTCCTGGGTTCAAGCAATTCTCGTGCCTCGGTGACAGGGATTACAGGTGCACACCACTGCACCCAGCTAATTTTTGTATTTTTGGTAGAGACAGTTTTGCCCTGTTGGCCAGGCTAATCTCAAACTCCTGATCTCAGGTGATCCGCCCATCTTGGCCTCCCAAAGTGCTGAGATTACAGGTGTGAGCCACCAAACCCAGCCATGCTAGGGTTTTTTGAATGAATGTGAACTGTTTTGAAATAAAATATAATAGTTTAAGAATATCTCAGAATGTATATGAAGGGGTTTTTCTAAAGAAGAGGATCCTTGAAATAAAATAGTAATTTGATTTTGTTGTTGTGGAAGTGACTGGCCATTTGCTAATTGTCCAAATTGCTTGGTTGTGCTGTCAGTATGAAGTTAGTTTTTTAATGTTGATATTAACAACATTTGCCTGTTCCTCACCTTTATTTCAGAAGCCCTTATTTTCATTGGCCATTCTTTAAACTAGGAGTTAAGCTACAGATTCCTATTATAAGCTTTTACGATCTTTAACAGAAATGCTTCATGCAACTAAATAATCTACCAACCTTCTCAAACTCACATATTATGCCTTTGGGGTAAAAGAAAGTTAAGAAATCGTCAGGAAAAATCAGTCAATGAGATCAGTTGAGATGACTCACAACAATTTCTCCCAATTCAAACTCCTCCCACCACATAGCTGGTACCATTTTTAGCAGTGGATAATGTCGCCTTAATTCTGCAGATAATATAAATCTTAACTTAGACAAAGTAAAGAAACAGAATTTAGCTGGAAAATGAGAAGAATCAAAGATGTCATGACTGCTATCTTTAAATACCTAGAAGGTCTAATAAGGTGGTGAATCCCCCAGCATTTATGTGAGAGTCCCAGGATCTAAAATTTTTTAAAAAGACAGTGAGTAGACGTTAATACATGGTTTGACTCATTATAAGGACCAACTTTCTATCAGACAAAATATTTCACCAACAGAATAGGCTGCCTCAGAAGTTAGTGAGTCACTGTCAGCGAAAAGTAGGTAACCAATGCAATCAAAATCAATTAAAAATGTTTATTGGGTACTTACTTCAAGTAGGACACTGTTTACAGCACTGAAGACGCAGGGAATGAGTATAGCAGAATTATTGATCTTAAGGAGGCCCACAGAGCAACGAAGGAAGACAGACAAATGAGCAGATAACAATATATTGTGATAAATGTTCCAGGACAAGTGGAGGTAATATACAGTGGGAACACAGAGAAAGGAGGAATTAACTGAAGCCTCAAGAAAGGCTTCAGAGAGAAGGAGATGTTTGAGCTCAATCTCAAAAGTGATTAGGTTTTAAAGAATATCGAAAGTACTCAAGTTGTGAGGGAGTGGGTTACAAAGAAACTCGGAAGGGATTCTGTTGAGGAATTAGACTAAATTTTCCCTTTCTTTCATATCAAAGATTCTATGTCTATGGGTTGAAGAACGTTTATTTTTAAAATGTCATCCTCTCTTCCCCAGGAACATGGAATGATTAGAACTAGAATGTTTCCTAGTACATGCCCTTAGAGAAATCTACTCAATGATGGGATTATGGTGTTTGTTATCAGCATAAGGGTTGGCAGTACAGCTTTTTCTCAATGTGGGGAGGGTCCTCAGAAGGACTTGTTCTGGTATGTAGTTCCTCAGCAACTCTCCCACACTCTTCATTTGTCCAGGAAGTCCGTTCATGGAGGATGGTACCAGGGCAAATTTCAACCTGTTGAAATGATCATACATTCAATATTTATGGTATTCAAGCCTCTGAAGTTTCATTGTGATATCTCTTGCTCTCCATTCCATAGAGAGAGCTTTGGTCACAGAGAAGTTGAGTTTCCTCCACATGGGACTTACTACTGGGCTACAATTTATTTGAGCCTCATGTAGCAGACTCTCATGTATATGATTAACACAAAATCTCCTTGAAAATGCAAACTGTTTTTACCTTTCTTTTTTTTTTTCCTTTTTACATCAACCATAACCTTCCTGGCTGACACTAAGAGGCTGGGTGAAGAAGATTGGAGATTTTCATTTATTTGTTTGTTTTATTTGCCTATGAACTTCTCCAGCTGATTTCCTGCCTCCTGCAGGAACCTCTTGGACACCTAAACAGGCAAGTTAATTTTAGATGTTAGCTTCATGTCTCTCATTAGTAAAATTGGGTTTAAAATAATTAATTCTGGGAATCCTGATGCTACAGTCATTAAACCACCAACATGCAGGATATAAAAAAGGCAGGCACACTGTTGGAGCTGAGATTCTATTCATCTGTTTTTTTTTGAACTATGTTCACCACTTTTGCTTGAAATAAAACCACTTTTCAACTTATATTCACATAAATTCCTATTAATGAATGTATACAACAATTTTATTCATAATTGACCAAAACTAGAAATAACCCAAATGTCTGTTGATTGGTGAGTGGTTAAACAAACTAGAAAATGAATACAACCAGTTTCTTCTCAACAATAAAAAGCAATGATCTACTGATACACATAACAAAACAGATAAATGTTCAACACATTATGTTAAGTGCAGGAAACTATACTCAAAAAGTTACCTACTCTATGATGCCATTTTTATGATGTTTCAGGAAAGGAAAAATTACTGGCCTTGAATATAGATCATTGGTTGCCAGGACCTGGGGGCGAGAAGCAGCATTGATCACAGAAGGGTAAGAAGCAATATTTTGGGGTAATGCAACTGTTCTAGATCTTGATTATGGTTACATGACTATACATATTCGTCAAAAATCAGAAAATTCAATGCTAAAAACGGATGAAATCTATTGTATGTAAATTACACTTCAATAAACTTGATTTAAAACAACAACAATAAAAACAAAGGAAAAACCACTTCCTCCCTTTAACTAGGACTTCAGGATATAAAGTTTCCCATTTTTCTTTTCTCCACACATGTTCACCTGCTTTTGACCCATCCAACTTCCCAGTGTTATCCTCCATTTTCTATGCTGTGCTTTAGGCTCTATGTTCGTTGTGCACGGGTCTTGTCTACTATGCTTGCCCTCTGCTTAATGTCTTCTTCTCATTTCTCAGCAATCTTCAAGTGTCTAAATCCAACCCATTTTTTAAAGGCACATCCAAATGCTACTTTCTGCCTGGTGAGAAGCCTTCTCTACTTGTGCTGGCTGAGAGAGACTCAGTCCCAATGCATACCCTTTTCACTGCTGTTTTCATCGTATCTCCTGCACAAAGTAACAAACATCAGAATTCTTTTTAAAAAGTATTTATTATTTTACTTAAAATAATAAACACACTACATGCTAAAATAAATAACATATTTTTTGAAAAGTAACTATTTTTCTAAACCAAAACAGATACAGTGAGAAGAGTGATGCTGTTTTATATTTTTGCAGTTATCTCTTCAATGTCCGGCTTGAGGACAGCTGGATTCTCCTAGCTGCTGCTACGTTCAGACTGTCGCAAAATCATGTCATGCAGCCTTTGGAAAACTCCACTGTACATTTATGATAAAATGAGTTTGAAAGAGGCAAATAATGTGTCAGTGCTATCGTGAAATTAGTTAACCTTCTGATAGGATTTCAGAAATTTAGAGAGATTCCAAGACAAAACTTTGAGAACTGCTACTGAAGACCATCTCCTTTTCTTAATTAATCAACTTTATTTTTCAGAGCAGTTTTAGGTTCAGAGCAAATTTGGGCAAAATATAGAGAGCTCCCATATACTGCCTGTTCTCCCCACTCCCTCAACACACATACCCACACAACCTCCCCAGCTATCAACATCCTGCACCAAAGTGGTACGTTTATTATAATCAATAGACCTACATTGGCACATCATTATTATGCAAACTTCACAGTTTGCATTAGATTTCACTCTTGGTGTTGTACATTTTATTCCATGGATTTTGACAAAGATGCAATGGCATGTATCCACCATCATCGTGTCAGACAGAATGGTTTCATTGTCCTAAAAATCCTTCGTGCTCTGCCTATTTATTTCTTCCTTCCCTTTCACTCCTGGAAATCACTGCTGCTTTTACTATCCCCATGGTTTTCCCTTTTCCAGAAAGTCATGTAACTGGAATCAAACAGTAGGTAGCCTTTTCAGATTGGTTTCTTTCTCTTTGTAATGTGCTTTTAAGTTTCTACCATGTCTTTACATGGCTTGAGAGCCCTTTTTTTTTCCTTTTTTCTCTTTTTTTTTTTTTTTTTTTTTTTTTTTTTTTTTGAGACGGAGTCTCACTGTCACCCAGGCTGGAGTTCAGTGGCACGATCTTGGCTCACTGCAACCTCCACCTCCTGAATTCAAGCGATTCTCCTGCCTCAGACTCCCGAGTAACTGGGACTACAGGCCTGTGCCACCACGCCCAGCTAATTGTTTATATTTTTAGTAGACATGGGGTTTCACTGTGTTAACCAGGATGGTCTTGATCTCCTGACCTCTTGATCCACCCACCTCAGCCTCCCAAAGTGCTGGGATTACAGGCGTGAGCCACCGCACCCGGCCAGCTCATTTCTTTTCAGCACCGAAGAATAGTCCATTATTTTTATGCACTGTATTTTTTTGTCCATTCATCTACTGGTTTTTCCAGGTTTTGGCTGTCATGAATAAAGCTCCTACAAACATTGATGTGCAGGTTTTTGTGTGGACATAAATTTTCGATTCACTTTGGTAAATACCACGTGCACTATTGTTAGATTATGTGGCAAAAG
Source organism: Chlorocebus sabaeus (assembly GCF_047675955.1). NCBI lineage: Eukaryota > Metazoa > Chordata > Mammalia > Primates > Cercopithecidae > Chlorocebus > Chlorocebus sabaeus. Next base: position 83,015,447 of record NC_132918.1, read on the forward strand.
TATGTTTTGTTTCATAAGAAACTACTAAACTGTCTCCTCCAGTGGCTGTATCATTTATGCATTCCCATCAGCAATAAATGAAAGTTCCCATTGCCCCAAGTTTTAGACTTTGGCCATTCTAACAGGCATGTCATGGGTATCTCATTGTTAGTTTATTTAGCAATTACCTCATTGCACATGATGTTGTAAATCTTTTCATAGGCTTACTTGTCTGTATATCTTCTTTGATGAGGTGTCTGTTTAGGTCTTTTGCCTGTTTTTTAATAAGGTTGTTCATTTTCTTATTGTTGAATTTTAAGACTTCTCTTTATGTTTTAGATTACAGTCTTTTTTTGAGATGTGTCTTATGCAAATATTTTCTCTCAGTCTGCGGCTTGTCTCATTCTCTTGACATTGTCTTTTGCAGAGCATAAGTTTTTAATTTTAATGAAGTCCACTTTATCAATTATTTCTTTCAAGGACCATGCTTTCGTGGTTATATCTGAAAAGTCATCATCATACCCAAGATCATTTAGGTTTTCTCCTATGTTATCTTTAAAGAGCTTTATAGCTTTGAATTTTCCATTTAGATCTATGATCCATTTTGTGGATCATAATTTTTGTGATGGGTATAAAGTTTGTATCTAGATTCTTTTTGTATGTGGATGCCCAGCTATTCCAACACCATTTGTTGAAAAGACTATCTTTGCACTACTGTGTTTCCTTTGCTCCTTTGACATAGATAAGTTAACTATATTTGCGTGGGTCTATTTCCGGCCTCCTTATTCTGTTCCATTGATCTATTTGTCTATTCTTTTGCCAATATCACACTGCCCTGATAAGTGTAGCTTTATAGTAAGTCTTGAAGTCTGGTAGTGTCTGTCTTCTGACTTTGTTCTTCCCCTTCAATATTGAGTTGGTTATACTGGGCCTTTCACCTCTTTATGTAAACTTTAAGATCAGTTTGCTGATATTCTTGCTGATATTTTTATAGGGATCAAGTTGGAAAGAATTGAAATCTTAACGCTGTTGTTTTCCTATCCATTAATACAGAATACTTCTTCATTAATGTGTTCTTTGATATCTTTCAACAGAGTTTTGCAGTTTTTCTCTTGCACATACTTGTTAGATTTATACCTAAGTACATTACTTTTGGATTGCTAATGTAAATGATAATGTGTTTTTAATTTCAAATTCCACTTGTTTGTTTCCTGTGTTGAGGAAAGCAATTAACTTTTGTGTATTAACCGTGTGTCCTGCAGCAGTGCTAAAATTACTTATTAGTTTTAGGAGAGAATTCTTTGTCATTTTTTAAGGATTTTCTGTGTAGATAATTATGTCATTTATTTCTGTGGAAAAAGACAATTGTATTTCTTCCTTCCAAATTTGTATCCCTTTTGTTTCCTTTTCTTGTCTTACTGCATTAGCAAGGACTTCCAGTATAATGTTGACAACCAGTGATGAAAAGGTACATCCTTGCCTTGTTCCTGTTTTTAGTAGGAAAGCTTTGAGTTTCTCACTGTTAAGTATGATTTTAACTGTAGGTATTTTTGTAGATGCTCTTTATCAAGTGAGGAAGTTTCCCTGGATGCCTATTTTGCTGAGAGATTTTATCATGGATGAGTGTTGGGTTTTGTCAAAGGCTTTTTTTCTTTAGCCTCTTGATGTGATGAATTACATCAATTGGTTTTTCTTTTTTTTTTTTAAGATGGAGTTTCGCTCTTGTTGCCCAGGTTGGAGTGCAATGGCTTGATCTCAGCTCACCGCAAACTCCATCTCCCAGGTTCAAGTGATTCTCCTGCCTCAGCCTCCTGAGTAGCTGGTATTATAGGCATTCGCCACCACACCTGGCTAATTATGTATTTTTAGTAGAGACAGCGTTTCTCCATATTGCTCAGGCTGTCTCCAACTCCCAACCTCAGGTGATCCACCTGCTTCGGCCTCCCAAAGTGCTGGGATTACAGGCATGAGCCACCGCACCCTGGCCTCCATTAATTGACTTTTAGATGTTTAACCTGCATTACATACCTGGGATAAATCCCATTTGGTCTTGGTTTATAACTTTTTAATATATTGTTGGATTCAATTTGCTAATATTTTGTTGATAATTTTTTCATCTATGTTCATGAGAGATATTGGTCTGTAGTTTACTTCTTTACATGTAATGTCCTTTTCTGGTTTTGGTATTAGGATAATGCTAGCCTCATAGAAAGAGTTAGGAAGTATTCCCTTTCCTTTTGTCTTTTGGAAGAGATTATGGAAAATTGGTATAATTTGTTTTTTAGAAAAATCACCAGTGAATCCACCTGGGACTTAAAACAAATTTTTGAGATAATTGTAGATTCATATACAGGTATAAGAAATAATATGGAAAGAGTCCATGTACGCTTTATTCAGTTTTTCTCCATGGTAACATCTTACATACTGGTTCAATATCACAACTAAGCTATTGACATAGATATAATCTATGTATCTTATTCAGATTTCCTTAGTTTTACTTGTACCCATTTGTACATAGATATATATATATATTTCTAACAATTTTCTCATGTCAATAGAAATATGGGTTTCTTATCCACCACTATACTCTGGATACAGGAAAGTCCAGATTCCCCCTCAGTCTTTTTGTTTGTTTGTTTTCCTTTCGGCAGCAGGCTGGTTACTACATTGCTAAGTGACAGAACCTCAGTAAATATTTATCAACACATTTTCTTAGGGGATTTCATTTGTTGCAACCCAGAGATAGTTCCTAAGACTCTCTTTGTTTTGCTGTCCCTAGAACTGGCCCCACAGGCCATTGCAAAGCACTGGAGTTGATGGGCTTTTTTCTGCATCAGAGCTGCTGAATTCAGCATCTTGTACATGTTATGTATATGTCACATTTTAACTGTTGGGAGCCGGTGAACATGACACAACTCCCTTCCCCAGGTGAGAGATGTCCTATCTGCAGTTATAGGGCTGAGGGATGGTACTTCACATCTACAGGATAAGTATTATATTCAACCTGATTTCAGAGTCTAAGATATGGCTGTGTCTATACTGTGCCTTGATGGTTTAGGAGGGAAAGTGCCATGCAATATAACTGATTTATTCATTAAACAAGCTTTGAGAGATGGTTATGGGCCATCCTTAGTAGGGAAATAAAGATGAATTGAACAAAGATTTTGACGTAAACGTACTTGTGTACTAGCCAAAAAGATATGACATATAGTTATAATTAGTCCTCTTTCTCACCACTTCTCTTCACAGTCTTGTGCCCTAGCCAGGTAAATGGCCCATTCACTAGTGGCTAAACCTCACATAATTTCCCTGCCTCTGTTTTGATTCATAGTATCTCCTCCGATTGGCCTCCTTTTACCTCTCATTGTCATTTATTTCCCAAAACCAATCTCAAATTCAAATTCCTCCATAAAGACCTTCCTGATATCCCCAAACAGGAGGTGTTTCTTCTCCCCTCTAAAATCCTTTCTATTGGTTCTAAAATGTCATATTTTGTATTTGGGTTATTTATGCCTTTGCCTGAGCTTCCCTAAGAAGATGTGAGCTTTGAAGGCAGGATCTATGTCTGTGAAGCTGTGAATCCTATCATGTCACCCCAGTATAATCAAATGCAATAATATTCTGATACTGTATAATTAATTCCCTTAACAAGCGTCTCCCCATCTACCTCTCCACATATGAAAATTAAGATGTAATTATGTTATGAACATTTGTTATGGACCTTGGAAAATATGAACCCAAAGTACAGAACATTATATATATCTTTTAAACTTTTATTTTAGGTTCAGAGGTACCTGTGCAGGTTTGTTACATAGGTACACTTGTGTCATAAGGGTTTGTTGTACAGCTTATTTTGTCACTCAGGCACTAAGCCCAGCATTCAATAGTCGTTTTTTCGGCTCCTCTCCCTCCTCTTGCCCTTCACCCTCAGGTAGGCCCAAGTGTACGTTATATTCTTAGGTCTCCTTTCTAATATTTGTTTTATGATCCTCAGGCCTGCAAGCATTCCCAGATTTCCTGGGGCAAAGATTATCCTCCTAGTTTCTAAACAAAATTCCCTAAGGAATGGAGAGATATGGGAATATTCTGCTACGGAATGTCAGAGCTGGAAGATACCTTACGGATCATCTAGTTCAACCAATTTGTTTTAAATATGAAGAGACCGCCTTGGAAGCTTGTCTGAGGTCACAAGGCCATTCAAGGGGCAAGTGAGACTAGAACACAGGTCTTCTGGTGGTCACTCTAATGTCTTTCTCTACAAACATAAGGCCATGCTGCCCCTCACCTTGCTCAGCATCTGTCTGAAGGTTCTGCCTGAAATGAGCCTGGATGAGCGCAAACATCACAAAGACCCACCAGAAGCTTTGCTGAGACCATTTGGATGACCTTCCATGACATTGAAGAACTCTGTAATGAGGGAAGTAGCTGGACATTATATGTCCCCAAGAGTCCCAAAGAAACATATGGTGACTGACACAAGACTATGTCCAAAGACGGCAGCCAGAGCTGATAGAGGGTGATGTCTTTAGAACAGCAGACTCCTGGAGCCCGGGAGAACCTTGGAGAGCATCTAAAATAGAAAGCAGCACTTCAGTATGCAAGAGAGATCTTGTCTTCTCGAAGTGACCCTGCTATTTACAGCCATGTAACACTGGGCAAGACACTCCCCGTCTCCAGTACTCAGTTACCAAGCATATCAAATAAACAGGTTGGGTTAGATAATACCACGGTATTATCTAATACTTTCGGGTATCTGGTACTATCTGATAGCTTTTTGTTCTGCAAAAGACTACATGTCCTACTTTGACAGATGGGGAAATGAAGGCTTAAAGAGGTCTGATACTTTGTCTTCGGTTATAAAGTGAGTTGGTGGCACAGTGGTGACCAGAGGCCTGCCCAGCATTTTATCCACTGCCCTGCATGGCCAGAATCGTCTCATCCCCTGCCCTGTGGCCTTGTAGTAAATTGTGCAATTGCTCTCATAGGGCTGTTGCAATTGACCTCTTCTCTATCTCTTGGGACTGCTGGCAGCATTCAGAGAGCTACCGGAGAGGGCTCTGCGCTGTCTCTGTCCTGGAAGTGGAGCATGGGTCAGGCGGCTCTTTCTTCCCTCTCCCTGTTGAAATGAAACCAAAACAAAACTTCTTAATTTAGAGGCAGGGGGCCAGAGGGGAGATGCCCCTCAGCCTCTGCAAAGTCCAGCATCTCTTTCCCTTCTTTAGGAGATAAAGGAGTCTCCTGCCTGAGTCTCTGCAGAATGAAGCCAGATGACGAGTTAGAACCTGAGCAAAGTAGCATGACCCAGGAAAAGAAATACCTGGAAAGGTGCAGAAAGACTTCAATCAGCATGGCTCACAGACTTACTTTCTGTGTGACCTTCAGTCACTTCGGATCCCATCCATAAACAGGGAAGAGGTGAACAGAAAAAAAAAAAAATGGAATGATGTTATTTCAACCTAATATTACTTTTAAGACTTACAACTTCTCTTGGGGCCAGATATGGAAAGCATTTTCCTCATCTACTTCCTTTTCAATACAGTAGAAAAACTGTTTTTAAAGAAGGGCAATTAAAATAAACTGGCCCTGAATGATGTTTCTAATTGTTACAGAAAATCTGACGGTTTTCTTACCTTGAAGTCATGTGTAACCTAGGTCTTCTAATTCTGTCTGAAGGGGAAGCCACATGGCTTCCTAGATCATTAAGAAAGGATAACCCTATTGATAAGCCTTCGTTTATGACATGACTTGCCCAGGGTCACACAGAAAGACAACAGTAAAGACAAAAATTACATACAGATTTCCTGTCTCGCAGTTTCCCTTCCCTGTTGTTGAAGGAACATGATGAGGGTAAGAAAGGAAGGGGTCTCCAGAGAGACGTAATGGCTATTTCTAAGCCATTTTTAAAATAAGCTTCAGATGATCAAAAGTTCGAGGTCAGAGGATAATTTAGGCCATCAGAAGTTGGCCAGATTAGAGTTAGGTCCTCTAGAGAATTCTGTCCTTTGGCAGTCAAAGACAGTGATGGACGCCAAGTCAGGCCTGTGATGTGGGCACAGGTCCAGGCTCTAGCCCCCTCTGGAGTCGGGCTCGGATCAGCACAAGGAGCTCTGCAGCAAGCAGGGTCTGTGCTTGAACATACGCTTTTAATCAGAGTCGCTGGAACCTGGATGGGGCCTCGGACATAATTTAAGTCAGTCCTCTCACTTTGCAGGAGTCGAAATTGAAGGCCAGATTGAAGGGTGGGCTATGGAATGCTTGCACAAGGTCACCTGTCAATTTAGGGAACGGCATGCTAAGGGGAAAAGTGATAGCTTTGGTGTCGTTGTCGGGTTCCAAATCCCCGCTCTGCCACGTGTTAGCTAAGTGACCCCAAGTAAGTCACTTGATCTCCCTGACTCTCAATGTTCCAGTGTGTAAAATCGGGACCATAATTACAATGCCTGAATCACAGGATTGCTATCATTAATTGAGATGAAAAACAAGAAAGTGATTTGTAAACAGGAAGTCACTTTTCATACCACAATGTTAATATTAAATTACAATAAAACCCAACCCAATAACAAATCAGTCCACTTTTCTGAATGCCCACCACACGCCAAGTGCCAAGTACTTCACATATCTTGTTTCTTTTAATTCACACAATGAATGACCCAAGGAGAACGCTCAGCTAACAACCATATACTTGCACCAGGGGTTTAAGTCAGTCATATTCACAGCAGGATTTAAACACTATCTTCCACATGGTACCATCAGAAACCTGGGCCTGGGACTTCATTCACGGAACACACATGGCTCCCCGCCCTGTACCCCTTGCCCCTCTGTATTGAGTGGGTGGCTCTCACCTGTTGAAGGCAGGGTGATCTCCTCATGTTTATACCAGGACATAGAATAGTACTTGGAAAAGGTAAATGCTCATTTAAGAAATAAAAATACATCAAATAAAGTAAAAAGCAACCTGATAGATAACTTTTCCTTTTCATTTTTTAAAAATAGCTTTATTGAAGGATAGTTGTGTGGAAACGGTTGTTAATGTATATCCAGAATCTATTAACATTCGGCTAAGTTGGGGGGAACATAGGGATGTTTTACGATAACTAAGCCATTTAGAAAACTTAAGTTTTTTAATGTTTTCAAAGAAAAGGTTGATTCTGTAAGACATAATCTGGCAATTTGCATAGAACTCTTTCTGCTAGCTTCCAGAAACCCCTGCTCTGTGAGCTTTTTGCCAAACTGATTGATCTGCCCAGACATAATTTGGGGACTTCTCTAAGATGCCCCTATCCCATTGCCAGCTTAATACGCTCTCTTGCTAAGTAATAGGGTATAGGGTATTCTTCCAGGTTCTCTTCATAAAGGGGCTTCTCTGTCAATAACAGTCTGTGCTTTAGATTCTTGTGCACAAATAACTGGTCCTCTTCTCAGGGTTTGAGAGCCTCATCTTGCTCTGACTGTTGCAGCCTTTTCTCCCCGTGACAGATCGCCATACCACGTGGCCTTCTCCCATTGAAAGGTGAGGTCAGGTCTCCTCCCTCTGAATCTGGGTGGGGTTGAGACTCACTTTCAATCATTTTAATATAGAGTAAGTGATGTTGTGTGATCTCTGAAGGTATGTCAAGAAGAAAATGATGCCATTCCCTCCTTGTTCTCTAGGGTCTAGCACATGGACCCCTGAACTGCCAAGGAAGCAGTCCAACTGCCCTAAGGCTGCCACACTCTGAGGAAACCCAAAGCGGTCCATAAAGAAGGATTACGTGTGTCATGTTCCCCATATGGCATCCAAGTGATCTCATTGTTCGATTCCCACCTATGAGTGAGAACATGCGGTGTTTGGTTTTCTGTTCTTGCGATAGTTTGCTGAGAATGATGGTTTCCAGCTGCATCCACGTCCCTACAAAGGACATGAACTCATCCTTTTTTATAACTGCATGGTATTCCATGGTGTATATGTGTCACATTTTCTTAATCCAGGGTTGGGGGAGGGGGGAGGGATAGCAATAGGAGATATACCTGATGTAAATGACAAGTTAATGGGTGCAGCACACCAACATGGCACATGTATACATATGTAACAAACCTGCACATTGTGCACATGTACCCTAGAACATAAAGTATGATTAAAAAAAAAAAAAAAGAAGGATTATGTGGAGGGACCCTGAAAGATGCCTGGCCTGCCTCCCACTGCTCCAGTACCCTCCTCCTCAACTCTTCCAGCTTCAGCCACTGTCTGCAACCGCGTGAGAGCTCCTGAGCCAGAAATGCCCAGCCTAGTCTCCCCTAAGTTTCTAACCCACAGTTTAAACCACTAAGCTTTGGGTTGCTTTGTTATGCCTCGGTAGCAACTAGGACATGCCCCTTTCTCCATTCTGCTGCTCAATCTGGTTACAGCAGCAGAGACACATGCCAGGGCCATCCCTAGTAACAGGGGAAAGCCCGCTGGGAGTAGATTCAAAGTGGAGAGTCAAGACCAATTATCCAGCGAGCCTGACTTTTAGAACTCAAAGGGGCACCCAGTAAGTGCTTGATCCTGAGGCAATCGACTCCTCTCGCTTTCCTTCTTTTGTAGAGGGATGAGCTAGACACGGTCTGGAAAGCCAGCTTTACCACATTCTAGTATGATCTTCTGAAGTTACCCAATCTCTCTAACACCAGATTCCTCTTCTGTGAAATGGGGATAGTAGTCACAAAAATAGAATAGTAGTGTAAAATTAGATAGTATGTATGGAAAAGTGCAGTCTTGAAACTTGACTTAAGTGGTTGAGAAATGTGAGCCCCCTCCAGCAACGCCTTCCCCTTGCATTCTAATATTCTCTGCTTCTCTGAGCAAATTTACCAGATGATTGAGTTTTTTCTAATCCTTATCAAGTCAGAGAAGACTAGTGAGGTCGTCGCAAATAAACAGTTCTGAGGGTCCAGGGAGGGCTTTAGGTAAATTGTGGTTTTAGTGTTTGAGAAAGAACCTGTCACTACTGGGAGTCTTCATTATTCACTGGCAAGATGCAGCAAGCAGGGCTTTGCAGTAATGCACAGCTCCTCTGCTTTTGGCAACCTTGTGGCCGAAAGATATTTTTAAAGCCCCTGTTTTCAGATGACCGTGTTTCTGATTAGCATGTGTCATTCCATTTTTAGTTCCAAGAAGAGAAAGGCAAGTGAAATGTGCCCAGCCTCACCATCTCCAAATGGATGATATTACTGAACAATTATTTAATGGCCTCACAGCATCTGTTTTTTATATTTTGGGGTCCATATTGGAAGTTTAAGCTTATGAATAATCCAGATATTTAAAAGCCAATGCTCAACTGGATATTCTCCTTAGGATTTTTTTAACCTTGTCTAGAATCAGAGTGTCTGTCAATTGCCACAACATATATGTTAAGTTTGAAAGAGATTAAGATGGAAAATTGTACATTTTAAAAATAATACTAGGGGAGGGTGGGAGGAGAAAGAGGAGAAGAAAAGATAAATATTGGGTACAGGTTGATGAAATAATATTTACAATAAACCCCCATGGCATGTAGCAAACCTTTACATGTACCCCCAAACCTAAAATAAAAGTTAAAGAAAAAAACAGAAACTCTTAATTATAACTCATTTCATTTAATAAAGTTTTTATTCTTTTAACAATAAAAATAATACTAATGATGATGATAACAGGGTTCACATCTGTAGAGCATTTTATAAGTGGCAGAGAGCTTTCATTGATATCATTTCTCTTAAATCTTCACCCTGTGAGGTAGACATAGAAAGAAATTTTATCCCCAAATGACAGATGAAAAAATAGAGAGCCTGTGAGTTTAATTGACTTGCTCAAAGCCACAAAGACTGCATTTCCTGAGCCTGAGAACCCCAGGATGAGCTCCAGCCAATCTAGGGTGCAGAACCAATGAGTTGGTTTATCAGTTATCAATCCCAGTGATGCATAAGCTGTGCAGAACTAGAAAGGTCAGCTCCAGACTGGCCCACCAAAAAAGTAGAGGAAAACTTGGGAATGCTCACTGGCCTATTCAGAAGTTGGATTCAGGTTGAGAGAAAGAAAATAAGAGCCGGATTTTTTGAGGTGGTATACACGAGTTACCTATTGCCATTGTAACAAAGCCAGCACAAACTTGGTGGCTTACAATGACACAAACTTATCCTTTTACAGTTTCAGAAACCAAACGTCCAAAATTAATTTCTCCGGGCTTTCAAGTCAACTGCCAGCAGAGAGAGTTCCTTCTAGAGGCTGTAGAGGAGAATGTATTTCCCTGCCTTTTTCAGCTTCCAGAGATTTTCGTATTCTTTGACTTATGGCCCCTTCCTCCATCTCCAATGCACATAATCTCTGTTTCCATTGTCACACAACTCTCCTCCTACACCTTCCAATGGACTCATCTGAATGACATGGGATAATCGCTACACTTCATGACCCCTAACTTAATCACATCTGCAACGTCCCTTTAACATGTAGGAGAACATAGTCCCAGGTTCCAGGAATTAGGACATGGGCATCTTTGGGACCATCATTCAGTCTACCACAGGTGACAAGGTGACAGGTGGATGGTGGCCGCCGTTTTTTTTTTTTTTTTTTTTTTTGCATGGTTGTGTTTGCCTGTCTGAAAGCCACACTCCTCACTGCCACCTGACATGTAGGGGCCAAAATAGAAAACACATCTTCAGATCCCAAGTGAAGCGCTCTTTCAGGCACGTCACACCTGCCATCTCAAACTATATTTACATTCATTTTTGCAAATAGCCCATTCTTGTATAGATGGCAATTAATATTTGCATAATGTTTTAGAGTTTATAATGGCCTTTTTATTTACATGAAGTCATTTAAACCCCTACAATAGCCCTCTGAGACAGTTATTATTAACACATTTTTACATATGGAGAAGCCAAGGCTCAGCAGGGTGAAGTGGTTTGTCTAAGGTCACCCAGCTGGTAAGGGCAATACCACAATGCAAATCCCAAAAGTTCCAGTATATTCCACTCTAAATCATGAGTCTATATTGAAGTCCACTTACTAGCCATGGTGGCTTATCTTTTGGGGATACTCTGAAGGTGAATGGGGTCTCCAGTGCGCTTTTGAGATAAAATGAGCCAATAAATGTGAAAGTGCTTTGTAGCAGTATGACTCAGTATGACAGAAAGTTATTGATAGCATTATCATCATCACCACCAACATCCTCCGCCCTGGAGACCAAGAGAATTCAAACAGGTCAGCACCTCTAATTGCTGTATAGAACATTGACCCTACTATCTCCCAGTTCCTGAAGATAGTGTGATAATAATAATACATCTCAGAGTTCTGTGGTTTCTTCACCACTGTTGCAGGTGTGGTTGGTGGGAGCAATGCCCTGGATGGATAAGCCAAGTTCTTATGCCCTTGCAGATAAACAAGGTGAACCCTCGATCCATGTAGCAGGAGTTTCTAGACAAACTCACTTTGTGTGGAAGGACACTGACCCTTCCATGTGCATGGAAATATTTTGTAGTTTTTACTGTGTCCCCTCTCCTCCACTGCTTCATCTTTTTTGTTTGTTCCCCTGTGAGACTATTTGCTCTGTATTTCAGATGTGTCTAATTTTGTGGAAAGGAGAAGGCTGGGAGCTCAGGAGCTAATAGAATGCACAGGAGGAATATACGGAGCACGGTGGCTGAGACCTGATAGCTCTCTGAAGATGAAGTTCCACTTCACCACCGCCAGCCCTGGCCCACACCTTTCTTAAGAGCAACTTAAGAAATTTGCAACTTCAAAACCAGACCAGAGGGTGAGAAGAACTAGCTAACCCATCCTCCAAGTGTGACTGAGTGGTCAGGCTGCCCCCACCTCATTTGAGTGTGACCGCCAACAGGCTTCACGTGGGACCTAGACCACAGGAACACAATTAGGAAGTACTCCCTACCCCTCACAACGGCCATCCTCACCAGGCCGCAGGGACAGCAGAGAGACAGGTGCATTCAAATCGCCCTGGCCTGAACAAGGGAAATGAAGTGCTAAACTCAGCTCGGTCCCACAATGAGTCAGAATGGGGGGCAGGGAGGAGCGCCCAAAGCCCTCTAGCCCTTCTCCTTGGGAACTAGTCCTGCACAGGGCACCAGCTCTGGGAATCACAGCATTTGACTTGGGTCTCAGTTCTTGTACTCCGTCACTGTGGGACAAGAGACGCTAAACTTCCAGGGTTTCTCTCAATAGGTGACTTCACCTGTAAACACAGTGGCATATTAGACAAGCTCCCTTCATCTGGAATGTGCCCCCCTCCCCCAACAACCCCACCTTTGCCTCCTCAAACCTGACTCATGCTTAGTGTTCATATTCAACTTCTTCCCTTGGGCTTCTAGCTAAATCTAGGAATCTCCTTGTTCTTAGAACCACCTTTATCCCTTCTCGATATTTATATATATCATTTTTTAAATGAAAATAATTTCTCACCTATTAAGCTGGGCATCCTGCTAAGCACTTTCACACTTGCTGTTTAATTTGCTGTTTAGCTCCCTTAATATTAGGCAAAAACTCCTTGAAAACAGAGACTGTGTCTGACTCATCCAACCTCCGCCAGGCACTTTGCGCTCAACAAATAGTTACTGGATTAATAATTTTTAAAAAACTATTTTTTAAAAAATTATACATTAGTAAAAACGGTGGCATTAGCATGGAATGACTCACTTGTTCAAGTCCCACTCAAGGGAGTTAGGGTGATGTCAGTGAAAACTTGCCCTTAGAGGATGCCCGCCTGCATGAGGGACTCTGGGACTGCAAACCACCAACAGAGCCTTACTCAGGGTGACCACAGGAAGGTGAGCCAGAGGAATCTTCATTTAGGGAGAATCTGGCAAGAAAATTCCAGGCATCTCCTGGAAGCCATAGGATGTAGGTGTAAGAAGCAAGTGAGGATGATGTGGAAAGAACTAGCTGAGAGAAAGCAAGTCAAAGCAGACACCAGAAAATGATGAGGGTCTTAGAGTTCTTATTTTATGTGGTTCTTTGTGAAGAATGCAGGGCCAGGTGCCTCAAAGGAGATTCACAGAATATTAAGTATATTTGAGCCTATTTGACAAGCCCAGAAGACATTGCGAAGGCTCTTGTCCCCGAGGAGCTTGTGCCTGCTTGTGAGGAGGTACAATTGTTAGATCTCATTTGTTAGATAGACTCAAGGTGAAATCTCGAAGCAGCTCACCTTGTTTTTGGTATATTTGGTAGATATCACTGCTCATCCTCCCTTGTTTCAGGATCTTCTCCAGGCCATGAGAGTCTGAGAAGCAAATGGGGAGTGAAAAGAGTACAGGCATGGGGGTCAGGAGAAGTCATTCTCAGCCGTGACTCCCCCATTTACTTGCATCCCAACTGGAACAAATTGCTCCACTTCTCTGAGTCTCCATTTCCCCATCTACGCAATGATGGGATGCAACTAGAATGTCACTGTCAGTTCAAGCTTCTACAACAAAGTAACCTAGACTGGGTGGCAAGAAAAAACAAGAAAAATCTATTTCTCACAGTCTGGAGGCTGGAAGTCCAAGGTCAGTGTGCCATCATGGTCGGGTTCTGGTGAGGGCCTTCATCTGGACTGCAGACTGCCAACTTCTCGTTTTATGCTCACATAGTAGTAAAGGTGCTAGAGAGCTCCCTGAGATATTTTTATAAGGGCACTGATGCTATTCATGAGGTCCCACCCTCCTAGTCTAATTATCTCCAAGACGCCTCGACGCCTCACCTCCAAATACCAGCATATTTTGGATTAGGCTTCAACATATACATCTGGTGGTGGGTGGCAGGCACGGGCATTCAGTCCGTAGCTATCACTGTGTTTCCTTTGAGCTTCTCTTGCCCCTCCTCTTCTAAACACACCACCAGCAAACCTCTCCGTTCCTCTTCCCTTCTGGTAAGAACAGAGGTCGAGGCATCTCTTCTCACCATAGCTGGTCTAACCACCTGTGAACGAGACCCTTTCTCTTCAGCCTTCTTCAAGGACCTGCTTCACCAGTTATCCTCTTTACCCTTTGGATTATCAGTCTCTCCTGTTTCCGGAACTCCTTTCTTTCAGCCTATCAGTATCCTCGAATCTCTCTAAATTCTTAAAACCATTTTTTTTCATCCAGTAATTGATAAAGCTGTCTCCTCTTCACAACTAAATTTATTGAGTATGTATTGCCATCTCCGTGATCTCACTTCTTTCCTACACCCCACCCACTACAACCTGGCTTATAAACACCCACATACTCACACACACCAGCGAAAACCCTCTTTATGAGGTCCCTGGTAACCTCCTCGTTGTCAAATCACATGATCTCTTTGCGGTCTTCATCCTCCTCGTTCCCATAGTGGTATTTGCACTAAAACCCAACTCTTTATCAGTCTTGAAATTCTCTCCTGGTCCTCCACAGTCTCTTCTATGCTGCTCACACTTTAATGTTGGTATGCTTCAAGATTTCACCTTGAGTCTATCTATTCCCCCCGACCCCACCACCCAAAGTTCCCTGGGGACACTCCTTCGGTTCTAGAGCTTTAAGTACCACTTATACCCTGATGACTCCAGCTCCTGCTTCTCCCGCAAACACCACTTCTGTCTTCCCAAATGCCCATTCACATCTCTAGTGGGGTGTTTTTTACAGAAACTTAAAATACTATGCTCCAAAGAGCCCTCTCCTATAGATTCACTAAATCTGCTCTGTGTCCTTTGTGTTCAGCCTTGGTTAACAGCATCTTTTTCCACTCTACTTCTAAAACTAGAAATCGCAGAGTCTTCCTTAGACACTTCCTTTCCATTACCCATTATCCACATGTCAGTCAACAAACCCTAGGAGTTTAACTTCGGAAATGAATAGTCCTCATCCATCCCTCCTCTCCATCCACAATGCTTTGGCTCAAGCCCTCATTAGTGTTCAGCAGGACCACTGCAACATCTGCTCTTTGTCCTCCGTGTCTCCTTGGGTTATCTTCCTAAAAAGCAAATCTAACCAAGTCACACTCTTGCTTAGGAATCCCTATGATGATCTATTGCCCATAAACTTGAGACAAAATTCCTTGTCTGGGGAACAGAACACTCTTAACAATCTGATCTCAAGCTTCATCCTCAGCTTTGCCACCCCACACAGCCACTCTGAACTTCTTACCCAAACGTACCAATTCCTTTCACAATTTGGGGCCTTTGCACCTGCTATTACCTTTTTCTGGAAAGTACTTCTGGCCTTCTCTGATTGGCAAACTCGTATTTCAAGGCCCAACTCCCATTTCACCATTTCTGTAGCGTTGCCCCTTATTTCCTCCAGGCAGAACTCTTTGCCCCGATCTCTCATAGCACTTGTTTATGTCTCTATAATAATACTTATCACACTGTACTGTAATTTTCCTTTTCATGTGTCAGTCACTCCATTATACTTTGAGCTCCAGGAGGTTAAGAACTTGCACTTATTAATTTTTTATATCCCCAGGGTCTAGCCCAAGATCTGCTTATAGTCAGCCCTCAGAAAAATGCATATCAAATAAATCAGTGGATATACCAAAGGTACTCTATGCTAAAGGAAGCTTTACACCAAAGAGAAATTGACTCTACTTGCTAGTCCCAGATCTGTTTTTAATGGTTAAAAAGAAAATGGTCTTTGCAGTCAGATGTGAAGGGAATTCAAATCCCACCTCTGCAACTAACCAGCTATGTGATCACAGGCAGGCAGCTCCCAACTCTATGCTTGAGTTTCCTTATCCCTAAACAGGACAAGGCCTGCCTCACAGCATTGTCATGGATTAGATAAGAAGCTGAATGCATACACTGTGTAGCACAGGGTCTGGTAACTAATGAATAGCCGTGATTATTACCATTAACTAGCTGTAATGTTCTGGGCCAGTCCCTTTCTCTCCCTGGGCCTTCCTGGAACTCACTCCCTCTATATAATGAGGGTTCTCACTAGTGTCCCTGAGGTTACCCCAAGCTCCAACACTGTAGAACTTTACTGTAGTCAAAATTTATAGTATCAGCCATTCAGCCCTGAAATTAACCCTGCCTGGGTATAATGAACTCTAATAGTTTCTTGGGCATAAGCTTTGCTCACTCTAACCAAAGTCAAATTCATCAACCACACTGGACCTCGCTAAGGGCAAGAGCTAGTACCTTTATTCTCCTATTCATATCTGGCTCAGAACTGGGCACAGAGAAGGTACTCCTATCAACTTGTCAGTAGAAGAAGCAGTAGAAAGGAGGCCTGTCTCCTAGGAGCCAGCACAGACAATAGGGATGGGGCATGCAGATTCCCAATCACATCGTGTGCTCCTAATTTAAATGACTTTGTGAACTGGTTTTGCAATCCCATGTTTGTTCCCAGCTCATTCTTTTCAATATCCTGTTAACATCTTAATTTGAACTGTGGCCACTGCTTTTCACACAAAGAGCACACAGGAGTGTAGTTAAATTACTTTAGATTCTCCCAGAGAGGAGGTGTCTTTCTCCCACATTTGCACATTTAAAATTTATTTTTGACATCTTAATATGATTATTTTTCTTCTTGTAAAGTAATGGAGTAAAAAAAGAAAAATAACTGGTTGAGTTTCTTCTCCCAACATTAAAAACAGGGAAAATAGCCAACTCTTTGGATGCTTTGTTTGGAGTAATATTTGAGGTCTTGCTGAGTGAAATAAATAGACACTTCTAAAGAATCGAGCAACAGAGAATTGTGGAGAAACAGTGAATTCGGGCCACTCAGTGCACACAGCCAACTTTCCTGCTCCAGGGCAATGAATATCTACAGTAAGTCACCCAGCGTAGGGGAGGATTGGGAACCCTGGGGTCAGCCAGAGCTGAATTCAACCTCCTCCCTTCCAGTTGTATGATCCAGACAATTTCTTCACATCTACAAGATTTGTTTTCCCACTTGCAAAATGAAAATAACGATAGTGCAATAACTTTATGGTGATGTCAAGAGAATTTTTTAAAATAATATATACATATAAACACATAGAGATATTTAATAAATATAAATTCTGTCTCTGTCTATGATGAGAGCAATGGCACAAGTCAAATGCAGCCACTTACATCTTTTTATCCTACCTTGTTCCACAAAGAATTTAAGATAATTTGTACTGATAGTTCCAATATAACAAAGATAAATTAATGCAAAAAAAAAAAAAAAAAGGAAAGAAAATGAGGCAAGAAAAGGTACAGGTGAGAGACAGGAAGAGGGATTCAAGAAATAAGATTGTTTTCCAAAATGCACGGAGTCCTGTGGCCATGTCGTAGGTGTGTGACAAGGTTCAGCAATTGTTAAGTAACCTGTCACTCAAGAAAAGCCCAACTTTTCCTGATTGAAAGTATTTTTTTAAAAAGTGTTTTATTCCTTGTGGAAAATGAGCTCTAGGAGACAAAGAAACTAATTTGCCTTCCCTCTTCAGCTTTTATTTTACTGTGTGACCTTGTACAAATCATGTCACCACTCTGGACTCTCATGTTCCCATCTATACACACAGAAGATTGGATGAGATGAACCCCAAGGCCCTTTGTAGCCCCTACATTTTATAACTTGATTCTGTTCTGCAAAATGTCTACAGCTTCCTCCTCCAAGTATTTGCAATTCATGTGACAGTCTCGTTGAAATTCTTTGCTATCCTCTAACAAAACTAGTTCTTCATTTGAAAATGTAGTTTGATTTCTTTCAGCCCTGTCATGGGCCTCCTGACAGAACTTAAGGAACCAACATTCTCAGTGTAATAGCCACTTATTACTTAAGCCAACCTTACAATAGAACCATTAAATGCAATCAATTGCTAACTTGAGCAGATCTGCAGTTATTCAGAGTGTGGGTATTTTATTCTCAGTATTCTGCTCATTATATTCATTTTTTTAGTTTGTTGACCTTTCATTATATACTTGATAGGCAATTTTTCAATAATTTCCTCTGTTCTCATTGGGACTGCCCAAGGGCCTGAGAAATGGTAACTGGAGGAAGTAGCTGGTGAAGAGGCTCCCGTGCCTGGCTTGTGAAAGATCCGTTGGGAAGAAAATGACTCTGGTCTGGCTCTTTAGCCATGGTTTCTTGACTTGTATTCTAGATCATAGCAGAAACTCAGCCAAACAGACTTTTTATTTGGGTGAGAGGGCTGGATTGGGAGGAGAGATTTTTCTGGATATTAGGAACAGTCTCCTCTTCAAGATCTACCTCATCCACCACTTCTTTTCTGTCTCCTCTGAGTTTGCCCTCTTGCAAATCTCCACCTTTTCTCAGCAGGAAAAGCTGTGTGCCTCCTCCCTGCCCCTTACCCCACATTGCCTCCTCCATATTCTCTGCACTCCTGCAGAGCCTGTGTGCCACTGCTCACGGCTGCTCCTCAGACAGGGCATGTAACTCGCCCAAGAACACACAGCCACTAAGACACAGACTTGAAGTTCAAATTCCAGTTTATAACCGCAAAGCCAGCAACTTAATCCTGACTATTAAACTGAATCTCCAGTAGAATTCTTTTTCCTCCCGGGTTCAAGCGATTCTCCTGCCTCAGCCTCCCGAGTAACTGGGACTACAGGCATGTGCCACCACGCCCAGCTAATTTTTGTATTTTTAGTAGAGACAGGGTTTCACCATGTTGGCCAGGATGGTCTCAATCTCCTGACCTCGTGATATGCCCACCTGGGCCTCCCAAAGTGCTGGGATTACAGGCTTGAGCCATCACGCCCAGCCTCAAGTAGAATTCTATACTAAACTCTTCCATGAAAACATTTCAAATTTCTCTATTAAAATATCTTTTTGTGTGTGTGTGTGTGTGTGTGTCTTCCAGTTCTTCTACTAGGCCAGTACAGATTAGAATCACCTGGGGATCTTCTAAAACTTAGAAAGCCCAGCGTACACCTCAAACCAATTAAATCAGAATCTCTGGAAATAGGATACAGCAGTCACGATTTTCTTAAGCTCCCTAGGAAGTTCAATGTACAGAAAAGTTCTGGAAGCACTAGTTATATTGCTATTATAACTCTTGGCATAACTCAACCCTGTATTCTATTTAGTAATTTACCTCTGTTTATACATCGTAAGCTACTTAAGCAGAATTTTTTTGAGACAAGGTCCCCCAGCCTGGAGTACAGTGGCACAATCATAGCTCACTGCAGCCTCTGACTCCTGGGCTGAACTGATTTTCCCATCTCAGCCTCCCCCAAGTAACTAACACTACAAGTGGACATCACCATACCCAGCTTTTTTTTTTTTTTTTTTTTTTTTTTTGGTAGAGACAGGGTCTCACTAAGCTGCCTAAGCTGCTCTAGAACTCCTGGCCTCAAGTGATCCTCCTGCCTCGGCCTCCAAAAGTGTTGAGAATACAGGCATGAGTCACTGCACTTGGCCCGGAAACCTTATTTTATTCAAATTCATGTTCCCCACAACACTAGGAAAATAGAGTAGCACAGTGAATGTTATTAAATGATCATGTTAGTTCTACAAATTAAGTGAAATAGGCAAATTAATAAGAGTTCAAATGACAGAAAGAGAGATGCCAGATGTCTGGGTGTGGGAGCCCTGAGGTGGAAATTGTGATTGCTTAGGGTAAAAATAGAGCATGCTAATAAGATCCTTAAATTTCTCCAATCACAACAAAAGTAAACTGAGAACGATGAGTCTTTGTTTTTAATTCTGCTAAGGAAATAGGTCTAGGCTGCCACAGAAGTTGAATGAGTTACAATTTAGGAATAAACTCTTAATGACCCCAGAATGGAAAACGGTGACCAAAGAAAACCACAAAATCATCTTCTCAGCAGAAGTTTGAGAAAGGATGAGACCACAGGTTGTTTTCAGTTCTTAACTGAAAAGGTGGGATACAACTTTCACTAGGAACTCTAAAGAATCTTTTTGTTTGTTTGTTTGTTTTTTGTTTTGTTTTTTTGTTTTTTCTGGTAATGTGGTAAGTTTCTGATTCTTTCTGGAGATTACAAAACAATCCATTTTATTAAGTCCAGGCTATAAATTCAGACATTCGGATTGTTCATAAGACAGTTCGAGAAAGCAAAAGGCAGATTGTCCAATCTGGCTGCTCCATGTGCCAGGAGTTATTAATTATGCCTGTTCTAATAACAAGAACTGGGAAGCAGCAAACTCAAAACATGCGGAGAAAACAAAACAAAATAAGATGGTGGTTTGCCTTAGTGAGAGGAAGAAAGAGGCAGCAGCTACAGCACCAGGCTTAGTACACTGAGTACAAATCCTGCCAGCAACAGATTTTAGCCGCAACAGGGCATAATCGCCGTAGTTGCTACAGAGATCGTGGAGTCCCAACAGGCTCTCCAACATCTGTGCAGTAATCAGTGAGGTCACTTTGTTTTCTGTGCTTTTCTAGGGTGGGTGAGGGAGGATTCAAGAAGTCAAGAGGGACTAATCAGAATTTGGTGTTCGGTAGATCATAGATTATGAGAGATGGATGGTACGTTATAGACTAAATAGTCCAACCCTATCCATTTCTACATATGAATAAACTGAGTCCTAAAGCAGCTAAGTGACATAACCCATGTCACCCAACAATGGCAGGGCAAAACTAAAGTTTTCTCTATTCTTCTTCTCTCTGGTTAATAATAGACTCCTTTTCTTCCTACTTAAGAAACTGGCTTTCCTTAGACTTTTGCTAGCTCTCTAAATAGCCAGGAGCCTCACCTTGGCAGATGCCTAGGTATTTTAATCTCCGTCTTTAAACATGGCCCTGGATTAGCTCTGCCTGATGGGTAGCCGTCTCCTATCCTGCTTAGAACTCTTCTCCTGGTTTAAGCCTCAGAAATTCGGGCTCTGGGAGGCTACGACATTTCTGCCAAATGGTATATAATAGCTTCTACTTGGTAGCACAGTCATCATTTTACCAATGAACCATAGATAGGCTTGGTTCATTAAAGGAGACCATCGGACTTACCTGTGGGTGTCATTCCCTGACTTACTCATCAGCCTGCTACCTAGGAGGTCTTGGAGGGTTGTGCATCCCTCTGATCCAAAGTCTTGGAGGGTTGTGCTTACCTCTGACCCACTGGACTCTGAGCACATGGAGGACCAGAACTAGGTCTTACTCATCTTTGTTTCCTGCTTGTTGCTTGGATGATGTCCACTAAATTTTAATAAATGAATGGGCCAAACACTTAAAGGAAGACATTTACAAACTGGAACTCACTCAGTGAGCAGCAACCAGAACTGTGAGAAGATGAACATTTGAGTAGGATAAATCATGGCTTAAAAAAAAGAGAGATTCAACTTGGAGAAGAAAATGTTCACTGGGGAAATGATCATCATCTTCAAATAACCAAAGGGTATCTTTGGGAAGATGAGAAGTAGGAGAAGGCAACTCTGGAGAGGAGGACTTCAGAGGAACATAAGAATCTGAAGGAAACAACCATATTTAGTGAGCATCCTCTCTTGACAGAGATATGGAAGGGAGGGGATAATCAGTGGGGACAGAGCATGGCCCAAGACTTCTAACTTTAAGGAGCCTCTGCTACCTTAGAATAGGGAAGAACTGGTGGCATTTTAATTTGAGGCAACACTGAAGGTAAGGAGAAACTATTTGCAGTAAATTGAAATGGAGGCAGTGGGTAGAAAAGAAAGAGGTTTGAGGATAGAATAAGCATGCTTCATCCTCCTAGGATTCCTCTTTTTATAATAACAATACTGATTATTAAGCGCTTCTGTTTACCAAGTTCTGTATTATAATTCGAGCCTCACTGATGGTAACCCTGATACAGCAACAATCAGAAAGCCCCATTTCATACAAGTTGAACTTGACAAAAATAAAGGAAATTGATTTTTAAAAACACGTTGGCAAGTTTTCCGTGACACTGGCATGCTCACGTGTGGAACACAAACTGAATGCAAATGGAAACAATCCTTTTGGAGAGCTGTCCGGCAAGACTTTTCAAGAGCCAAGAAATTCATCTCATAATCTCAATCCCAGGGATTTACTCTAAGGAAAATGCCTCCAAAAAAAACCAAAAAAACCCCCCAAAAAAAAAAAACCCTGTATAGTCAAGGTGCTTTAAAATAGCAAAACCTGGAAAGAATCCAAATTTCCAACAATTTAGGAATGGTTAAATAATTTATGATATATTAACTCCATGAAAAACTATGTAGCCATTAAAATGATCAATGAGAAGACTTTGTGGCAAAATGAAAGACATACAACAAATAATGGGCAAGCATGAGAGTGGAATGCAAAATTGTACGCATGCTCTGATTATCAGTGTAAAAACACTTATGGCTAGAAATTGAGAGGGACAATAGAGGAATATTTAAAAATTGTTGTTTTGTGAGATTTTGTGCATAATCACTGTACACTTTATAAAACGAAAACAAAGAAGAACTCTTACCCTCGCTGGGGAAATTTGAGACGCACAGCATGTGAGTTAGAGGGCATTGTATGGGTCCTTGGCGAGCACTGTCTTTGTACAGTTAAGGAAACCAAAGCCCCGAGTAAAGAAGCTTGTCTGTCCCACAGCTAGTTAGCAGCAGGGCTGAGGCTAGAACACAGCAGCAGAGAGCAGAGGATCCCTGGAAGATTACATTGAACAGCCTGATAATGTGGGAAACACATGGGGTGAAGAGGGCCAGAGAGAAAACAGGATTGCCTGTCATAAAAATTCTCAGATGTGAGCAGCAAGTGCAGTCAGTGAAGAACACACCCCATTCTCCGTCTATTGACAACAGCTACCGTCCACTCACTGAGTGGGGTGTGGGTCTGAAAAGAGAGGATCTGGTTTTCTGCCTTTGAGGGTCATCTTCCCTCCCCTTCTCTCTATCCCCATTACCACCTCCTGAGGTCAAGGTCTTGGCAATTATTCTCCAAACGCTCTGTGGGACCTGTGATGCCCCGGATGCTGCTAGGACTGGAGACGCAATGTTGAGTAAGACACACATAGCCCTTGCTCTAATGGTGCTTTCACTGTAGGATTGAGACAGACAATTAGCTTGCAAACAAATAAATAAAATGATTTAATAAGGCAACGTGTACTACCTTAACAAACAAAACAGGGATTTGTGACGGGGGCAGACAGTATGGAGCATGGGGGCTTATAAGCAAGGGGGTAACGTGATCTGATATATGTTTGAAAGCTTACTCTGGCTGCCTTTATTTCTAGGATAATTGCAACAGTCTCTGTCTCTTCTTGCTATGGCCAAGGAGGTCTTAACAAAATGCAAATTTGACATGACACTGCTCCATCTGAAAACTTTTTAAGATTCCTTGTCAGCCCTAAGCTAAAGCTCAGGCACTCAGCACAGCTATGGAAATCTTCATGCTAGGCTTCTATACCACCTTCACCCCGCCACAGTGCAGGTCTTGCACTCTGCACCACAGCCCTCTTCAGGAGTCCCAGCCAGCTGCACGCTTCCCTCAGGCTGAGTCTTTGAGGCGCTGTTCAGAATCTGATCCTTTCCTCCTTCTTTGTTTACAGAACTCTTTCCCTTCCTTTAAGGTTTTGTTTGAATGTTACCTCTCCCCTCACTCTTCCAGGCACAGTCGATTAGTCACTGCTTTCTCTGTACTCGTAACATGCTTTGTTTACACTTGTATCAGGATATACCACATTGAATCATAATTATGTGTTTGTGTATGCATGTAGGTATAATAAACTCTTAGAGAGCAGAAGCCATATCTTATTTGTGTTTTTATATCTAGAACTAAGTGCAAGCTGCGCACCTAGCTTTAGTGAATATTTAATGAATGAGTTGGTAGTAGATCATTGGATAAAAGGATGGATAGGTGGATGAATGAATTACTAAGCAAATAAATACAGTCTATCCTCATTTTAAAAGCAAGGCAACTGTGATTTGTTTCCTTATCTGTGAAAAGAATCACATAAGGTGATTTTTAAGGTTACTTCCAGCTCCAGGGTCTGATGGTGAATAAATCACAACTGGTTACTGCCATTGGAACCAGAAAGCTTTCTTGGCTTGGCTGCTTGAGATATCTCAAAATGCTCCCAGGTTCATGATTAAGGATTGAAGAGTCTGTGGATCCTTAACTTACAAGCCTGCTGCACTGGGCTAAATAAAACCTGGGCCCGGGCTGGGTGTCCTCCTGTCCCAATTGGCAACACTCACCGTACCCAACATATCTGCTGAGGGAAGAAGCCTCCAGCAAAACAGGTTTCGAGCCAGCTCAGCAACAGCACAGCTATACATTCCTGTAAATTTCCAGGCCCATGTGAAGGCCAGGACAGGCGTGAATGTCCCGCTATGTCTGTCAGCTCCCATGGTTATTTTTGCTTACCCCATTATCTCGTGGATGTGGTTTTCAGGACAGACTCGTATAGATTTAGGTCAGAGGTCAGGAGAGAAATTATTCCTAATTCAACTTTCAGTGGAGGAGAAAAGAGTGAGGACACACCATTTCCTCTTATCAGAATAAAGGTGAGACTGACCTGAGATTCCATTCATGCCAAAAGGCCTGTCTTACACCAGCTACAGGCCTAGCCCTCTGTTCAGAGAACATGGCAAGAGATAAAATGGTTCCTGTCCTCAAGGAGTTTATACTCTAGTAAGAGATTGCTAATGTGCCTAAGGTAAGTTATTTGGGGCACAGAGAGGAAAGTCCATGTGGATGAAGGTTGGAAGGTTGAAGGAAGAGGGAAGGAATACTTTATAAAGGCAGAAGTGTCTTCAACAGAGAGAGATGGAGATGGACTATGACAGTCAGAAAAAAATGCTTGAACAAAGATAAGGAGAAGTCAAAGTACAGAGCAGTGAGGGAAGGTAAGCAGAAACCTGGGCACAGCAGAGGATGGGTAAGAGAAGGAAGGGAGGTATTTCACAATGTTGAAAGATGTAGGGCAGGAGGGGTCAGCCGGGTCTTAGAGACCAGCCTCATCATTATTAAAATAAAATGTTATTTAGTACCAGTTTTTGCCAAACAGGAAAACCCGCCCCTACCTCTGAGTGCCAATGTCCAGGGTTTAGAATGCACCTGGAAAGCAATGGGGGTCTCTGGAGGCTCTTGAGAGCAGGCTGGGGTAGAAAGTGTTGAGACATGTTCCCTGCCTGCTTCCCTTTCTTACCTGGATGCTAAGTGGTGGAATTGGCTTGGCAGGGACTTGAGCCTCATGGAGGTTGGACACATGACCTCCCTGATACTCTCCTAAGACTATCTGTGATCAACTATGTACTTATAGTCAACACAAGGCATTTGCAGAAAATAGAAAAACATGAGTGTGCATGTGCATGGACATACACACCCAGATGTCTCTGAAAATAAGTTTCCCGGAGTGAACAAAGATGTGAGATGGAAGGCCAGATATCACAAGCACCTTTCTGGCAGCAGTTCTAGGAGGTGGTCCCTCACAGAGGTGTCGTTTGAGAGTCCCCTCTGCACCCTGGAAGGTAACGGACATCCCAGCCCTCTCTTTTCTCATATACAAATGACAGATTTCCAGGCCCATAATCAAAGGCAGAGGGAGAGCTCAGAGAATGGCAAGAGGAAAACAGAACAGTCAGAACCTGAAACTAAGGCAGAGAAAATATTTATTAACCAACAAAGAAGCTCATTTTCGAGAAACTGAGTCCTGCCTTTCAAAAATGCAATCAGCATTAAAATCACTAATTTCCTCCTTCCTCTTCCTTCAGAGGGAGGAGTTTACAGTAAATTAATTTGGAAGTTAAGTGAGTACAAGTTTGTCTTTAAAAGTGTGTAAGAGACAGAAATAGGAATGA
Organism: Chlorocebus sabaeus; assembly: GCF_047675955.1. Classification (NCBI taxonomy): domain Eukaryota; kingdom Metazoa; phylum Chordata; class Mammalia; order Primates; family Cercopithecidae; genus Chlorocebus; species Chlorocebus sabaeus. Next base: position 83,041,040 of record NC_132918.1, read on the forward strand.
ATCAAACTTCAAAACATAAGCAAAGTAAAGGAAGAAGCTAGGAATTTAAACCTGTCTTGGTGACTTTTTAAAAAGTTACTCTTGCAGATGTGGGGAGTTGTGTGACTCTCTGCTATTTTTAAAAAAGTTTTCATTTTGACTGAATCATGGGGACTTCATTAATCCTTTACTCTGTGAACTGTTTTAGAGCCACAGCCAGGGCTTTTGTACAGAAGGGGACTTTGATGACCTTCAAACAGTATTGATAGGGTAAGTTCCTAGAGTCCGCAAGCAAACAGGCCATTTCTCCTCTAGCTCTCTGTTTCCTGCTGTGCAGAAACTCTGCATAAAGGTAAGAGATGGTCTGCTAAAAAGAGCCCTGGTCTTAGCCCCAGAATATTTGGGTTCTACTATCAACTCTAACCCCTCACAGACATGAGGCTGTAGTGACATTGCCTCTCTGGGCCTTAATTCTCTTTTACAGAAAATGATGAAATGAGGCATATTTTCTTTGTGACTCCTGTCAGAACTAATGCTCTATGAATGGAATTTGTTCAGACACCAAACTGGTTAGTTAATAATTAGATTCTTTTCTTCTTTCCCCCGATGTTCTTGAGGAAAAAAATAGTGACAAAATAATAACTTACTCTATACCAGGCACTATGATAATATGTTTATGCTTATTATTTCACTTGCCATCAAACTAGTATGAAGGAAGAAATGATTCAATTCAACTTCAGCAGCAATTCCAGTGGTCTGGTTGGGAGTTAGTACTGATGCAGCCCAGTTGTCCCCATCTCCTGCATTTCTACCTCAAATCCTTGAAAATGACAAGTTGTGATCTTAACAATGGTATTAGGTGCTAATAGATCCTGAAGTACCTTATGAATCATAAAAAGAAAGCTTAAATCATACCCACTATCATTTTAGTGTTTAGCAAAGTGTGTTGCAATTTACTTATTTTGAAACCAAGAATCAGTAAATGATATGGAGGGTAACCCAATGAACCAGAATTTTCCATTGCCCAGAATGCCCCATTTCCTAGCCATTTTGGATAAACAGGAATTTACTATGGCATTAGAATAATAATAGCCTACAAGGACTAGATTCTGGTAGCTGCAGCCTTGCCAATAGTCCAGCAATGTGTCAACTGCAGAGATCACTGTCCACTCCAGCCGGATATCACCAGGACCCAATCAGACTCCATTTCAGAAATCATGGGCGGTGTTTCCATGGAGCTCTGCCCGAAAAGAGGTGATCTAAATCTTGCATGAGAGATGTACATCAACAGGGAGCTTTGCCTAGAACACTGTGACCTAAAAAATCATATTAAGGAACTCAGAATGCAGAGTCAGTTTCACAGACACCAAGTGACCTTGTGCAAGGCACCTCGCGTATTGCCTCGCCTTCTTGACGCCCCCTAATGAATGGTGACTACCTCTGTGAATACCCGGGCCAGCGACACGCCCCAGCCGGCTGGGGCAGGCTTTCTGATTTTCACCACTCTGTTTCTTTTTCTTTCTCTCTCTCTGTCTCTGTTTTTTTTTTTTTTTTTTTTTTTTTTTTAAAGGCAGCCTGCTCCTTATATTAATCATCTTGCTGTTTGTTTAGTTCTGGGAAGGCAAGCAGTGATTCACAAAGGAAAATCTCGCCTAGTGGTCAGATTGAATAGTATCTTTGCTACATTTCTGTTTGAAGATACTGCCCAATTTATTTTTGATATTTCCTATATAAGGTTGCACATGATACATTTCTTGTGGAGTTTAGGGCTAGAAAGGGCTGGGTCCCCCTTGATCCGCAGCTATTCTTCCTTTACTAGAGGAAGAGGGCTGTGAAATGCAATGCGTGTTCCTTTTTTGTCTAATCTACTGGGAAGCTCAAAATCACATCATATGCTTGATTAAAATTATTATTATTCTTTTTTTTTTTTTCTTCGAGCTGTCCTTTCATGACAAAGTCTTAATCTTTTATCTGTGTTTTAATGATCCGGTAATTTCTGTGACTAATAGTATAAGTTACTTCAAATCCTTTTTGAAAGTAAGTGACACGCAAATAGATCAATAATGCGGACAACTATGTTTTATAAAAACTTTCCAGATAAGAAAATCGGAAAGATTAAACCTTATTCTATGATGAAGTCTGAAATTTCGTTTCTAACACAAATTGATCCTTAATATTTAAAAGCTTATACGTAGTAATAAGTATGAACCTTTGCATATTCCTTACCATTTATAAGGCAAATGCTTTCACATATGTGATCTCATTTTGTGATTAGCATTCAAACTTTACAGATGAGGAAAGTGAGGCTTAGAGAGATTAAGTCAGTAAACTCAGATCTTCTGACCCTAGGCCAAGTCTCGAGTTGTTCCCCACCTCCGCACCCCACCCCCTGCCCCCACCGCGTCCCATGTCACTTTGCCTCTCATTGTCTTCTCATTTAAATCAGATTCTTCTCATTATCTCTAGACAAACATTTTTTTTTTTTAATGTGTCAATCAGAATTAAGCAAAGAAGCCATTTCAAGTGTTTATTTCCCTTGCTGGGAGCGTATGCAAAAAGTCTGGAAACCACTGATTCAAGGTCTAAAGGGTCAAGCTTGAAGCTTGGAGTGGTCACTCCTAGAAGATCTGAACTCCCTGTCATCCTGGGGTTCCCTTCGTCAGTTTAACAGGGGGGGATTCCGGTCTGTAACATGCTTTTTTTCCCTAAATAAATGTAATGCCTGAGTGACACGGAAATACCTGTAATACCTGTTGACACCCAATCAACAGATTGCTGGGAGAGTCAAGGAGAAAAATGGTTCATTACTCTCTGGGGCTTGTTGGTGAGAAAACACATGCGAGCCTTTAAATTGAAAGTGTCAGGGAAATGTTCCACCCAGTGAGGAGTGGGGGGCAATTGGCCAGCTTACTTTAACACGACTCTGAAAATAAGTGCTTGGTAAGGACTGCATTTGTATTTTTGCTTTGCCACTTCAGGCAAATTACAAGTTGAAAAGCTTTGGAGATAGTTTATATAGAAGGTCCTCTGCCTACAGAAACTTCTGGGAGGCTGAGTACCCTAAAAGAGATGTGCATCTGATGAGGTTGTGTCTGATTCCCCTCCAGGTTTGGACAGACCCAATTCTAGTTTCCCATTAGGGCCCAGATCCTGCCCACAGTCTGGGGGCTAGAGAGGCTAATCTCAAAGGGCTAGAAATGAGTCAGTTTCCACGCTCAACATCAGGCGTGTGGCTTCCTGAAGCACAGACGAGGAAGCGTTGAATTTCAAAGAGCAAATTTTTTTTTTCTTTGCATACCATATCCGGAACTGAAACCACCAATTCATTTCACTTAAGATTTTGCACTATACTCAGATCATCAATAACATTCCAGAGATAAGATACCAAGACTTTCTCAACGCAGACATTCTGTCTTCCTCTCTTTCTGTCTCTTGGTGATGACTGTTATTGAGTTCTTCTTTTTTTTCTTCTTTTTTAGTCCTGACAACACGAAATTTGGAAGCCTTTGTTTTTTTCATAGGTGTCTGTTGAGTACTAGAAGTCAAATGTCCAAAAATCTGCTGAGACTTTCACCTTGCTCTTAACTGTCTGCTTTCCCTTGCTAGTCAGCTGTGTGTAAGGTCACAGATCCAGCATTTCACTCGAGGGGGTAACTAGCTTTGCTGAGCGCTCACTGAGGTAACCAATCACCTCACTAAACAGTGAAAGTGGTTAAAAGATGGAGTCTGTGGAGAGATTCATGCAAACCACCCTCACAAAGAGAAAAGCAATGGAAAATACTCACATCCTCCTGATGGCTGGCTGTAACATCAATACGTTAGGAGGAAGGAAGATTCCTACATATCACAGTGCAATTTATAAACCACTTTCACATTCGTTCTGTCTTGATTCTTACCGGAACTTTTGAGATCAGCCACACAAGCATTATTCTTCCCATTTTAGAGATGGGAGCACACAACACTAATACAAGCAGAAAGATGGGCCTACGCAGTGACAGCAGTGACAGAGCCAGAGGCCTCCGATTAGACCCCAGCTTTATTGATTCTAAGTCCAGTATTCTTGTAACTGATGTCTAACCTTATGTATAATATAATATTACATCATAATCCATGACCTAATGTTACACAGTCATTTGTTGACATTTTAAAATTTCAAGTTCTTACATGTCAGAGTTAATGGTTGTTGGTCATTACTTTGGTATAAGCCTTCCAGGCCTTGCTTAGTTTATTCCAAAAATGGAGGAATGGCATCAAATTCTGTGTTGCTTTTAGTTCTAACATTTTGTGAGTCTATGTGTCATCCATGGAATTGCCCAAAAATTGCCCACAGTGTTCACCATGGAGCGTCAGTTCCCAGGATGACAGTAGCGTTAGGTAAAAATTGATACCACCATCAAATACGTCTTTAAAAAGAAGGTTTGGCCGGGCACAGTGGCTCACGCCTGTAATCCCAGCACTTTGGGAGGCACAGGTGGGCAGATCATGAGGTCAAGAGTTGGAGACCATCCTGGCCAACATGGTGAAACCCCATCTCTAGTAAAAAAAAAAAAAAAAAAAAAATAGCTGCGTGTGGTGGGGCACACCTGTAGTTCCAGCTACTCAAGAGGCTGAGGCACGAGAATTGCTTGAACCTGGGAGGCAGAGGTTGCAGTGAGCTGAGATCACGCCACTGCACTCCAGCCTGGCGACAGGGCAAGACTCCATCTCAAAAAAAAAAAAAAAAGCAGGATTATTCCAAATGAAACAGGTTGCTTTACTACAGCCCTTCTCAGAGCCTTTACTACAGCCCTTCTCAGAGCCTTTGAATGCAAATCTACAGGAAGGGAATATGGATATGCAACATTCCTCCTTACTTGGCCCTAGAATATGGATCTTAAGAGATTAGCATTCCATGGAGTTCATTTTGATAAACAGTGGACATTCTCTAATGATCCCATTGGTCTCTCAAAGCAGCAGCACACATTTCAAGACAAATTTTGCACTATTCCAGCACCACAAACCCCACACCACACTGTGCCAGTGCCGCACACACTAAGCCATGCAGTGTGGTCCTCCAACCCAGGGCCACCTGAAGTTGAGCAATTCCAGCTGCACAATCTGGATCACATCACTTCAGCCACAGAAGCTTTTGTGTTTAAAAGAATCCCCACAATCTGTCTGAAAGCAAGGACTTCCACGTGTTGCCTGAATACAGGACTAGAGACAGCGCCTTTCATTGCCTTGGAAGTTTATTGTCCTTTCATTTCCCTGAGTGCAGAATCCTATCATTCTCCCGATTATGAGAGGAGAGAAGAGAGGCTGCCCAAGGTTTTTGCATCCTGCCTCTTGTCATTCTGTCTCCCCTGGCTTTTCTAGTATCTTTCCTCTTTAGAGAAAGGAATTCTAGACTCTCAGACTCTTAGGAGTGTGGAACACCAAAGGGGAGATTTCTCCAATCTGCAGCCACTCTTAACGTGACTCTTCCCCTTTGGTCTCCCTTCCAGAGCCTCTGTTGAGCAGCTTCTGTGGGGTGGTGCTCACTCCCTCCAGAGGCAGCTTGGCTCCATGTTTTCACACTTCAGATTATTCAGAAGTTCTTAACCACACTGTCTCATGGGAACTTCCTCCTATGGACTCCAAACAAGTTTGATCCTGCTTCTAGATGCGTAAAATGTGTCTTCCCCAATCTGACAGGTGACTCTGCTTGTCTCAAATTCTTATCTTAAAGGCCCCATAAGCAGTATGTACTTCCATTCTTGAGCCCAAAATATCTTCTTGCTGAATTAACTTTCAGTCATCTCTTCCAATCTCCATGGTTCTAGGGGGCTAGACTTTGTGGTGACAAAGATATTATTAACCTCTTTAACAGGGAACCCTCTCCTCAGAGTTTAGACTTCCTGCCCTGGGGTTAGATCAACAAAGGCTGTAGAGAAAGTTAGTGTTTCTACTTTTGACCTCAGCTACAACTTGTTCTTGGTTGAAGATTGCTAGCTGTTTAATAGACTAAGATAAATTATTGTTAGTTCTAGAATGACATGAAACTTCCTAGGACTAAATTATGCAAAGGAAAATTCAGGCTAAAATAAGGCATATAGGCAAACAGACATTTTAAATGGCCTTGGGAATTCTGTTTTGTTTGCAAGAAGAAAATAATTCTTATTTTCCCCTTGACTTGAGTAGATGTTCTGCAGTCCTTGTCAGCCATCGAGTTGGTGCTTTAAGATATTTTTCTTTGTTCGTTTGAGTTTTTTGATTTTTAGAGACATAGTTTTACTCTGTCTCAGGCTGGAGTGCAGTGGCACAATCAGAGCTCACTGCAGCTTCAAACTCCTGAGCTCAAGCCATCCTTCCACCTCAGCCTCCTGAATAGTAGCTGCTGGAACTACTGCTATGTGCCACAATGCCTGGCTTTTTTTTTTTTTTTTTTTGGAGAGATGGAGTCTCACTTTGTTGTCCAGGTTGATCTCAAACTCCTCATGGCTTCAAGTGGTGCTCCTGCCTCAGCCTTTCAAAGTGCAGGGACTACAGGAATGAGCCACCATGCCTGGCCAGTGATTTAAGATTTTACATGAATATTTTACTTTCCTTATTATTTATTCCCATAATAATCCTTTCAGATCCTATATTACCATATCATATCATTACGCTTTGATTATTTTATGAACACATTGGTGTTTCTGAAGAAGTTCTTATGGGTTCAAGTCTTTTTTCCTACTGTTGGAATCCTGAACTGCAATGCAGGGGTTCTGGGTTCTAACACCTGTGTGACCATAAGCAAGTCCCTTTCTCTTTTGGCCTTCAGGTTCTACATCTGTGAAATGAAAGAGGTACGTGGTGAACCAGATGATCTCTGAGAAACCTAATTCTGGCCAACCTCTAGCAATTGCTTGTCCTTATTCGCAAAATAAACACAAAGACGGAAAACAGGGCTGGATTCAGGAGGGCAAACTTTTCTCTACTATTTGCCATACTCATAGTGTGTGAAATAAGGTCTCATTACCTTTACATCTAAAGAGACAACATGCCCACAGCCATTAATTACACTCGACACAGTGTTGATTATTTTTTAATGTAGCAACTCTGCTTGGTTCAAGTAAAGAAAATTTTGAGAGAAAGTTCAAGTCCTGAAACTGCCAATGCCTTCCTGTGATGGTATGTGGGACGCTGTGGGGGTAGGGAACAATAAGCCAGACAGTTCATCTTAGGGGTAACCTCTTTGGTTTATGTAAAATGTATGACTCAAAGCAAATTCATTCTTGTAGGCTGCCATGCCTGAAAGAGGATGAAGCCTCTCTGAAAGGCGATTGGCCCCTTCATACACTTACTCAGCTACATCTCTGTTTTCTGTGTTGCGATGTCTAATTTCCAGAGGAAAGATCATTTTCAAACCTCATAAATGATGATGCTTTTGGAAAAAAAGAAACCAACAGAAAGGAAAACCCACCTCTCCTAAATGTAAAGATTTCGATATGAACTTGCTTATTGTTTGTATTATACACCCACATTCTTGATGCCTGGTATCTCTGAAATCATTTCAGTTTCCAGAAATCATTTGAGACACTCCTACACCCAGGGTTTTGATAAACAGTCCAGCTCTGTGTGTATGTGGGGGTGTGTGTGTGTGTGCTTGAGAGACAGAGAAAGGCAAGTTTTGGGGTAGGGAGAGAGAAAACCAGAGCACACTTGTGAACTACACAGCATGGGCACCTGCAAAGACTGGAGTAGGTTCTACGGTAATGTACATAAGAATTCAATGAGCATGGGTCTTCTTGCATGAATCATGAATTTCTCTTTTGAGAATGCAAGAAACTTTAGGGTAATTTTATGCAAATGCTAAGAATAAAAGTAATGATCAACATTTCGGAGCACTTAGTATTATCCAGGAACTTTTCTAAGAGCTTTAGTACATAATGACGCATATATTATTCACAAAAAGTCTGTGAGGTTAATAATATTATTATCCCATTTTACAGATGAAAACACAAAGAATGACCTGGATGCAATTAGAGACTATTATTCTAAATGAAGTAACTCAGGAATGGGAAGCCAAATATTGCATGTTGTCACTCATATGTGGAAGCTAAGCTATGAGGGCGCAAAGGCATAAGAATGATACAATGGACTTGGGAATTTGGGGGAAAAGTGGCGGGGGGCAAGAGATAAAAGAACAAATATGGTGCAGTGTATACTGCTCAGGTGACGGGTGCACCAGGTTCGCACAAATCTCCACTAAAGAACTTACTCATGTAACCAAATACCACCTGTACCCCAATAACTTACGGAAAAATAAAATTTAAAAAGAAGGTCCCCAATCCCTTGATCGTTAACACTGAATTAAAATCCTGCCTGACCACTGTGAAAACTCAAGGTACCACTTTCTCCAGGAAGCACTTTTAGTAAGATGGCATCTCAATTTGCTCTGAGCTTTTTCATGGCACTGAAGTCTCTGCCATAACTTACAGTAATCTGTGCACATGCCAAATCATTTCTGCAAGACTCTAAGCTCCTATGATCAAGGTGGTTTTAAATTTATTCCTATTTTCCCACAGCACAACAAAGCACCTGGCACTGGGTAGGCATCGAGGAAATATCAGTTGAGTAAATGTATGAAGATACTCAAGTTTCAGACCCAAGTTCTCTGCTAGCTGAATCTTGAGATAACTGTTTGAGACTTTTAAAATACAATATTCTGCTTGCTTTTAGCCCTGTGGGTTTTCCCCTGAATTCATCTTCACCACCTGGATGGTTATGGTATGTGGTCTTTTTATCTGGCCTGGAAAATAGGTTTCAAAAGAGATATTGGATTCTGAAGTTTGTTGCACACCCCACTCCTGATCCTAAAGTGAACTTCACATAGGTTAAACCAATATAGTTCATCTTTGCTCTCATGGAGTTCTTCATCCTTTAGAAACAGAGCAGAACTCTAAGAGAACACAGGCCTAACCTCATCCCCAGAGAGTAACAAACCCTATAGAAAACTTGAGATATAGCAAGATGCCTCTCATAAAGATAAAATCTTATAAGGAAATCATCAAAATAGACAACCCCTCAAAGGTCATTGACTTTAACCATCTTATTTGGCAGATGGGGATAATGTGGCTCAGAGAGTGGAAATGAGTTGCCAAAGGTGACAGATCAATCTAATAAAATAAGTGAGAATAGACCCGAGGAAGATAACTTCCAAATGAGACTCCTTTCCCTATTACATTTTGATAGACTTCGTGCCTGGGTTATAAATCAACGATTCCTAAAATAAAGCCTATTTGTTTACGTTTGAGGTAAAAACTTGATTTAAGTTAGAATAAGTCCTCAGACTTCAACAATACTAATCATAAGTTACTGAATGATGGGAGGGGGTCTCTATTTTTGATCACACACTAAGCGTTTGTGCCTACAAAGCTATGGCAGGATAAATTAGTTGGTTGGCATCTGGAGAACATGAGTCACCATTCTCACCAGCAATAAATTCAATTGCTGGCATGGAAAAGATTAAATGAAAAATGACAGCTAAGATTGGAGAATGCTGGCTTCATTCCATCCAGGGTTCTTCAGTCCATGCCCAGGTTGGTGGAAAATGTTACATCGTCCTTACAATGATGGTCAAGGGTTTTTAAGTAGTTATCATCACTGAATGTTGCTGGTGACTGAAAAGAGGGCAAAAGTGAACAATGACAAGCAGATGAAAGCAGGAGACACATGCTTGAGTCTTAACGTTGACCCTGGCTTTTGGGTGGCTTTGGACATGACACGTGTCTCTGTGAGCTCCATTTTCCCCTTCTGAAAATTGACAGGAGTGGGGTGGGTTATGTGTAGGGTGTCTTCCAGAATTTATCAGTCCCTTTTTTCTCTAGTGTGGCTCTGTGAGTCCTCAGGTGAGCAGAAGCTCAGAAACTTCTCATCTCAGCTAACAGTCTTGACATTATTAGGAAAAAGCCATTTTGGGGTACTAATCTTCTAGCCAAAAGAGCGAGCTCAGGCCGCAAGCTGTGGCTCATGCCTGTAATCCCAGCACTTCGGGAGCTGAGGTGGGTGAATCACTTGAACCCAAGAGTTTGAGACCAGCCTGGGCAACATGGCGAAACTCTGTCTCTATAGAAAATACAAAAACTAACCTGGTGCGGTGGTGTGGGCCTGTAGTCCCAGCTAATCAGGAGGCTAAGGCATAAGAATCGCTTGAACCTTGAAGGTGGAGGTTGCAGTGAGCTGAGATCGCTCCATTGCACTCTAGCCTGGGTGACAGAGCAAGACCCTGCCTTAAAAGGAAAAAAAGATGCAAGGTCAATTCCCCTTTTAAACCTCTCCAATTCTTCCTCTAAAAAATTAAGGTAACAATACCTATTTCACAGAATTATCTTATGGATCAAATGAGACAATGGAGGCCAAAGTGCTTTGTAACCTGAAAACCATAAGGGATTGAATAGATGATGATGAGTTTGAAGGTGGAGATGTAGATGAGGAATTAAGGACGTGTTCTGGTTTTCCATAAAGATACAAATGAGCTGTAGGTTCAGGGTCAATAGATAAGTCAAGGGTAGGGAGGGAGATGTTCCATCTGTACTCCTGTGCTCTGCCCACCGTGAGAATTACACCAGAGGCTTCTGCATTAACTCTTCCTTTGGTTACAACCATCACTCCTCTCTCCTCCCAATTTAAGAGGAAGTATCACCTGTCTTATGTCTTGTGCTTTCCTTTCCCCCACCCCTATCACTGCCGACCCAGCTGGGGTGTCAAATCAAAACTCCTGTACAGATATTTCACCCTCACTTATTTAGTCTTCTGTGCTATCTAAAACAGCAGAGGTGCTCCCTCCACCCACACACTTCCCTTTGTTTCGAGTGCTGCAGCACCCTGGCTTGTGGCAGTTAGAGTCCCTGGCCAGAGAAGCTGCTTGACCTCCAGGTCTTCTCCTAGCATGGGAGTCCTGGCTGCTCAGCAGGTTACCTGGCATTTTTCCAGTGGTAAAGCATAATGCTATCTGATAGGAATAACACATTAGGTAGAAAACAGCTTTTCTACCTAATAACACATTAGGTACAATTCACAAGTGTATGGAGCTGAGATGGACTTTAGGAGCTACCTGTAAACAACAATCCCCTGTTGTTTACAGATACAGAAACTGAGCCCTAGGGAAGAGAAGCAACATGCAGTATCATTTAGAAATAGAACCAGAATGATATTCAAAGGATGACATCCGGGCCAAACTCCTCATTGGAAAGATGAGAAAACTGTTAACTAGCAGTGGAACATGCTAGTTAAGATATGGCTAACAACGTTAACTGACCTGCTTTTGAGTTAAAGAACAGCACTGAAATTCACAACCTCTGATTCAAAGCTCAGATTTCATTTCATGAGACATAGAAGGTATACGATGTAGAAACTGTGTATATGAAATCCAGGTTCTAAGAATATATAGCTTAAAAACAGTAGGTTTGATATTAATATAAATTTGGGGAAATACATTTATATCCATATTTTGGAATTTCAATGTTACAAGAGCTACATTATGTATTCCTGGGTGTGTGATATGATCAAGAGCATAATTAAATTTGTGGTAGAGGTTTAGGATATATTTTATAAGCATAAAATAACCACTAAGAATTACTTTCATTCCAACCCTGAGGCTCAAAGGAGCCTTGTGAAAGTCAGTTTTCTATTCTGAGAAAGCAACTTATCTGTGATGGTCCAAAGTTAGGTCCTACCAACTAAGGCTGGAAATGGAGATGCCCATGTGTGTTTGGGCCAAAGCCTGTTACTTTCTGAAGTATAGTCCAGTTTGGGGGCTGGACTGTGGCATGCTTGTTAATGTTTAACAACTGCCTTTCTGGGAGGAAGCCCTCATTTGTTGTGTTTGCCAATATCCTTGGTGTAAATATTCTCATCATGGCTGAATTCAGGCCACCAATGCAACATCACTGAATGTGGTATTTGGAAGAGATACACAGCAGCACACCATTATACAATATTTCTAACATACAAATGCAAGAAATACAAATAACCTCAAGAGCATATTTAATGATGAAATGTCCTAAAATAAATAGGAAGTGGTGAGTTGTTAGTATTTATTACTGTTATTTTTATATGATTTATGTTTTATGATTTGCTTTTTAATAATGACTGTGCTTTTCCAGCAGTTCCCAAAATTCCTGATAATTTAACAATTAGCACTTATAAACTGGAACAAGCCAGCTCACAGCACACCACTAGGCCAGATAGACCTGGGTTTGAATCCTGGTCTGTTGTTCTGCTAGCTATGTGACATTGGTGAGGTTTTGAACTTCTTTGAGCTTTAGTTCTTTCTGCTATTAAAAGTGATGACAATAATAATAATTTCATGGATTTATTGGTCATTAAATGAGATAGTGCTTAGCATAGTAACTATACATGATAAATATTCTATGTCTGTACTAGTATAATCCAAAGTCAAATTCATTTATTTAATAAACATTTTGCAGGGATGCACTTTACAGGTGCTTTATATTGTACATTGTCTGCAGTAGTAGGCACTAAGGGGTACAAAGTGCCTCAGACATGACCTTGACCTGCCCTTAAAAGGTTCATAGTCTATCAGAATGGAATATAAGACATGGACACCAGTAAGTTTATAATACAGAACAAGGTGTGGTCAGCTCATTAAAAACAAAGAGCCTGGAAAATGAAGAAAAGGGAAGATTTATGGAGGTGATTGCATTTGATTCATATATTACAGAATAGACTGGATATACAGGGATGCCCAGCAAAAGATTTTCCAAGAACAGAGAGTAAGGGAAGCAAAGGCAAAGATAAAGGCACAGGGAGGAACAAATGGTACAAGGTTTGGTGGAACAGAGTATGAAAAGGGATCCTGAGGAGACTAATGGAGAAGCAGGCAACCTCCAAGTCACGTTCACCTTGAATGCTGAGGAATCTGGTTTATGTTTATGTAGGTAACGATGAGCCTGAGAAGTGACACAAATCATGTTTTTCAATTACCTATCGTATTATTTTCAATATTATACTTGTTCACTGAATACATTTTGATGGTAACTGTTCTTTTCCCCTTTAAAAGAAATAGTTAAGAGTTAACTACGTAGTGAAATACAGTTTTAAACTAAGTAAATTTCCCCTGTGGAAAAAATCTTATGCTCAGGATTAGTAGGTGGCATTATAATTCGCAGTTGAAAACGATGTCATTGTTTAAATGCTCTGATAAATATTAGCAAGGCTCAGGCCAGTGGCAGTATTTCCTGAGTTTTGAATTGTCTACCACATCCCTCTTGTGTTATGCTTCACACACAAAAAAGTCAGATGACCTACATCTTCATCTGCTCCAGTCTGAAGCTGCTATATATAGGCTTTGGTTATGAATGTTTTTTCCTATGAAAAGGTCAGACCTTGCACATGTACCGTCAATGCATAGCCCTGCGTATTAAGGAGCAGACGGGCAAGTTTGTAAACATCATTGAAATATTACTGTTATGGGGAAAGCTTGGCAGTTTGGTGAAAAAGTAATGGCCTCCAAACTCTCTTTGAGATAAGACAGGGAAACCTCTCTCTTGTAATTACAGAAGCACTTTCCTTCTGGCTAAAGCAACATGTCACTGTCAGCCCACATGCACAGAAGCAGGCTGGGACACTCCCAGCCCCAGATGTCTCGTACATGTGGGTGCACACAGTCGCCCCTATCAGAGAGACACTAGGCTGCATTAACTCCTCCTTCCCACTTCAAACCCCCATGGAACATCTGGAGGTGGAGCTGGGGAAGGTACCTTGGCCAGATCAATGCAAACACAATTTGGGGTTTCCGTTTGTACACAGGGTGCAGCAACCACCCTTGGGCAACATCGAAACACCCGAGAGAATGTGGGGAGAGCTGAACTCTTACTTTTAAGCCAAAAGTTCATAGGTTCAAATACCCCTCTGAGGTCAGTTGCTCCCTAAGGCTAACCCTTGAGTCTGAATGCTCTGAAAAGATTGAGCTGCTCCAGGAAAGAGGCCTGATGATTCAATTTGGATCTTTATTCAACAAGACCAAGTTCTTTCCCAGAATGAAATTATTTAATAACTATGTGAAACAGATGTGATATTCACTTTTTTAATAAACAAGAAATTAAAGTCCAAAGAGGTAACGTGACTTTACCCAAGTTCACTGGACAGTGCAGGAGATGAGCAGACTTCATGACCAGGTCATCTTCCCATGAGGTCTGCCTCCTGTGGATTCAACCAGATATTCTTGTCATGTGCCCCAGGAACCAGCGCTGAGATGGGCAATGTTGCCATAGAAAACAATAGATGGCATTGTGGGTGTCTTCAATTCGTTCATATCTACCTGTTAAGACAAGCCTCATACAGGGGACATTACAAAATGGGAATCTCCAGGCTATAGTGAGTAAAGTATTAGGCTGAAGGTCAGAAGAATCTGGCTCCGGTTTTAAATAATGTTACTTACTCATTTACTCACACATTTATTCTTTCAATAAATGTTCATTGAGAGTCTGTCAGGCCTCAGTCTAAGCACTGAGAATATAGTGTTGTGAATAAAAAGAGATACAGTCCTGACCTCATGGAGCGTAGACAGACTGGTGGCCTCCTGTGTGTACATTGCAGATCATACCTCTCTACATATATGTATAATATATAGCAATTATATATGCGTGTGTGTGTATATATGTGTATATATATAGCTTACCCCTTTATCTGCCCCTACCATGCAAGCCCATCACAGCAAGAGCTGTATTTACTCCATTTGTGAATCTTGTTGCTTGGCACCAAGTGGGTACTGGTTGAAAAATGATCTGTAAGGTTTCCTCAGTCATTCATTGAAAAGAACACAGGATGCTTAATAAGAATTACAAGTGATTTTGGTGACTTCACCTATTTCTTTACTAACATGTTTACTACTGAAGCCTTGTTCTTGGGCTCCACTGAGGAGGCCACAGATGCAGTAACTCCTTCATATCTTCCACCTCTAACACCTTGTGCCATCTGCCTAACTGGGCCCCATTTTGCTAATCTAGCTCAGTCTGCCCCTCCTGAGGGTGCTTGTCTCATCTCCCAGTCCTGAGCCTCCCTTGTCCAACCCCTGGTGATCCCCACAGAGTTTTCTCACTGACAGCAAGGAAAGGTTTGAGGACTTTGGAGGTTGCCAATATGGTGACACTGAGGCAGTGAAATTCTGAGATTTTAATAATGCAAGGACTGAGCATTTGTAGTTAAATAAGAAAGAAAAGAAAAAATCTCATTGTAGCGATAAAAGTTATCCAAGGAAAGTAGGCTGCTTCACTGGGCAAGGAATTCCCCATGGCTGGAGGAGTTTCCCAGAAGCCAGGCCACCACCCCAATGAAGCAAAGGAGTCAAGTGTGGGACGGAGGAGGGTCACTCCTGAGGTTCCCGTCAACTTAATCTTCTATGGCCATGTCTCCATTCTTCATCATTCTGAGAATGAGTGATGCACCAAATCCCAGAAATTTCTTTCCCTTTTTTCCCAGAGAAGTCTAAGTTGAAAAATTAACTTTTATTTAATTTATCTTTACCAATCCACAGACTAGAGTAGTTGTGCTGATCCCAGGTAAACGTCCTTCTCCTATTTCATTAGTTCAAGTCTCTTCAAATTCTATTTTTGATACACTATTTACCTGCTCCAAAATCCTTCACAGTTGCCCACCCACTCCAGGCTAACACCCTGTCACTTTAGCCTGGCGCTCTGGGTCCTCCACCATCAGGCTCTAGAACATCACCTTTTCAGCCTCACCTTGAACTGCTCTTTATCCACCCCCTTGATTCTCTAATCTGTCAAATGCACAGCCACGGGAACACTCCTCCTCTTTTCCATTTCCACATTCTTCTTTACATTATTCCAGTACCAATCATATTTATAGTATCTTATTTCTTTATTCTTTGGAGTATTTTCTTATTTGCTTATGCTTCTGGAGAGCATGGACTGTGTCCTCATCAATACACAGCCAGTGCCCAGTCTGGCACTCAGGCCATGTATTGGTTGGAATTAAATGGAATTAGAAACTTTTTTTTTTTTTTTATGGAAGGAGGCAAAAGAGCATATTGGTTAAGAGCACAATTTTTGTAGCCAGACTTCCTCAGTGTGAGTCCAAACTTTACTATTTACTAACAAGGTGACTTTGATCAACTTACTTAAACTTCTTGGAATTCAGTTTCCTCATCTGTAGAATGGGAATAATAATAGTCCCTGCCTGACGTTACGAGTTGATTTTTATAAAGTGCTTACTTCCTTGACAGGCAGGCACAGAGCTCTCCCCTTACATAGTACCTATTCATTCTTCAAGGTGCCCCTCTATTTCTCCCTCCTCCACAGATATTAATTCTATTTTCCATGTATAAAGCACTTTAGAGTTTACGAAGACCTTTCATATGTGTTTTCACATTTAATCATCACGGTGGTATGGGAGGTAGGTGTTGCTGTCCCCGGAGAGTTTGGTGACACAGGTAAAGCAGGGGGAGGGCGGAGGGACGGGAGCCCAGAGACTGGTTTTCTATGCAGAATATGAGCAGCTTCAACGTTTTTCCTCCGTTCTGAACCAGTGGGATCGTACAGCACTTTCAGCATGTCACCAGGTAAGCCTCATTCCTGCCTTAAGGGTCCTTTATGGTTGCACCAAAACCCAAAGCCAGTGCTGTTGTTCCTGCTGTGCCCAAGCACGTTATTTGCATTTCCAGACCAGGCTTAGTCTCATTGCCTCTTCAGGTGAGGAGGGACTTACTGGTTCATGCGCTCTCTGGAGGCTTTGCGGTTTCATTTCACCTGCTGCAGATTGTTCTGTGACCTTTCCTCCACCGCCGGACGCAAACCTTTCTCACTGCGAGATATTAGGTAACTGCGGAACAGAACATCCAAGTTAGAAGGCATTTTGGAGATCATTAAGTCCAATTCTTCAAAACCATCTTAAGGAGGAATGAACACGGAGTTCTAGGAAAATAAACTACTTGCCCAAAGACTTTGCTAGTTTGTATGCTCCTCAGGGCAGGGCCATGTTCAAGCAATGAAGAAATAGGGATCAGACACTTGCTTTCAAAAAGCACACTGTCCAGTAAACTACATCCTACTCATCTTAACATCTCAAGTGTCTAACCCAGGGCCTAACACACATAGTAGGTGCTCCATAGATGGTTCCTGATTAAGTGAATAAGTGAATGAATTAATGAATGTCACCTGCTGAGCCAGTGCCAAACCTTGAACTTAAGATTTCTGTGCTGGGCTCCCACTGCTCCTACTCTCTGCCTCCCCCATTCAGACTCATAGTAAGGTTCGAGTAACAGCCAATAAACATGACAAAAATGCATGCAAATATTCAATACCCGTCATATTTATTCACAATTCACAAGTGTATTCCCAGTCTTCTTCTATAAGACTCTCTGTCTATATCATGATGTGACAGAAGCTAAACAGAGAAACAGGGCTTCCAGCCGAAGAACAGCACTGACAGAGCCAGGAACTGCCTCTTGGAATGCCAGTACTGCCTAAAATGTTCCCATGTCCTTGCTCTTCAAATAGGAACCAGCATATGACACATATGGGCTCATGATGGATATCTTAACATGTTTCAAATGTTGCCTGATTTTCACTCATTTCATAGAATGTCTAAGCTAGAAAATGTCTTGGAGATCATCAGGCTTAATAATTCTTTTATGAGACAGAAATCTGAGAGTCAGAGGGGGAAATTGAGTGTTTCATGGTCACACAACCTGTCAGTGACTCACACTGACCCCAAACCCAGGATTCCTAGATTCCAGCTAAGAGTTTCTTTCTGTGCCCCATACTGCTGGATTCAGCATGAAGCCAGTAGACCAGTCAAGTGTAAGCTTCTTGAGAGCACAGGCTGTATCAATGGTTTATCTTTCTCTCAGATGTCTAGCTCAGTGACTTGCATGTCACAGAAACTCCTTCTCTACCCAGCTCTGTGGAGTTCTCACAGCTTTCATGTTCACCATGAGCCCCACATTACATATGAGTGAGCCTCATGTTGCTCAAATGGACAAAGGGCTCATGGCCTCAGAAAAATGGTAGCAGAACTTGAACCCGGATGATTGGACAGCTAATTCATGCCCTTTCTCTGTCCTACATAACCCACCCAATAACTTTGATTACCAAGTGAATAAATGATTATGGGATGAATGGTTGAAAGACTGACAAACAGAAATCAATCACTCTCTCCTGAAAAACAGGTTATAAAAAATGAATAATCTAGACCCTCATTCAGTAAAAAGTCCTTGCTTGGATCCCTGGTGGCCTGCTTTAGCTCTCTCACCTTTCATTTCCCTTCATTTGACACCAACATGTGTGTTTAGGGAGAAAGAAAAGCTAACAACGCTCAACCTCTGTGTTCTTTGAGGGGTCAGTTTTTCTGATGTTAATCCTGTCCAATTTGGGTGATTTTAAACAGTACAAAGACAGACATTTAAGCCATGCAAATTCCCCCACCCAGAGACTGTCAGTTGTTAACATTTTGGTGAATATCCATCATCTTTTTAAAATCTCTTTTCCAAAGCTTATAAATAACTTTTTAATGGATTTATACTGAAAATCAGTGCATGATAAAAATTTGTTTTTGTCATTTAATAATAAATCACAAATATCTAATTAGGTCGCAAGTTGATCAAGCGGGAGAATGAGCATAATATTTTGACAACGTTTGATCAGTTGAGTAACACACAGATTATGAGATTGCCAAACATTGCTCTCCACTGACGGTTTAAGGACCCAGAGAAGCCATATTACCAGTCCTTGCCTGGGCTCTTCTGCTTCTAAGAGGACCATGGCTACAACATGGTTAAGGTATGAGTAATTATAATAGCTTAGAATAACAGCTTACATTTTGCTAACCTCTTTTATAACACACACACACACAGAATAACATGTCAACCATTGTGATCAATAGGCAGAGAAGGAAACCTCACATATCTCATGTTCCTTGCACAACCCTGGAAAAGAAGCAGGTTCATGTCATTGTTTTAAAGATGAAAAACTTGAGGATCAGGGAGATCATGTGACAGTCCGGCCTTTTGGATTTTTGCTTCTTTGTTCGTTTGTAAATAACATCTTTAGACACAAAATAAAGAAAAATGAACCAAAGTTCAAAGAGGAGTTCTTATGATCGAAGATTAGAAAAAAATTTTACTCGTTCATACTAGAGAGACTAACTCATTCTTGATCTTTCATTCCAGACCACTCTTTATAGCCACCACACTGCTTCCTGACTTAAAACACCTTTCACCTTTGAAAGTTTTGGTGATTTTAGCTAATTTCATGTAACATTTTTTGATATATACATATAAACATGCTGTGTTCTTTCCTGCCCCACCTCTATCAGCAACGAGTGCTGACGGTGCAATCTGCGGCCTCCACGGATGGGCTGACTGCCTGTCACGTCTGTGAACAAGGTTTAATTTGATTAACTTGGGCTACCAGTCAGGACGACCTCCCTGCTCAGCGAGGCGAGGGCTGCTGGATATGGCTGGCTGGAGGACCAGAGAGCAGTTGTGATTCATTTCTGCCCCAGGCACCCACCTGGCGGGCCTGGTGCAAGTGCTGTGGGATCAGGGGAAAGTGAGAGGCTGCAGGCGCCCCGGCTGTGAGCTGAGCTTCGGGAGTAATAGTGAGAAGAGGGATGAGGGCAGCAGCTGCTGAGGTTGATATTTATATAATGACTGTGTTTGAGGCAGGAAGTGAAACCAAAGTTGTGCTGAGACACTTTCCTTCCCCCATACCACTGCCCACGGCGGCTCCGGTGGGTGACCCAGGGAGAGCCTCAGCGATGCAAACCAGGCTCCAGCCCCTTACTGGGGTGTCAGAGCTAAGGTTCTGTAGGGTCCAAGAGGCTCCCCTCCCTCTCCATATTATTGTTCCTCCTTTCTCTCCAGTTAGTTCTGCCTTATGGTGGAGAGAGCATTGCTGCACCCCTGCAGCTTTGCAGGAATGCCATAAGGGACTGTGGGAAAATATCTACAAAACACAAAGCCAATCACTGGAGAATCAGCATTAAAACTCTTTATTACTTTTCTATGACCACTTCCAACACCATCGCCTGTGGTTTTTGTGGATTGTTGTTTCCTGACTTTTATACCTGCCTCAAGCCAACTTTCTGCCTGGTTTCTCTTCCTTCCTTCCAAGCATTCATACTTTTTGGAAGCACCTCAGACCTCACAGCAAATGTCCCCTTCAGTGCTTTCCTTTCCTCTTGCTTAAGCCCAGGTTTAGAAATTCCATTCTTACTTGTCTACAACAAAAAGACATTTTAATATAGATGATGGTCCATCTAGAGAGGCCTTCCTATTCTGCTTCTCACTCTAGTGTTGGGAGATTATTTGAAACATGGAGTGTTCACAGCTGAAAAGGACTTAAAAACTGTCTAGCCTCTGCTTCTCAATGACCGAAGGAGAAGCAAAGACCTTGTTAGAAGTGCAGATTCCAAGGCCCTACTTCAGACCTGCTGAATCAGAATCTGCATTTTAACAAGATCTCCAGATGATTCACGTGGACATTTCACTTTGAGAGGCACTGTCTTATCCCAAGATGCTTATTAACAGGTGGAAGAAACAAAGGCCCAAAGAGGAAAACAGACAAGCACAAGGTCATCAGCAAAAGAATGCCACCAAAATGGAAGTTAGTGGTCTGTTTAGTTCAAGTCCCTTTCCTCTGCATGAGGCCTTAATAAAGATACAGTTCCAATGCCAGCACTACGAAACAAGCAAAGAAATCTCTTCTTCCTTTTTGTTTTTACTCTAAACTTCATCTATGGGTATGTTTTCAATTTATTCAGCTAACAGAAAATCAATACAAACGATTTCACAACACGGCTTTTGAGCGCTTGTCTGTCTAGGTTGTCACGCTAGTGGCTGAATTCCATAGTCCACTGTACTTGATCAGGTATACTTTCCCGACAGTTTATTTGAAGTGAAGTTTCTGAGTGCTGGCAAGAAAAGAAAGTGCCGGGTGTGGTGGCTCATGCCTGTAATCCCAGCACTTAGGGAGATGGAGGCTGGCCTATCACCTGAGGTCAGGAGTTCGAGACCAGCCTGACCAACATGGAGAAACCTCGTCTCTACGAAATATACAAACTTGGCCGGGCGTGGTGGTCTATGCCTGTAACCCCAGCTACTAGGAAGGTTGAAGCAGGAGAATCACTTGAACCTGGGAGGCGGAGGTTGTGGTTAGCCTAGATTGTGCCATTGCACCCAGCCTGGGCAACAAGAGCAAAACTCCATCAAAAAATAAATAAATAAATAAAGGGAAGAAAGAAAGAAAAGAGAAAAGAAAGATGTGTTGTCAGATGTTACAACTGGCCCTAGTTTTGCGCACCAGAGATCTTGCCAGGAAGAACTATGATGACAGCACATTTTAGAATCACAAAATGACAAAACTGGAAGGAACCATAGAGATCATTTTATCCAACCCCTTCAAGTCTCAGATGGAGATGATGAGCTACAGAGAGAAATGACTTGCTCAAGTTCATCCAACAAGTTAGATGCAGATTTGGGGCAAGTGTTCAAATTGCTGGCCTATCAGGTCAGGGCTCCATGCTGTGTACTGCCACCCCACCTCCACACACACACTAAATGGAATGAACAAACTAAGTAAACAAATCACCTGGACTGATGACATTTACTCCAGAATTCTGGAATAAGTCATGGATGAAACTGGGGAGCCATTGTCCAGAATGTGCTGCCTGTCATTATAAATGGTCACTGAACCAGAGGGAGTGTCACACTGTCAGTAGGATTTCCACCCATATGAAGAGCTACCTGGGAATTACAAGATAGTAAATCTCATTGCCATGTCTGGAATTCCTAACAAAGAGTGGGATCATGGAAATGTAACAAACAACTTGTTATGGAAAAAACAACAGAAGGATTTTAACAAACCAATGTTCTTTAAGAGTCTAGGACTAGGGATAAGTAGGGAACTACTGAAACTCAAATATTTAAATTTTCAGAGATTCAAGATTACTGTGATTAGATTTTTACATCAAGGAACAGCTTGATTGCAGAACTATTTGGTATAGTACATGTCATCTTTGACAAGGATCATGGAAACAATATAGTAATATTTGATTGCAACTCCTTTGAATAGAAGATATTAACATAAAGATCACCAGAAACCAGAAATCCAGTCAATAAGACACTGACTTGGATCTTACTTCATATTTTAATGAAATACATGGAAAAGTACAAAGTCGTGAAACATTCACTTTTGCAAATGGCACTGAACATTTCTAGTCATCACAGTGCCTCATTTTCAGATTACATTAAAGATTTCACCATCAGTATTTTATTGATGTTTAAGGCACCCCTGCAAGGTAAGTAGAAAGAAGTCTGTCATCTAAATTTGAGACAAGAGACCCAAGCCTCAGGAAGCAATGTCTTTTCAAAGTTTATAGCCCTTGAGTCACAGTTGGACTACTCCAAATACACTCTCTTTCAACTACACAATGTTGCTTCTGGGTAAAGAAATACTACAACACACAATAACTGCTAACATCCACACACCTCTTTGTATCTTTTTTTTTTTTTTTTTTTTGTAGAAATGGTGGGGGGAGTCTCACTATGTTGCCCAGGCTGGTCTTGAACCCTGGGCTCAAGTGATCCTCCAGCCTCGGCCTCCCAAAGGGCTAGGATTACAGGTGTAAGTCACCACACCCAGTCTGCACACCTCTTTGGAAGGTACAGAACATCTGGACAATTCCATGACATGGGGAGAAACACAACTAATTGTTGTTGAGAACCCACTATATGTAAGCTGGAGCTATCTATATTCAATGCTATACATAAGTATCTCACTGAATTATGACAAGGACTCTGTGAGGAGGGTGTTCTTTTTTTCTTTTTGCATAATAGGAAATTGAGAAAGGTCAAGCAACCTGTCCACGGTCACAGAGCTAGAAATTGATAGAGCTAGGGTTTGAATTCTGAGTCGATTCAGGTTCAAATCCCTTGTTTCCAGGTCAAGTATTTCTATTATCTCAATGTTACAGCTGAGGAAATTGACTTAGAGATGTTAATGAGCCACAATCTTAGAGCTAATAAATCATAGAGAAAGGATTCAAACTGGCGTCCTCACAGGACATAAAGATCTCAGAAGAATGAGGAAAAAAATGTAACAATTGAGCTTCAGTTTTGGCAAATATAAAGTAGTCCTCTTAGGTAAAATATACCCCAATATCTATTTATAAAATGATGGACTCTAGCGTATCGTAGCTCAGGAAGCACATTGAAGTCTATTTCATTTAACTTTCACAAATATGTATTAAGTACAACTTCTGTACCAGGTGTCACACAGGACTCTTGTATGGATCATCTTTTTTCTTTATTTCTTTGAGTCTCTTAAGTTTTTTATAGTATTGCTTTCCTCATTATTAGTGACTTGTACAGTGTTACAAGCTAATAACGCCAGAAATTGTGATCAGCTCTGACAAAATTGAGCTCCAGTGGCTGTATAAGCTGAGATGCCCAGAGGAACGTTGGGTCTCATCAGAAAGCGTATGGAAGCCAGATAGAAAAGGCATTATCCCATATTCACATGAAAGCAGTGTGTGGGCTCAGAAAAAATGTGGCAGTTCTATTCATGGACCTTCAAGAAAAATTTAGTAGAGCTGGGGAGGTGGGAGAAGGACAGAAAAGAACTATTCAAATCACCAATATGACGGAGGCTTGTTGGTATAAATATAGATTTAACAAAATTAGATTTTTCTCAATCAAAAAATGAGCAGACTGAGAAGGGATATAACAATACTTGATAGAATGGAACTATGCACTTAATCAGCAAATCTCAGAAAAACAGAACTATCCCGACCTCCCCTTACCCCAAAGTTTGCAAAAGTTAATTTTAGAGCAAATAAAAGAAAGTACTACTTTACATAGTAGACAGTAAATTTAATGAGCAAGACAGGTAGGGACTAGCTGGTAGCACAGATACATAAATGGGTTCAGAAAGGGATTATTTAAATACCAGGACCTCATAAAATCCACATGGGTATATTAAAGATATGGGGACCTTAAACATCACCCAACCTAAACTACTACCTCATGAATATCTGGCATCTACTTGGTCACCTCCAGTGGCCAAGAGCTCACTCTTCTCCAAGGCAGAACATTCCAGCCTCGACAGCTCTGCATGTCAAAAAGTTCTTTCTAAGTTGGGTGCTGTGGCACACACCTGTAGTCCCAGCTACTTGAGGGGCTGAGGCAGGAGGATCCTTGGAACCCAGGGCATTCTAGGCTGTAGTGCCTGGGAATAACCACTGCCCTCCCTCCTGGACATCATAGAAAGTCCCTGTCTAAAAACAAGTTCTTTCTTAGGTTTAAAGAAAACCTACCTCCATTTATTATATTCATTTTAACTTTATTTCTGTATTTGAGATTCCACTCAATAAATCCGAAAGCTTCATTTTTACATCCCTGCAGGTATTTAAATTCAGCTGTTAATTGTGGTTGTTGAAGTCAATGTCATGAACAGAAATCAAATTTACTCAGAAATTGTTTAGGGGGATATTCAAATTCTAAAAGAAGAGTATTATGTGGCACTTCCAACTTGGAAAGGACCAAAGGAATAAGCATTGGAATGGGAATCAGGAGACCTACCTTCTAACTGGGTCCTGTGACTATTTATATGAAAATTCATGTCACTGTATCTGCCACTAATTAGCAGATGGATCTTCCAGGGCAGGGACCTCACATTTCTGGACCACAATTGTCTTAATTGTAAGATAAAAGGGTTGAGCAAAATAGTGTTTATTCTCCCTCTGTCACTGACTTGGATTCAGTTAACCAGTGGTGGTTCTGAGATCCAAACCTACTTCATTTTGAAATCCCCTTTAATATACCATCACTGGAAAAGAGTTGTACCAATCCCTTAAGATGGACCAACCCAGCTGGGTGGCAATTTTACTGACCATGGTTACTGGTCACTAACTGTTCCACCTCCATTTCCTGTGAAAGCAAGTTCATCTTGGGATAGAGCAGATTTCATCAGATTTTCATTTGTTTTGAGCTAAGCTGCTTACTAGTAGCCAGAGAAGGGTTGATAAGGAGAAAGGAAGCAACAAACGAACAGACCGAAATTTCGTTCCAGATCTTAAAATTGACCCATGCATGGGATAGGACCCTTCCACAGACATGTTTAGGGCCAGTGACTCTGGTCTTCTCCCTACATAAATGGGACTCACCTGAGCAAGGAGTTTTCTGTCTGTGGAAACCCTATACGAATAATGATCCCCAGCATTTGTGTGGAAGAAGGCCGCACTAGCCCAGGGGAAGCACTGGAAAGCACTTAGGTGTCTAGAGATTCCAAGGGTCTCCCAGCTGGTCAATGTCATGGCTAAGACTGAAACAACGGTCTTGGGACTCTGTTCCTAGAGTTCCCCCGTTAGAATGTATTAAGCAGCTACTCCGTGCCAGGTACTGTGCTAAACCCTTCAATACATCTTATCCCCTTTAATCTCTGTTATAATCTCTGGGAAAGCAGGGATTTCAGCTGTCTTGTTTATAATTTTATCTCAGTCTCAAGAACATCACCTGACACTTAAGAGAAGCTCAACAAATATCTGTTAAATAAATTTAAATAAGCAAATTAATGAAGTAGATGTTAATACCCCCATTTTAAAGATTAGGAAATTAAGGCTCAGAGAGATCAATGGACTTGACCAAAGAAAACAAACAGTAATAGCAGAGCTAGCATTTGAGCCAGGTTTTCTGATGTCAAGGTCAGTGCTCTTCCCAACACAGCGTAGCCGCCTCTCAGCTTAACCACCTTAAAAACCGAAAATAAAATCCAGTTTAATCCTTTCAAAAACATAAAGTAAAATTTGTGGAGCAAGCATACATTTCTTAATGCTCATCTTTTTTTTAGCCATCCAAAGCATTCAGAAATCATAAGTGATCATGAATTATTTTCCCAGAAAAGCAATATTAAAGAGATTCAAAAGGATTCCATTCAACTGGAAAACAAAAACAAACAACAGTAGCCACAAAGAAAGCTGGCAAATTTCATGGAAATCAGGAATGTCTTTCTGATAGAAGACATATTTCCCCCAAAGGTCCTGTGGCCCTGGAGAACACTGGTTCGAAACGTAAGTAAGAGACAGAAGCTGACCGTCAGGGAACAGCGGGCTAGGAGGGCGTGCCAGCATGTCTCGTGGAGGACCCACGGACTCTTCACTTTTAATTGTCTACTTTTCCCATCCCTCTCCTCCACCACAGTTGTGCAAAGGGATGGGATGTACACTAATTCTTGAGGACCCTGTAACTGTGGACAAGGGCCTCTTGACTTCAGCTTTCCCAAGTATAAAATAGAGGGATTGTCCTAAATGACACCTAGGAGCCCTTTCCTCTCTGCCACAGCCTCTCTTTCCCTTTCCTCTGGCCTTCACTCTTCTCTTCCACCTAGCTCTAGACAGTGCAGGCACTGGGGCCCAAAAGCAGCTTTGGGGACTCCCCACCCTGCCACTGCTGGAGTCTCCTCCTGCAGCTGCACAGCTAACAGCTGCCTCACCCTGAACTGCTGACCACTCTGATTTACCTACGCAGATGAGGCAATAAATATACAAGAGCTGCTGAAAGTGAAAAGTCCCTCATTCCTCACATTACTTTTAGCCTTTGCTTTCCCTAAGCCAAGGGACAATGAATGACCAAGATAAGCCTCCCTTTCCAACTCTGGCCTTCCTTAGGGACTCACCATCTGCATTCCACCTGCACAGGTAGAACTCAGTTCAGATGAGGGAGAATTGCTTTCCATTGTTCAGCAGGCTTTTTTAAATTTCTAGTTTTGCTTACCTTTCCTTTTGTGTGTACTCACCATACACACAAAACAGTGTGAGCTTTCTCATTCTAGTGCATAAACACTGGTCAGTCAATACCCACAGGTGTTCCAAAAGGTGAGCTGGCATTGCTGCCCAACTGGGCATTATGGTCCCTTCTGTCCCTGCCCATCAGGCTTGCCTTCCTCGGCAACCTTTCTAGTTTGACTCGTACCATGACTCCTTCTCACGGACCACTCCTGGAGACTGGTGACAGTTGGCGCATTCTTGAAGCCTGTGCTTCTACATCATGTTTTCCATAAGGTCTCCCTCATCTGTGCTTGCTTCCACCTTCTCCTATTTGGAATTACTTATGGGCTCTTCCACTGTGCCATAGCAAGTGTTCTATACATTCTGAAGGCGCATTTGACTATATACTTTGTCATGTTTGCTTGGAACCACGTCATCTTTTCCAAGTAGGCTGTGAACATTTGGTGGCATGGATCATACCCTGCCCATGTTAAAATTCCTCACTGGCCTGACTAAAGGTAATCATAACTCTTGATGCCCACTAATACTGCAGACACTTTTCTTTCCTGTGGCTTCTACACGGGGGAAGACGTATGGAGCTATATAAGGGTTAAATAGAAGCTCTGTGATTCATTCAGTCCCACCCTAAAATGCTTCTTCCAGCTTCTGTTGACTTCTGCTGTTACCAAGCATCAAACAAACACTACTGTCTCCCTCTCCCTCATACCTATTTTCTTGGTCCCCTGGGTTGCACTCCTTTGCCAGGCTCTTTTCTTTCTGATCCAGCTTTCTTTGAACGTATTTATTTGCGTTTCACTCAACACGTGTCTCCAGTTGCATTACCAGTTTAATTTGGGTTTTAAGCTAAGATTCTAGAGCTTTTCTCCTTCCTGTCCCAACAAGTATGCTTCATTCATGTCTTTATTAATTCTTCAAATAACTAAACAGCAGCCAAGACTCTGAGGGATACAAATTTGAAAGTGGTCCCTTTCCTGACTGCAAGGTGATCCCCATCTGGTAGGGGAGACAGGACATGCACAGAAATAGTTAAAATACCTGGTAGATGGCAATAGGAACCCTTAAAGGGCAGGTCAAATACTCGAGTGTTATATACACTCCCGAGGGTGGAGGGGTCATTCCTCTGGGAAGGAAAGAAGAGGACAGGATTAGGATAGACTGCACAGGGGAGGTGGCATTTGAAGTGGGCCTGAACGAGTGAGGTTGGATTTGTACTTGCAGGGGTAGGAGAATTAAGCAGAGGGAAAAACACACTAGCAAAGGCTGGAGATGGAAAAGTACAGTACGAGGAAGAGTGAGTGGTTTGCCTGGGTTGCAGCACTGCATGCTCAGACGGGAGCACTGAGGAATACGGCTGAACTGGTAGGTTGAGATCCATGTTGCAAGGTGGAAAGGAGCCGGAAGGGACTGGCACAGGAAGACCAGTTGGGAGGCTTTTGCAACCTCCTGAGTGAGAAGTGAGAGGGTGGCAGTAGTTAGAAAAAGTAGGATGGGTGTGAAAAACGTTTCAACAGAGATGCCTAAATTCTTCCAACTCACCTTGACTAATTCTCCTCAATAACTCATACACCTGTTTTCATTGCAAGCATTGTGCTACCTCTCCCTGCCCCCACTTCGGAAGCTTATCTTTTTGTCTTCCAGGTGCATGACTTTCTGCCCAATTACTTGTTTTCAACCCATCAGAGCAAGTCAAGCATGCACCTCAGAAGTCTCACTGTCACACTTGGCCTAGGTTGCCCCGTGCACTGTCTCTGTTCTCAGTATTCTGCCTCTGCATACCCACAGAACAATAGGTCTAAGTTTCCCAGACCCTCGTGTGGAGGCTTGGTCAGAAGGCGAAACCCGAAAAAATACTTTAGCACAGGATGAAGGAGGAAGTGGCAGAAGGGTAAAACCAACCCCCATCAGACTTCACCAAGCGGCTCTGCCCCGGACTCAGCTCCACCACATCCTACTTTTACTGGGAGGCCAAGGGAGAAGGACTAAAGTGATTGGGACGTGGGCAGTGAGAGAATGGGCAGTGGGAGAAAGATCATGAGGAAGCAGAAGGGGCTTTGTTTTGGTCCAGGGAACCAATCCAGCACTGTAACTGGCACCAGTCCTGGGAGTCACTGGCAGAAAAAATCAGAACAGGGAATCCAAAGATGTTGCTTTGCCTCTGCTGAGCACCCCTCCCTGTCTCTAAGCCTCAGTCTTATCTTCTATAAAATGGGGATTATGACATCCACCTGTGTGTCCTGTTGACCTGTTCGTAAAGGTAGAATAAGGTGAGTATGAAAGCACTTGAAACATGTAAAGCACTATATTACAGGCTTTTTCTCACTCAACTGACCCTACTCATTAGGATGGGTAGACATGAAAAGAAGGAAGAAGAATGCAGATGTCGGGGAGCAGAGGCTGTGTGCATCTCAATTTTGCATAATAGAACTGTGGTGATTGGCCTTGTGGAGCAGCTAGTCCAGGTTCTCATTTGACAAGGAAGCTGAGGCCCGAAGAGGGGAAATGAATGTTCCATGGTCACGAGATGATTCAAAGGACAAACCCTGGTCCCACGGATGCCAGGCCAGTCCTTTCTCCACCCCACACCTCTGGTTGTCCAATGTGAAGGTCTCTAGGATGGAGACCACAGGTCCAGAGTCCAGGCGTGCTTGATTCCTGAGTTACTGGTGAGTAGTCACACGATTGAAACTAAGGAAGAGCTTAGCATGGGGCTGGATATCAGACACCATTTCTTTAAATCATTAGGTTTAGAATCCTGGATAACCATTTCCTAAGATCCAGAGCATTCATGTCCTGAAAAGAAAGACTCAGTTTCAAGTTTCCTATTGCCCTTTTCTCCTCTGTCCCCATGAATTATTTGGTCTCTGCAATAGGAGAAAAAGGGATGATTCCTCTGATGAGCTAGTAGCTGTTAAATATCAAAGGCGTAGAGAGTGGCAATCCCGCAATAAACATGTATAAGTACCTTACCTTGTTTCATCTTCATGACAACCCTAGGTAGTAAATCATCTCAGTACTCTCAGTTAAACACACACACACACATACACACACCTTGAGACTCATAGAACTCAAGTGTCTTCAGTCACAGGCCAGTGCCAGGTTGTGTCTCTCAAGACCTCCCCAAAGTACAGCAAGGTTTTTATTTTAATAGGAAACAACAGCCTCTACTTCAAATGCTTTTAGAATGGGCTCTTCCTTAGTATCAGATCTGTTGAACGACATGACTGTTTTACCCATGAGATTCTATAAATACAGACTCCCTGTTTCATCCACTAGCTTGTATGTCTCTGTCTTCTGACGAATTCATCATTGCACAAGCATTTTTGGAGGACAGCATTGTGCTGTGAGGTGAAGGGCTGAACCATACCCCTGCCTGCAGGGTTTTGAAGTTTGGTAGTTGCCCAGGGAGCACGTTGTCAGACAACTCCAATCAGGAGAGGACAACTGTGTCACAAGAGAGGTGAAAATGTGTATGTGAGATATAGAGATAGGAGAGGAGAGAAGGGAATATGTCTGCATAACTAGAGGGTCTAGTGTGTTTAGGGAGGCAGGAAGGGCTGAGTGGTCTGGGCAGAGGGTAGGATGAAGGAGGAAAGAAGCTGGAGTTCAGGCCAGAAAGAGTCTGGGGCTGATGTCTCGAGGGCTCTGAGGCTGTGCTAAGGTGCTTGTTTCTTCCCAGAGTTTGCCAGTCCTAGATGTGCCCACACATGGGTGGTACCTTTGCATGACTTCTTAGAGCCTCAGTTTCCCCTTCTGTAAAATGGAAGACATGAATGTTCCCTCTAAGGGACCTGTGTGAGGGAGGGCCAGGGGAAAGCGGTAGCACAATGCTTTGAGCTCCTTCAGAATACGATGCGAAGGGAATGCAAATCACAGTTATTTATAATGGCAGCAAACTGAGATGCTGAGAAGACGTTGCTGCAGGCCGCCAAGCACTCCCTCTGGAAATCCTGAAAGCCTGCTACTGCAGGGCTGTGCCCAGATCCCAGCTGGAAGCAGGCTTATCTCTTCTCAGCTCCCGGTGCTTCTTCCGATCCTGCCAGGATGTTCCTCACAAAACAAACACTAATCTCCCTGCATAGTTCCACCTACAGAGGAGGAAGCTCTGCACCCTTCTGCCCTCCCCTTTTAGAAAACCAAGCTAAGTTCTAAACTCCCAGGTCGTGACAAGTTCTCATTTTGTGTCATCATTGCCTCACCAGGTAGCACTATCAAGGGTAGACCTTTGGAGCTGGGAATGGCATGGCCTGGGAAACAAGCGAATGTCCCGTTAGTCTCCTAAGGCAGCCCTTAAATTCTGGAGGCGCCTTATCCTTCTGCCAAGCTTGTGTTGGCAACAAAGCACTCAGGCATCCAAGGAGGTCATGCGCAAGGCAGTGCAGTCAGGGGCGTGGCCCAGAAGGAGACACCGGGAGCAGGGTCCTAACATCCACAGAATTTTATTTTTTAACAAAGGAAGGAAAGGACCACATTGGTTTCAACTTTTTAATCTTTAAAAAAGGAATGCAAATGGCACTCCCTTTACAAACATCATCTCTTATGGGACCCCACATATACAACTTGAGTTCACACACTGGTGACTGTTTCAGGTACCCCAAAGGGATTCTAAAACAGTGTTTCTCAAACTTTGATGTGTACACGAATCTATAGGTGCTATGGTTAAAATGCAGGTTCCGATTTAGAGGACCATGGTGGGACCTGAAATTCTGCATTTCTAATAACTTTCCAGTTTATGTCAATGCCACTGATCCATGGACCAAACTTTAAGAAGCAAGGGTCTAGGGCTCTAAGAATTACAGTTTGGAAACCACTGATCTTTAGGTTATACAGACAACGAGCCTCCCCACTCCCCATCCCTGGGGATATTAAGCCAAGTTTCCTGGATTAGATTCTGCCTAGACTGAAGTCAGCTTCTATAATCAACTGTAAATCAAGATCCTAGAATTGCCTCCTTCTGGCTCTAGGTGTCTATCATCTCCAATGGCAGTCTGGGAAAATTCCTAAGAGGCTTGGCCATGAGAAAGAGCTTTAAGGTATGGGCTTTACTCTAACAGAAAAGTACAAAAGGTTCAGATCAATCCTTGTCTCCATCCCCATCTGCCACTGCAACACACACAGAATGAGAGAGAGAGTGAGAGAGAGAGAGACAGAGAGAGAGAGAGAGACAGAGAGAGAGAAATCAAGCTAGTGCTCCCCTTGGCACTTAAAAAGAAGGGTGACAACCACCCTCTGCCTGCCCTCTCCTAACCCCAGCTGATGGAGGTCATTTCCCTCACACACCCTCTATCCCTCAGGTCCACCCCCTTTTGGGGACTGAGATGCTCCCACTGAGGTCAAAAGTATTTTTAGCTATGCCATGTGGGCCCATGCTTAGCCAACTCTCCCTGGACATTAATCTTGGATTCCACAAATGCCAGGTCTCCTGATCCAGGAGGCATGGAGGTGACAGGGAAATCTGAGTGTCTTGGAAATTGCAGTGCATGGCCTTTTGAGGATTTTGTCTGAATGCCATGTATGATAAAAACAACAACAGTAACACCTAATGCTCAGAAAATGCTTCAGCATTTACCGAGTGCTTTCTCCCACATTGCCTCATTTGATCTTCCTGAGAGGGTCATGGGGAAGATAAGGCAAAAATTGTTCTTATTTCTATTTAATAGCAGGACCAGGTGAGTTGGCAAGATAACACTGCTAGTAAGTGATAAACTTGAGCCTTCAGTCCCTCCATCCAAGCTCAGTGCACTTACCATACCCCATACAATTCTACCTTTTTGCTTCTCTCCTAGCTTGGTTTTATTTTGTTTTGTGAAATATTACAAGATTCAATATCTGCATAAATGCCTTTAAGAAATGGGAAATTCAAAACAAGGAAGAATGAGGCAGCTTGTATCAGTCATAGGTCCCGGCAGGAAGCAGAGGACTTGCTTAAAGAAGGTGGGCAAAAAAGAGATTCATGATAATTTGCAAAGATACAGGCAGGGTTAAGGAAAACCAGGAGATAGCAGTGTGCCCTAAGGCTCGCAAAAACTGGGAGCTGTTACCAGCTCTTGGCCTGAAAGAGCAAAGAAAGAGGCAGTTACCAGAGTCTGGAAAGTCCTGGTAAGCTGCAGGAGAGGGCTGTGGCCTGTGGCATCGCCAACCTGCAGCTGTCAGTGAGGGTGCTAGGGGAAAAAGTGGCCTCACCTTTCCCCTCTCCCACCTTCCAACCACCTGATCAGTGCTGGGCTGATTCCAACCAGAAGTCAAAGGAATAGGAAACCTAAAGATATCCATAAAGGCCAGCCTCCTGGAGCGGCTGCAAGACAAGGATGAAAAATAGATTTGTAGGGTCAAACAGGAAACACCCAGTGTGCAGCTGTACTCACTGTGATAGCCTAGGACTCAGGAGAGAGGAGATGGCACAGAGTCAGAGAGGCTGGGATTCACAAGGTGGGGATTCCTTGTTCTCTCAAAGTGGAATTATTTCAAAACCCACCTGCAGTTAGCTCTCTGGAATCCAAGAAAAACCAGATCACAGCTCCCAAGAGATTCAATAACCCCACAAGCAGGGTTGGCCATCCTGTGGCCTGGGTTTAGATCCCAGTTCCACCACTCTGCCTAATTCCAGGTTGTGACTCTGGACAATTCATTTAATCTCTCTGAATCTCTGAGTCTTTGTCTGTGAAATGAGTATAATAACAATCCCTTGGCTGCCCATCTCAGGACAGGCTGGCACTTCACACACTGGAAATGCCACATAAGAATTCCACAGAAGAAGGCCACATAAGAATAGCATGGATCCCAAATGGTCAGGACCACCGAAGTCTCATTTGCTCTTCAGAAGAATAATACCTAGATTTGAAAAAGTTCAAAGCCAGAGAAGCCCTAGAATCATCGGACCAACTACTCTCGTATAAAAAGAAGAGTGTGAGAGAGAGGTTCACAGATGGGGGCAGAGCTGGGCCACCAGTCTCCCTCCTTCACAGTCCCATGCTGCCCTTCCCACCTGCCCATGAAAGTGACAAGACCTATCCATGTGAGGATCAAATGACATAAAGGATGCAGTAGTGTTTTGTCAATTGTAAAGGTGGTTGCTATCATTGTCATTAACAATAACAATCCTTCCCCTACAAACCTAGACCAGACACGAAAATTATCATCATTAGCTATGTCTTCAAGGATGTGATAAAATATGACTATTTTACCAGGGCAAAGGACATGAGAACCCGAGAGCACACAGCAGGTGAGGGCATCAGAATAGCCGGTGATAAATACCACTTGGCTGAGAATGAGATTCTGGGATATGGGCGTGAGACAGGTGAGTTTTGATTGTCAGCAGGTGGCAGGAAAGACAGGACTCGTAAGATCTGCATGTACGAAGGAAATTTCAGATGGGGACATAACAGGTTGGGGGCTTGGTCCAAACCCCAGTTGGATAGAGGAGGAAACCCCAGCCTGGAAAGGCTCATGGGCTTCCTGGAGCCTCCTTGACAGTTGGTGGTATTGGGCTCTCAAAACTCATCTTTAACAGCCAGACTCTATGGCTCAGCCTTTGGCACCTACTTCTACATGTGGACTCCTCAGTGAAGAAACTTGAATGCGCCTTATTTGTTACAAGGAGATCATATACCACATTGTAGCTTTTAAATCAAAAGCCAAAATCTTGACTCTTGGTGAAGATCTCCAGCTTTCAAACTGTCTAGATCAGGGCCCTGGTCACACTCCACTGAGTTCATTCTGTTCTGCTTCTCTGTATCACTTCAGTGGCTCCTCTGCTCCACTGGCTTCCATCATTCATCCATACATTCACTCAACAAATATTCACCGAGGACCTGTAGTGCTTATAACTAGGAATACCATGAGAATTTTGTCCAAATGCCATGTATGATAAAAACAACAACAGTAACATCTAATCCTTCAGCATTTACCAAATGCTTTCTCCTGCATTGCCTCGTTTGATCTTCCCAAGAGGGTCATAGGGAAGATAAGGCAGCCCTACCCTCACAGAACTGACCATCCAGAGGAGGTTGACGGAAGCTGCCAAATTTCACTGCAACAATCACATGAGCAAAGCATTGGCTCAATCCAGAGCCCAGTGCTGAGCAAAGCCACTTGCACTTCCTGGAAAGGTCATCTTTAGCACAAATATCCTAAATAGAAGAGAAATAGAAGAGAAGAGAAGGACTGAGAAAACCCATTGCACACAGTACATCCAGAGTACCACCTTCTCTTTATGAAGACAAGGGCAGTTCAGTGTTCTATTTATGAGCATGGGAGGTAGGTAGACTTCCTAGAAAAAAAATTCCCAGCTCCATTGCTTACTGTGTTACCTTGGGTAGTTACTGAACTTGTCTTTCATGCTGTCTGAGCTCTATTTTCTCCTGGGTCACAGCAGTAATCATAGTGCCTACAGAACTGCTATGAGCATTAGATAAGGCAATACATGTCAAGTCTGAGGGCAAAGACTGGACTGGCAATTACTCAATGAAAGGTCACCGTCATTATAGCTAAACTAAGCCCAAAAAGAGATGTGACTCATCCAATGCCACTCGCCTAGTTAGAAGCAGATCCAAATTTCGAACTCAGATGCTCCAATACTAGGCCAGTGTTCTTTCCACTATACCTAGATTCCTACCAGGGAATCTACAATGTGAATTCAGCCTTATCCCATTGAATGTTTAAACTAACAAGGAAATTTGAGATTGTATTATCATACAGAACCTTTCTTATTTGGACTACTAGAAAGGTTATATTTCTTCCACTCAAGTAACCCCATTTCTACTGACTAATTATCTGCCTCACCCTCCTTGCTAAGGAAACTGAAGCTTTTGGCCCACCACGTGGTCAACACTTCAGGCCAAGTGTTTCCTCTCATCCTTTTCTTGCTGAATCACTCTACCTCTGCAGCCCAAATCTTTATAGTTACTTCCCCATCTCAGTTTTCTTTGCTTAGATTAAGCACTATTTTTACAACCCAGTTGCCTGGAAGGTTGAAAACTAATGTAGAATCTATAGTAAAGGCCTTGGGCCCTGTGATTGGTCAGAAGACTCGCCCAAATCACCATCAGGGTGGTGGCAAGCCAATGCTAGGAATTAACAGATACTGGTATTTGTGTCCACCAAAGCATATTTAACAGCCTGTTGATAACTGCACAGCCTAAGTCCTAACACTTACTGATTCCATTGAATGACAATGTGTTACAGATTTTAAAGTGGTTCACCTTTAGAATGAATGGATCTAGTCTCCCTTTTTTGTAGGGATACCAGTCTTAAGAGTAGAAATTAGAATAAAGAGTAACAGAGTACAAGGGTTGAGGGTTTGGATTCTGTAACCAAACTGCTTGGATTCACATCTTGGTTCTACCAAGTACTGTGAGGCCTAGGCCAAGTTACTTTATGTCCATGTGCCTCAATTTTCCCAACTGTAAATAGGGCAAAGGCACTTGCCTTATAGGATTATTATGAGAATTAAATGAATTAGTAACTTATAAAGTGCATAGAACATGCTGGCACATAGCGAGCACTATGTGTTTGTAAAATCAATAAACTAAGAAGGCAGGAGACTGAGTCTTAGTTACATGCCTACTCTAGGCATTCACATATTGGATTAAATAGTCTTTAGGGCCCCTTTCTTTCACTGTCCTGGTGATGGCAAGCCTAGAAATGCTACTCTGTACTACTCTCTGAGATGTCAAAGCAGCTCTTTGGAAGCACCAAGGAAGAGTACAACTACATGTGGCTAAACTCTCCTGGCTGAGTCAAAAACCATTGCAGCTTTTATTGTTTCCTTGGACTTAGCCACATTCGTTGCAGGAGGAACCTCAGATGCTTGGAAGTAGAGAATCTGCCCACTAGCGGTCTACGTGAGGCCTCTGAAATTCACAAGTGCGCCAGGAGCTCATTACTTCTTGCCCTTCTCCCTGTCTCTCTGATTCACCTCTTGTTTGATGCCCTGAAGGTGACTAATGACTCAGAGCATCCCATCTTTGGTTCCGCCCAGGTATTCTCCTTCAGACCTTGATTCCATTTTAAAAACAAAAAGAAAACACCTCTATGATTCATTTGAGTCCACTTCTTTGGGGTTTTGGGAGTGGGGAGACAAGAATGATGGAGAAAACGTACAAATCGGACTGGTAAAGTGGTCTAACTCAGAGGGTGCATTGCCCTGCACCTGAAGGTGACGAAAGACTGGCAGTCACCTTACCAGTGCCTGACATCAGACATGAGTGACAGGCAAGCTCCGCAGAAACCTGTGGAAGCTCGCCAGCATGCAGACTGTCTTTGTTTACTTTCTTTTCTACTTGCTGTGCCTTTGGTGCTGGAAGCAAGGACATGGATGGACAACTGTTCAGACTAAGGTGGATCCTCTAACTCTCCTTCCTGCCTGGCACCATTAGCTCAAGCCCTCATCACCTCTCAGAAGATTGGACTCCAGTTCCGAGTCCATCCCCTCACCATCAGTCCTCCCTGGAGTCCACTTGCACTCGAGGCTAAATTGCTAAGGAAACTGAAGCTTTTGGCCCACCACGTGGTCAACACTTTGGGCCAAGTGTTTCCTCTCATCCTTATCTTGCTGAATCACTCTACCTCTGTAGCCCAAATCTTCACAGTTACTTCCCCATCTCAGTTTTCTTTGCTTAGATTAAGCACTGCTTTTACAACCCAGTTGGCTGGAAGGTTCATCTCAAGAGCTATCTTCTCATTATGTCACTGTCCTGCTCAAAAGTTGCCAACCTCCTTGTAGCCTGCAGACAAAGTTGAACTTCTCACTGGTCTTCAAGTCCCACTGGCCTTCACTCCCACAGATTCTCCACCTAATCAAAATTATGATGTACCCACTGTAATCAGTCATTCTTACCCTCCACTAAGAATATCTCACATCCATACCTCCATGAAAATCACAAGCACTAATCATTTACTCTCTGGGTGGCCTTGGAAAAGTAATTTATCATGTCTGAGCCTCAATTTCCTCATCTACAAAATGATGCTGTCTAATAAGGGAGGATTTCCACGAAGAGGAATTGAGATAATATACAAAGGCATAGCACAGTACCTCAAACATAGTGAGAGAGCAACAGAAGTTAGCTTTAATCATAATCATCAAAATAACAATGACATTGATAATTGTCATTGATAATTGTTCTATCTCATGTCATCTCTTCCATGAAGCCTTCTCTGATTTCCAATCTGAGTGCTATTTCTCCTTCTTTTGAAGTCGCCCTATACTTCTAGAGCCATCCCCATATGACAGGGTATCACAGTGACTTCTCCACTTATCCTGTCTCCTTCTTTATCTGCCTCTGGGTCCTTTGCCTCATCTAAAAATGAATCCCGGCACTTGGTAAAGCTTTATTTCATGTGGATGTTTCTCTGGATCCTGCAGGCAGGGCCTGAAAAAGTCAATGGTGATCGTGAACTGTTCTGGAAGAATAGGGTTTCTCTTCAGAAATAAGAGTACCTCACTGTGGTACCTCTCTGCCTGTGTGGACACACAACACGACACAACCCAGCCTGGACCACCAGAGGAACCAGCTGGTTGAGCTTTGTGAACTTTGTCCTCATGCCCCAACACCCTACTTCCCAAAGCCTGGACCGGTAATGTTCTTTTCACCAGAAAGGACAAGGACAAGTGAGTGCAAGAGAGAAAGTGGTACATTTATCACTGAGAACCTGCTTGGGAAATGGGGGAAAGGGGAAGGGAAGAGATCTTATTTTCTAAGACTTGAGAAGGGAAAATGGAAGTGGGAGGGAAATCATCTGTGGCTTATGTTCTCTAAAACTCAAAGGGAACTTGCTGCCCCATACATGATGTTGATTAGGGAAAGTATCATCTAGTTACACAGAACCCCACAGCTTGGTAAGCATGAACTCAGAAGAGTCCCAACTTTCTGATTCATCTGATCCACAAGCCTTGGTCAGCAGACACACAGTTGCTTTTGCTTTAAGATGACCTCATTTGAAATTCCTTACGTAGCTGTCACTGCCAGCACTAAAGCCTGGTCATTTACAGTAGCTGTCCTTTCTGAATTTAAATCTGATAAAACAGGCTGTGCCTGCCCCACACCTCCTAGGGGTCTAGATCTGAAAGGAGCCCCAGGGATCATCCCATCTAGTCTAACCCTGGCCCAGAGAGGAAGGGTCACACCACCAGGCAGTGCTGAAGCCAGGCCTGCAACACACTTTCCACTATCCCAAGATGCCCCCATTGGCTGTTCAATTTAAGGACATAACCCGTGAAGAAAGGAGATTGTGAAATGCTTCTACTAGAAGCCCAAGGGTGGCTGAAAGCCCAGATGCTTCTCTCTTAACCCTCCTAACCTAGTCCCAGTTCAGCAGTTTGCTTCCCACTGTTTCATGTTAACCCTTTTTCTCCATGCGGCCAAGTCTTGTCTTCCAATGAGCAGCTCCCTATAATAACGAAGCTGGCTTCTGCTTGCACCTTCCCAGACACCTCCACTGGCAAAACCTTTCCATTGAGCAATCTTCTTGTGAAAACTGACTCTTCCTTGCCCTTTACAATTACTCAGCAACTCTGCAAAACAGTAACCCAACTGTTTATCTTGATTTCAAGCTTGGGGTTAAAGGGCTAGTTTTGTCATTTTTTTAATTCCCCTTGAGGAAGTTACTAGAGACCTCAGGGATTTCTTGTCTTTGACTCTTGACTACCAGCTTGACATGCCTCCATCTTCCACTAGCCCCCAGTCTATGCCAGGTGACACAGAAGGTTCCAGGAAGGAAAGGGGATACTCCTCCAGAGGGAAGATGCTTCCTAAATGGAGAGTTGGCATTCGCTCAACCTTCCCTGCAACCACCCATTCCCAAGGTACCAACCTGCCCATGTTTTCAATGAATCTGCCAGGCTGCATCACTATCTCTCATGTTTGTTCTGTAGTTTCAGAGTTTACAAAGCACTCTAACCTCCCTCAATTCAGGGGATGTTCAGGACCTCCCTGAAGGGTAGGCCACACAGGTTTGCATATTAGAGAGGAGGTAATTGTATATGTTTATGCTTATATCTGGGACTAACCTAATCAAGGTTAGAAAGTATACTCAGCCTCTTGACTGCAAGTTCAGTGCTTCTTATCATCTTTCTTCTGCCAGCTACTCCCGTTATTTTCCATCTTGCATACCCAGCTAAAAAGAGCTTTCTAGAATACCATTCTTCTTCAACTGCTCTCCCATTCACAAACTAATGCCTATATGCCCATAGGATGAAATTCCAATCACTCTGCTTGTCTTTTGAGGCCCTCCACAGTATGACTCCAAAGTATCTCCCTAACATTATTTCTGCCATGTTAGCCTGGTGAAGCTTTGTGAATTTCCAACAAAGTTCTTACGCACTTTTTAAACCTCTGGAACTTATTTTTATTTTTATTTTTTTTTGAGATGGAGTCTTGCTCTGTCACTCAGGTTGGAGTGCAGTGGTGTGATCTCAGCTCACTGCAACCTCTGCCTCCTGGGTTCAAGCAATTCTTCTGCCTCAGCCTCCCAAGTAGCTGGGACTAAGGTGCACGCCACCACGCCCAGCTAATTTTTGTATTTTTAGTAGAGATGGACTTTCACCATATTGACTGGGCTGTTTTCGAACTCCTGACCTCGTGATCCACCTGCCTGAGCCTCTTGAAGTGCTGGGATTACAGGCATGAGCCACCACACTTGGTCTGGACCTTATTATGTTGCTTTCCCATGCCACCCCACAGATCCATCCTCAAGGTGCTTCTTCAATAATGGCACCCATTGCTTGAATATCTCTGGATTCTCCCAGCACACAGTGAGCTCTCTCTTCTTAAATTCCATAGCTTGTGTAAACCATAATACTCTCTGGGCCTAGAGAGCAAATGTGCATCAGGCAGAAATTAAGGCTAGCCTTTACCAGTCATCTCCCACCTCAGCTCAGAAAAGGGTCTCCCACCTCAGCTCACATGCATCTGTTGGTGGTTATTTATTAAGTATCAGGTTCAAAAATAGTTTAGGGTAGGCCTTGCCTTCTCATAATTAGACAAATAAGAGAAACAGAAGAAAAAAATATTGGATCAAAGGTACAAAATTTCTATTTTATCATCAAAATATTAATTGTACTCTATCATAGAAGGAGGAGGAAGAGTGGGAAGGAAAAGGAAGACATCAAGAGGGATGGCTCAAGTTTAGAGCAAAGGTACTTGATGCCCATCTGTGGTTCTTCAAGGCCCCGTAAATAACATACCTAGTGCTATGGGTTCAATAGCGATGACCTTGAGCCATTTCACATTGGAGTCTTAGATTTCTGGAAAACGTGGGTGATCTTCTCTGCCCAGCCCATCTCACTGGATAATAGCTGTGAAAGTGCTTTGTAAGTGTAAATGCTAGACCTATGTGAGTGGTGACTAATTTCCAAAGGCCAGGCCGCCCCCAACCCCACCTTCAGAGCGTTTCATCTGTTAAAATACATGAGACCATTGGGATCTGTGGAAGAGCAAATGCTCGCTTTTGCACCTCTGCTGTTGACTGATGGCCTTCTGGTGCTGGAAATGTCCTGTGATCTTTGGACTATTATTAGGGATGGTTAAACTGGTGGAGGGAGGCTAAAAACAGCCAGCACAGCCATCACTAACCTTTTGGTTTCCCATTTCAGGAACAAGTTTCAAAATAAA
This sequence comes from Chlorocebus sabaeus, assembly GCF_047675955.1. Lineage (NCBI taxonomy): Eukaryota > Metazoa > Chordata > Mammalia > Primates > Cercopithecidae > Chlorocebus > Chlorocebus sabaeus. Next base: position 83,082,394 of record NC_132918.1, read on the forward strand.
ATGTTTGGGTTTTGTTTGTTTGTTTGTTTGTTTTTTGTATGACAGCACATTTCTGTAGTTCTTCACAACACACTGAAAGAAAAGAGAATTTCACTTTGCAAGATTGGGGAGATTGTCTTTCCTGAGTTTGCTTAGCCCCAGCCGTTAACCCTGGAACATTTGTTCCAAACTGGAACTTGAGCCTTGAAGTTCAGCCAAGTTGGGTGGACTTCCTGGTGCCTCCACTGCTGGCCTGTCTGAGCCCTGCCCTGGGACAAATGTACAGGACTCCAAATGGAGCAGAATCTCAGGGAACAATAAAAGGGTTGGGGAGGGCAGAGTTTGGGGTTGAGGGACTCTGGGGTTCTTGCTGTCAAGTTCATATCTGCCTCTGAGTTACCCATGGTAATTTATTCCTCTCATATTTTTTGTCTTTATTTGTTATTTAATTCACCAAAATTATATGTACTTATGGTATACAAGATGATGTTTTGATATATATCTAAATTATGGAATGGCTAAATCAAGCTAATTAACATATGTAGCACCTTATTTTTTTGTGTGACAAGAACACTTAAAATCTACTCTCTTAGCAGTTTTCAAGGAGTTAATACATGCTGGGCTTAATACCTAGGTAATGGGTTGATAGGTGCAGCAAACCGCCATGGCACACATTTACTTATGTAACAATCCTGCACATGTGCCCTGGAACTTAAACAAAAAGCCCAACAAAATAATTAAATAAATAAATATATATATATATATATATATATATATATATATATATATATAATCTATCGATGTTAACTATAGTCACCATGATGAGCAATGAATCTCTTGAATTTATTAAAATGTTGTATCCTTTGACCAACATCTCCCCAGTCCCACTCCCTGGCAGCCTCTGAGAATAACCATTTTATTCTCTGCTTCTATGAGTTCAACTATTTTTTTACATTCCACATATAAGTGCCACATTTTCATCTGAAATACCCTTGGGCTCCCAGGCTCCCATGGCCTGGCAGGCTTCAGTGAACCATCCACCTAACCGCCCCACTCCCCTAACACGCATTTGCAACCTCGCTTTAATTACCACCCCCACCTTCTCTAAAGCAGCCAAGATATTTTAAAACCCTTGTTTTGATCTTCTTTGCATATCAGTTACACTATTTCTGAGCATGTTTATTTTTATTTTTATTTTTCCGGTGGTGAGCCCGTTGCTTTGAGCCCTCTGCTCGCACGTTTCCACTTCCTCTCGCTTTCCTGTGCGCGGCTGTGGTCTCCGAGTGTGCCGCTCAGAGTAGGCTGGGTGATTCTCATGGGCCTGTGGCCTTTGATGGAGCCAGGGGAGTAGGTTCTTCCACCACTGGTGCTCCATTGCTCCTGACATCTGCAGAGGCAAGATGCAATTTCAGTTGTGTTTCATTTGTTCCATCTCCCGAGGAAGTAGACCTGACTACTAGTCAGGTAAGGGAAAAAGGGCCCTTTCTTGGTCATGAAAGAGACTGGGGATTTAGTCCAAACTCTGACACTGACCTTGAGAAAATCCTCTTCCCTCTTGGGATTGGACTCAAAATTACTGAAGCTCCCATGTATTCTAATCAACTGTTTTAACAATTAGCTGTTCTAACAATGTGCTTTTCTAACAATTAGCAAAATCATTTTCATATTGAAGATGAGCTTAGGGTCAGCTTCTGAATCAACATGTTGGAGACCCAGGGACGATTGCAGTACTCCATGTTCAAGAAGTGATGACTGAGATTTGCGGGATAAACCATCTCTTTGTGATAGGATCTTGTGAAATGTGTATGATACGACTTGTGAAAAGTCCAAGCTAAACCCTTATCATGATATACATCTAAATTCACATGCTTCCCAACTTTTTTTTATTTTATTTTTGCAGCATACCTAGAACATGGTATTATTTGTACAGCAAACTGGGCAAAAGAACAAGGCCACTCTTGCCCGGTAGCAACCAACTCATTAATTGTGGCTGTGCTGAGCTCTTCCTGGCCACTCCAGAGACTGAAGAGACAATATTTGGGCCCATTTGAGACCTAGATTTGGGAAAGTTCAATTTAAAGGATTAAAACAACTCTTCATCTAACCAGAATAACAAGAATGTTCTGGCCTATAAAAATCACAAAATTCTAGAGAAGGCAAAACAGGTAAGAAAGTGGGTCCTGAATCCAGACCATGGGGTTCAGATAGAGACTCTATCATTTACCAACTCTATGTCTCTGGGAAACACTAAAGCTCAGTTTTTTTCTATCTTTAAAATGGGAATAATAATATTCTCAGCGGCCATAAGACAAAATAAGGTAACGCATTTCAGCACATTCCTTAATAAATATTAGCTATGATTTTGGCTAATGCTAGTCAGGAAATTAAAGATCATTTGGTCCAATCTTCTCATTTAAACAAAGAAGAAACTTTGACTTGATCAAAGTCACACAGCTAATTAGTAGCTGAACTGGGACTAGAACCTAAGTCTTCTGATTTCAGTCCTGTGCTTTTATATACTAAGGGGTATGATACTTCATTCTGTGTTAAAAACATCCGAATTCCTAAGTATGTAGGATGAATTATTTTCCCCCATAAGATATTTGGAAGGTAGGACTCTTCCTATTTGTTTTAAATTAGCTTACCAGTGACTCTGCCTTGAAGCGTGGGCTTGAATGAGATGATTTATCAAACGCTTGCCTCCTATTTCAGGTCGGTAGCCTCCTTGGCTTTGGAAGGCGCAGAAATGGGTACAGTGGTTGTACATCTGCATCTCAGATGCCAAAGGTTTCAGGTCACCAGTACAGAAGTCCCATTTTACATATGAACATACTAAACTGGTTGACTCAGAGCCACACATGTCCAACAGCAAAACAAAAACTAGAACTTGAATCTCCGACTTGATGCTGGTGCCCATTCCATAGATCTCACAAGGAGAAACAGGATTTAAGATTCCCTGTTGCTGTATACTGGCCACTTCCTTCAACCCTATAAACATGCTGACATGCCCTGCGAAGTCAATTATTCATTTAATTGTGCCTTGTTCCTTTCTTTTTTTTCCTACCTCCAGCCACAAAGGTTTGAGGTAATTTATAGGAAGTACAGTAACGAATAATGAAGGGTACATAAAAATAAACTACAATATCTTATAAATAAACCATAGGATATATAGAATTGTGCTTTCCAAAGTGGCAGCCACAAGTCACATGTGTCTATTTATATTTAAATTAATAAAAATTAAATATAGTTAAAATGTAGCTCCTCGGGTTCACAAGCTGCATTTTAAGTGCTCAGTCACCACATGTGGCCAGTGGTTACTTATTGGACATTTCAGATACAGAATATTGCTCATGATTGCAGGAAGATCTATTAGACAGTGCTGTCTAGACAGACAACCAAGTCATATATTCTTACACATTTGCAATAAAGCAGCCAAAATTTTGGCTCTGAACTACGTGTTGGCAAAGCCAAATAAAACAAAGCAAAATCAGTTGTGTCATTATCAATTCCTCAAGGGAAGCAAAGCTTTTCTATCACTTAGACCTAAAAGAATTCCTCCTATGGGGCTTTGTAGAAAAGGCCACCAAGTGACAGAGCAAATAATGTCCTCACAAACCACAAGAGACAAGTTCAATGTATAATTCACTAAAATTCAACTAACACTTCTCGGGTGAGTTTAGGATACTTACCTGGTTCTAAAGAGAGATACCTTAACAACATCAGTCAAGTGAATTTGCTCTACAGAAATGACATTAGAACTGAGGCCTGAATGACAAGATGATGTAGCCATTGTAGATCCAGAAGAAGAACATCCAAACAGAAGGAAAAGTAAGTGAATGTTCTTCATCTCTGAAAGTATTGAGCAAGTTTGAGGGAGAAAAAGGCCAGTGAACTTCGTGGATGAGATTGAGAGTGGAGGGAGATGATGCTGAACAGGCAATTGGGACAGATCATGTAGGGTTTTATAGCTTATGGTGAGAGGGTTTAGCAAAGAGATAAACTTATAATTTATGGCTTTAGAAAGATCAGTCTGGCTACTGCACGAAGAGCTGACTGTAGAGGGAAAAAGTGTGGGCAGGAAGAACATGATAATAGATTGGAATAAGATAGTCAGCAGTGCAGATGGTGAGAAATCGTCTAATTTGACCGTTTCAGGTTTGTAAAGTCAATAGGACTTGCTGAGAGATTACATATAGGGTTTCAGGGAAATAAAGAATATTAGAATGACTCAATTATTTGCATTGAACAAATAGCTAGGAGGCCAGGTAGCACTTACTGTGACAGGGAATACTTGGAGTGGAGGAATTCGGGGTAGAGAAAGACTAAATTAATAGTTTGGTTTGGGTCACAGTTTGCGTGAAGTGCTTATTACATATACAAGCAGAGTTATGGAGTCTGAAGCTCAAGGAGAAGTGTTAGAGACAGAGATTTGAAGTTATCTGCATATAAATGGTATTTTAAAGCCATGGGTCTCAATGAGTTCATCTAAGAAGAGTACAGACAGAATAGAGATAAGAACCCCAGAGCACACCAAAACCTGATGTTGAGGAGAAACAGCCAGACAAGGAGACAGAAAGGTAAGGACAAACCAGGTGAGTGTGGGATCACAAAGCCTAGAGAAGAAAGTGTTTAAAGAAGTATGAAGGATTGACCATGTCCAATTCAGATCAATACTTCAGTTAATTGAATACACGTTGACCTTGGAAACATGTAGGTCATTGGTGACTCTGATAAAGGCTGTTTAAGTGGAGTGATATAGAGTCTGAAGAAAATCAGAGCAGAGTTGAGGAGAGAATGGGAGCTAAAGAAGTGGAGACAGGAAATGTAGATCTTACTTTTAAAGTTTTTTTTTTTTTTGTGAAGGCATCAGAGAAACGGGGTGGTCGCTAAAGGGACATGTAGGGCCAAGGGAGAGCTGGGGTTTTTTAAAATTTTATTTTTAGTAGTTGTTATAAAGGCATATTTGTATGCTGATGGGATAGATGTAATGGAACATCAGAAATTGATGTTGTAAGGGAGAAGCGTAGGAAAGGAGATGGGATCCAGAGGACAAATGGAAGGGTTGGCCTTAGAAGCTATGCCACTTCCTCCACTATAATAAGAGGAAGGCAGTGTATGTGGGCACAGATGCAGGTGGGTTAAGGAAAAATGCAATAACTCTCCTCTGCTAGCAAAAAGGAAGGTCATAATCCCAGGGCATGGGATATGTACAGCATGGTGGATATTCAAGTAGGGAGCTAAAGGTTTGAAAGAGTTGACCCAGAGAATGAAAAGTGAATTTTCTAGAAGCATCATAGGATCCTCTGGCACGGTCTGTTTCAGGTTTGTGATCAAGAATTTAAAGTGAACTGATCAGCACGGTTTACAATGTTCTGAACAACAGTCTACTGTTTGGGTGCAAGCAATGGAGGAATTAGAAGATATACATTTCACCAGGATTGCAGTTTTGCCAGGTACAATAAAGGGGAAGGCAGCAGGGGAATGGCGGGTATTGGAAGGACAGCGTTTATGGCACAGAGTAGAGTGAGTTAAGTTTGGAATAAGGGTTAAGTCTACCCAGTAACACAACATCACTGGGCTCCACACATATCCAAAGTGTCTGCCTGGACCCATCAGTATACCAAGAATTTTCCTTCCCTCCACAAAAGAAGCTCACTACTGACTTCACCTGGTGCCTGCCACATCTAGAATCCCCTTTCAGGGTTTTTCAGCCAATTAGGAACTGAGTGTTGGGCACCAAACTGGGTAGAAGAGGCACTCCTGAGCGTACACAGACTTGCAACGGAGTCTCAACACATTATTTAGACCTAAGAGGCTGTGTGGCTGGCAGGAAAATACCCTACACACGCAGAGAGAAGACCTGGGTTTCATCAGTTTCTGTGGCTTTTACCAAATGAGAAAGTTTTTTTCATATCCTGAGCCTCTATTCCCTCTCATCATAACTCTGGCCTGGGCTTAAATTACAGCTGCTTATACAGATCTGATGCGATGGTAAATGTACAACCATTTTCAAGTATAGGGAATTATGGAGATGTGAGAAATTACATTGTTATTATGACTCTGAAAGGGGGTACCAAATGCAAATCTAAGGCATTTACTGGTGTGAGATTGATTTCAAATGTCAGCTAATATAGGTCACCATGGCTTATAAGCAATTTGCCTTAAAATTAGAAACTTATGAAATGCTTAAGATGAAAGGCAGTGCATTTCAAAACAGAGGCAATGGGAAGCAAATTTCTCTCTTTTTTGTGCAACATCCTATGAACCCATGGTTCTCACAGGCCCAGGATATTGCTGCAGTTGGCAGCCCGGTGTATTTTGAACAGCACAGCACTAATCCCTGGGTGACTCTGTAATCCTGAGTGAGTCACTTTACCTTTGGAGGCCTCAGTCGTCTTCTCTGTAAGGTGGGAAGAATTGCACTGCCTCCTTTTCCACTTACAGGGTACCCAGAAGATCGTTTTTTTTTTTTTTTTTAAAGGAAAAAAAGAACTGAGAAATACTCTTGGTTACTCTGCAAAGAGGTTGGTGTAAATGTAAAGTGTCACTATTATTAAGTGTGAGGCGATCTTTCCCACCCCCATCGTGTCCCAGCGTTACAATGTGAGCTGTGTGACAGGCTATTTTTAAATTCCCATCTCTGGAAGCATATGGTCCTGCACAGTGCCAAAAAGAGAAAAATGACCTGCTTCAGTTTGTTTGCTTGTTTGTTTTGATCTGATGGAACATTTTCTATGATCCTGCTAAAAGTTGTTCTTTCTACTTTAAACTTTTAAGGTGAGTGCTAAAGATTTTCTATAGCATGGTCTGAAACACACCGTGGCACTATAACTTGCTTAGACAATGGTAAGAGGTCATCCCAGGGCAATGGGGTATTTATACAAATCTTCTTGATTTTTTATCTATCATCTAAGACATTTCAAAAATATATTTTTTTATTTTTTAACAATTTTTATGCTTTTGTTCTCTAATTTTGTGGTAGTTCTGTTTGTTCAGTAGCAGCATTTTTAGGTAATTTTTTTTTTTTTTGCAAATATTAGAGCATTTATTTTATAAAATAAAAGATTCCTTTTCTTTAATGTTACCTACAAAAAAGAAGTTGTTTCAAAGTTTGCCTGACTATTATTTCTTTTGTTTTATGTTTTATTAATATCAATTGCTATTGACTGAAACCCTTTCCCATGACAAATATACAGTGTATGTATTATAAACTTCATTTTTGCAGCCCCCTTTGAACTGACCTAACTTTTACCTCCTCTCCTGTGCTATTTGGCAAGACTATCCTGAACCTTGACAAACTTCCCATTCATTGGATTTGATTTCTGACACCAAATTCCTGGAAAGATATCTATCTGATCAGTTGGAAAAGAAAAGAGATAAAAACACCTATTTCGCAAGTTTCATGGGACCTGACTTTTGTGCAAGAGTAAAAAATTTCCCCAGTTGAGGTAAATAAGGTTCCCACAAACTTTTTTTTCTTTTTTCTTTTCCTTTAAGGTCCAGGATTCAACTCTCTTATCTTTGGGTCAAGTGACAGATAAAACTAGGATTGATGAAGTTTCACGGCTCTTATCCAATGAAAAAGGTAATTTAAAAGGAGGGTGGTAAGGAAAACTCCGAAAGACAGGGCCTGCATCTTCAGCTAAATGATGAAATCAAGAATATGTAAGAGGAGTTTGAAGTGTTCTGTGTGACCCTGGGGGTCAATAAGAAAGCCAATTGAGGAAATTCACAAAAGTGCAAAATTAAAAAAACTTACAAAGTTACAGACATATCCAACATTGGGAAGCTCTTCTTTAAGCGGCGGTGACCAAACTCTCCAGCAATTGATGCACTCATGCTGCACCCATAAAGACCTTCTGCAGGCCAGGGCACAGTGGCTCACACCTGTAATCCTGGAACTTTGAGAGGCCGAGGCTGGTGGATTGCTTGAGGTCAGGAGTTCGAGACCAGCCTGGCCAACATGGTGAAACCCTGTCTCTACTAAAAATACAAAAATTAGCTGGGTGTGATGGCGCATGCCTGTAGTCCCAGCTATGTCAGGAAGTCGAGGCACGAGAATTGCTTGAACCTAGGAGGTGGAGGTTGCAGTGGGCCGATCATGCCACCGCACTCCAGTCTGGGCAACAGGGTGAGACCTTGTCTTAAAAAAAAGACCTTCATCTTCTGTATCTACTTTATCACCTGGCATCATCTCACCTCCTCCAACTTCTCCACACCATTAATGATCTCCCCCTCCTCTGTACTCCTAGGGGGTTCAGAAGCTCTGGGCACCATTTAAATAGTAAGTACTTCACAGATTTGAGGTGTTATATATCTGTTTTCAGGGGATGTGTCTTGGTCTCCCAACAATGAGTTGTAAGTTCCTGGAGGGTAGGGACTATGTCTTACATTTCTTTTGAACTCTCTTGGTGCTTAGCACCTTGTTGGGCACAGAAGAGTAGCAACACTCCTTCACACTCATGGCAGGCTTTAGCGTTTCCAAAGCACCTCCACCTGCCATTCATGTCATGTTCCCAACAACTAAGTGTTGTCCGCAAGGCAGATAATGAATAGTATCTGATGGGTGAGGAAACTGAGGTTCAAAGAGCTCATTACACCTGCAAGTGCAACAGAATTTATAGTCCAGTGCTCTCCCAGCAATAACCATTAAATGAGTAGATAAAGAGCAGATCCTGTGGTTCAAAACTGTGTGGGTAGCCAAAGGGATGCGGCCATGTATTTGGCTACATGCCCTGTCATGTTGATGTAGATTGACTTCCAATACAGGCTAGAGAATTCGCTTTGTGTGGAGGGACTCAGTCTGAGTGACACATGGTCCATGTCTCTTTGACTCTGGGCATGTTCTGCAAATGAGATGAGATTCCAATAAGAACCAAGAATGTTTTGGGATGTGTTTCTATGGAAGCCTAGATAGAGATCAGTAACCTCAGACATCGCTCTGGGCAACTTCCGGGCCTGTCCATCTCCAGGCATCTAGAAATCTGTGCCCAAGGCAGACAGAAAAGATAAGGGCCTGGAAGAAGCCTTAGGCACCAATTGGACCTCAGTGTTCTTTACTTCTTTAACTGCTAAATTCACCCAATCACATTTAAATAAATTTTATAAGACTTTGAAAATGTGTTTCTGTTCCTCTAGAAATTACCTCTAAATTTTCTAGTATAAACGTCTGCCAGCTTTGTTCAGCCAAGTTCCTTTCCCCCTCTTTTCTTTGACAATGAAAGCAGCTTTGGTGCCAACGCTCAGAACTGGCAGGTGTTTGATGACACGTGTTCTGTGATAAATGTTTATTACATAAGTTCATTCAAGCTATAGCTACCAGAGCTTTTGAGGCATCATTGCTACTTATCATAAAATTGTCCTTGAAAACTAGAAGCCCAATATATTCCCAAAAGCTCTAATTTTTTTTTTCTTTCTTCTTTTAGGTTCTCTGTGTTCTATCGACGTCTGGTGCAATGGAGAAGTCAGGAGATGGTGCTTGAATCCTGACTCTGTCACAAGCTGGCTGTGTGACCCTGGGAAAGCCACTTCGGTACTCTGAGCCTAGTTGCTCACTTGTAAAATGAGGAGGTGGAAGCTATGATTGCCAGGGTCTCTCTAATTTCTGGCGTGTCCCAATAAGAGGACAAACTGGTGGGAAAAAAAAAGCAATTTCAGTCAAGCAGAAACACATGCTTGCCTTTCCTCACCCAGAATGTGCTTTACATAACCGAATTTGCTTCCTTTTTTACTGGCTTGCCCTCCAGTCAGGAGGCAGGGGAGCAGCACGGCTGGCAGCAGCTTGGAGAGGGTGCGTGTACAGGGATGGATGTGGGGAGGGGATGCTGAGGGAGGCTTTGTTGGCGAGTGAATGAGGTACAGGCACCACGAACTACTAGAACTTTGTCACACTTCTTATTACTGTGATTATGTTATATTAGAATGAAAAGACGCAGGGTATTTAAAGTATAAAAACCTAGAGAAGAACTACTAAGAAACTTCTAGTCCCATGATTATTCTAGATAAAGCATTCAGAAACTTTAGCTATGCAAATTAGATTCGTTTTTGAAGAAAATACTTACATATTAAGAATTTTACAGCTGGGTGCGGTGGCTCACACCTATAATCCCAGCACTTTGGGAGGCCGAGGGGGGGGGTGAATCACCTAAGGTTGGGAGTTCGAGACCAGCCTGGCCAACATGGTGAAACCCCGCCTCTACTAAAAATACAAAAATTAGCCAGGCGTGGTAGAACGCGCCTGTAGTCCCAGCTATTGGGAAGGCTGAGGCATGAGATTCACTTGAACCTGGCAGGCGGAGGTTGCAGTGAGCCGAGATCGTGCGACTGTCCTCCAGCATGGGTGACAGAGTGAGACTCTGTCTCAAAAAAAAAAAAAAAAAAAAATTAAAAATTATCAGCTTGATATTTTTGCCTCCAAAACTTACAACTAGCCCATGTGGAAACATGTTGTAGGTCTTTTCATGCATTAAAGTTTGTACCAAAAAAAGCTCACATACTGTTATTGTCTCCATTTTACAAGTGAGAAAACTGAGATGCTAACAGGCCCAGCACACTGCCAGAAGATTCAAATCACAGGTGGCAATGTTGAGAGTTAACCCAGATCCCCTTGCCTCGGGGTCTGGACCTCTCTCTGCTACTGTGCTCTAAGGCATTCTTCCACACTGCTCCACAGAGAGCTTTCCTTGGCCTCAGGCAGAGAGATGAGTAATTATCTGTAAACCAGAATCAGGGTTTATCTCTCTGCTGTCTAAAGTACTAATGTACAATCACAGACTATTAGAGCAGTAAAGTTCCCTAGATATAATCTAAGCTTTTTTCCTCAGCGGAGTACTTCAGTGGTACTCTCCGGTGCTTTTGGACAAGTTGGTGGCAAAATCAGCACTGAAATCCCTTAACTCCCACTTTATACTGTTTATGAGAGTTGGCATTAAAAAACAAAGTGAAGCCAGGCACGGTGGCTCACGCCTGTAATCCCAGCACTTTGGGAGGCTGAGGCAGGTGGATTGCTTGAGGCCAGTTCAAGACCAGCCTGGCCAACAGGATGAAACTCCATCTCTACTAAAAATACAGACATTTCTGGGTGTGGTGGCACACACCTGTAATCCCAGCTACATGAGAGGCTGAGGCAGGAGAAACACTTGAACTGGGAGGCAGAGGTTGTGGTGAGCTGAGATCGTGCCACTGTACTCCAGCCTGGGGGACAAAGCAAGACTGTCTCAAAAAAAAAAAAAAAAAAAAATCAAGCAAACAAACAACAACAACAAAACAAAGTGATTTAGAAGATCAACCACTAAATAAATAGAGTATCAGGAATTATTTTTTTCAAGTCACGTAATAATCCTGCTGGCCAGGATTGGACAGAGTTAACTTTTGCCTCAGTTTCTTCAGTGATTTTCATTGCCAACCTTACCAATATCATGTAGAGGGACTGAGGCAGAAAAAACTGTTACTGCCTATGAGTCATCCATTCTTGACCTTCAGCATGTTTTGAAAATGTGTTGTGAAATGCTTCACAATCAATAATTCCATCACCAGGCAGTATGAGGCTGGGAGTTATGCAACAGGCGGAACAGGGTATTACTGCTACATCATTCAGGAGACTTCAAATTTCTGTTGTGGGCAGAACCTTCAGCAGGACCTAAAGACACAAAGTCCCCATAAAATTAAAAAAAAAAAAAAAAAAAAAAAAAACAGAAACAAAGAGAGGATGGAAGACAGAGGAGAAGTGAACATAGACTTCTTTCCTTGCATTGGATCGGTAAAGTGGGACAAGCAGCTAAGTGTAGATACTCTCAAGCTAGCATGTCTGTTCTTTTCTGTCAATGGCTAAGTTATACTCCAGTGTTACACTGCTGCGATGCAACTCTTCTCTGCGCCCTAGACAGTGGCTTCATCTCCAGATATTGCAAGTGTCCTAGGTGAAGGAGGTAGCTAGTACAAGGGAAAGGAGCACAGAATAAGGAGGTAAAGACCCAGTTCAAGTCCCTGGCTGCCACTTACAGACCTATGACACTGAGAGTGGTCACATCACCTGTCAGATCTCCAGGACCTGCTGTCCTCTCAAGGGTAGATAACATCTGCCCCATAGATTCTACACAGTTCAGAAGTGATGAGGGATGTGAAAACACGTTACAAACTACCCAAATGCAAGGGACTATTAGTAGAAACCATGAATCTGATTTTGCAAGCTCAGATAGAAGGAGTCTCCCATTTAAAGATGGGCACTGGGGTGTGACTTGTGGTTAGAGGCAAAATCAACGCCTGTGCCATGCAGGTGACAGAGGAGAATTTTCAAACTCCAATTTGTGCCAGTCACTATTAGCTATAAGCAGCAGGGTGCTGGAAAATGTTTAACTGGTTCTACAGTGGCGAAAAAGCCCTAAATTATAGGTTTTGCTGACTTCTGTGGTATAAATACTTGCACCATGGCACATTCAAGCTATCAATGTGACATCAATAACCATGGAGTGAGGAAAAGATGCCACCACTGTCTCTCCCATTTCTGCAAGTCAACATACCACGGGAAACTTTTCTAGAGGCTTAGGATGCTGTAATGAACTTCGCAAGCCTTCTTGACATACGGGACTCAAGTTTTAACATTCAGCCACAAGCGTCTGCTCGAATAATTCAGAAATGGAAATTCTTATTTTTATGGACATCACTGAGCCCTAAAATACAGTTCTAACATCCTTAGTAATGTTCTTTTCAAATCTGATGACTTGAGGGATCAGCAAGCATAGTGTAATCTGGCACAGCATGAAAATGGAGTCAAAATCTTAGATCGGGCAGTTGCAGTCCTATCTGTGCGAGCCTGCACAAGTCACCTGCCATTTCTCAATCTCAGTTTCTTCATCTACAAAATGGGAAGAGCCCTGGTTTTTCCCGCTTCCAGGGCTCCTGTGAGATCAAATGAAAAAATGCAAGTGCAAGAGTTTCGAGGACAGCAAAATCCTGTTTGCCTTTGAATTATTAATCTGACTTGCTTAAAAGTTGATTACTAGACTATCCATGCTGTGCTAGGCAAGCCCTGCACAGGAACTTGAGTCCTCTATCTACAGCGCAAGCTCATACCATGTCTCTGCTCAGTTCAGTCAGGCTCAGGCAGGGCCTACGTGACACAGAGTGAATGTCCCCTAAGGCCTGTGGAGTAGCTCTATTGCATTGGGCCTAGGCGCATCCAAAACTGCTTTTTCCCACAAACTTTCTCAACAAGTAACTTGTGGAGGGTAAAAACGTGATCCAGCCCAGGCACCATCATTCTAGGGCTTTACCATTATCCCTGAAGAGCTGGGCAATGGACTATGCTCAAAAATTTTCCCCAACCAACTTTGAGGCCATATTTGAGGCCAGGGTCTGTTGGTGGGGGTGCCTGGGGAGTCTGCATTTTAAACAAGCACCCTAGTTAATTCAGTTACAAGCAGGACTTGGTCAAAAAAAAAATTATATGGTATGAAACTTGATGGAGCAGAACAAGGAAAGGATTCTCCATTGCTTCTCTGCCAGGTACTTGATAGAAAGCAATACTTTTTGAGGGAAATCCTGGCTGTGCAGGGAGACACCTTTATAATCCACTTCCTTATCAGGCTTCTTTCTTTCCTTCATGCAGTATCACTGCCCCTAGCTACCCAAACACACAAAGGATGGTTAAAATATACAGTTGTGCCTAGGTTGGGCACACAGAATGCCAGCCACTGAGGCTTCTGTGAACAGCATAGCCACTCACTGTCTGCCATCCAGCACCCACCCAAGGCCAGCACAGAGAGATGATTTCAGAGAGGTTTGTCTAAAGCACTGTCTATCCACCCAGTCCTTTATATATCCTAAAGGAAAAGGTCTGTTGATCAACACAACACCTATTGATTCTGTATCACCAGTTAACATATCCTAAAGACAACCTTATTGCTCCATGTACAACATTATTCTATCTTTCATCTGCCCATTTAGTCCACAAATACTTATCAGGCTCCAACTATGTCAAGCACGTATATAGAGCTGGAAATCTAGGATGAATGAGGTTCCATTCCTGTCTTTGAAAAGTTAGTCTTGGAGGATTCAGAAACTAAGCAAACAGTTGCAGCACCATGTGGTAAGTATAACTGAGACTTACACAGGTATTGGGGCATACAAAGGAGGGAAAACCACACTATGGTGGCTGTTGGAAGGGGATCAGGAAAGCTTCCCAGAATAGAAGGGGACCAGGTTTGCAAAGGTGGCAGGAGTTCTAGACAGAAGTACTAGCCCGTGCAAAACACGGCCACAGGGGCAGCAATGTGAACCGGGGGAGCAAGTAGCGCACGTTACTGAAACAGAGAATTCGTCAGGGGTGTGGCAGCAGATCAGACTGAAAACCAAGCAGGTGAAAGTCTTCATCTGCCAGGCCACGAGTTTAGATTTCACCTTGAAAGCAATGGGCAGCCTTTTCAGAAAGATAAGATTTGCATTTTTTATAGATGAGTTTGTAGAGAGGTAGTGTAGAGAACAAGTTGAAATAACAAGAAAGCAAGTTAAGAAGTCATTGAAACAGCCTAGGTGAGAGATGACAGGGACCAGAACTGAAGCAGAGGTGTTGGAGGTGAAGAGGAGAGGAAGGATTTGGAATAAATCAAGGAGATAGCGTCTCTAGGATTCACTAGGTGTGGGCTGGCGGTTGGGGTGGAGTCGCCTAAACAACCTGAAATTTTCTGACAGGGACAGCTTGTGTGTGTGATGCTTTAACCAAGATAATAAACGCAGGGAGAGGAACCAATTTCAGAAAGAAGTTAATGAATGCAGTTTGGAATGTGTTCAATTTTGGATGACTCTGAAATATCAAAGTGAAAAAATTTAGTAGTTAATATGAGTTTGCAGTTCAAAACAACGAATGAGATGGAAATATAAGAACTTTTTTTCATTAGATGTAAAACTCTTGCTAAAGACATATTTATTACTCTTCTAATGAATGTACTCAGATAATGTACTCAGTGATAAATTCATTTTCAAAATTAATGTTAGGAAAAAATGTCTCTCAAATAATCAGGACACATACTTCAATCAGAAAAAGAATATTATGTAAGTCATCATGTTTACTTTTTTGCCCTGCCTGCTGAGAAGCTCAGTTATATTTCATGCTTAATTGCAGTAAATACACCAAGCCTTACAACATAACACATTGACTTTCTTGCTATTGTTCTAGTTGTATCTTTTTATTTGTGATGTAACATCCCATCGCATGTCCTGTATATTGAAAGCTGCCTCTATTTCTCTCTGGTAACAAAAAGTATGTATGTTTTCACTTGACATTATTAAGTTAAGGTTGAGCCCTATTTATTTCAAATATTTTTAAGGGTCCCAAAAAGAAGCTTTTTTTTTTTACAGTCTATGAGAGTGGCTGTTTTTTCCCCAGATAAAAGAAAATTAAAAAACAACAACAACAACAAAAAAAACCACCCTCTTTGGAAAGGGAATTGATCCTCAGGGACTAGTTAGAGCCAAAGGAGCCAGAAGCTTATAGATCATTACAAAAAGCTAGAGCCATTGACTCAAAAAGAGCACCCAAATGGTATGAGGAACAAAACCTGAGCAGATGAGTTCTGACCCAGTCCCTCTCCTACTTCTCAGCCAAGTGGAACGCTTTACTCCCAAGATGAGGTAGGGTCATGATAAAAATAGCATCAGAGAGGGTTTGAGTAAATTTCTTTCAGGTTATTAAGAGATATTCTTAACCTTAGAGAAAAAAAAGTCATCATCATAATCATTTTTATCATTTAACAATGCCCTTGAATCCATTATCTAACTGAGTCGTCTCCAGTATTCTGAGGGGTAGGTTAGGGCAAGAACTGCCATCATTCACACCTCATAGATCCACATAATCCCACATAATGTTACTTTGGGCCACTTTTAGGAAGCATATATCAAGCTGAGCTTACTTTCCTTTATTAAGATTATTCACAGTTATGAAAGTAGATTAACAAGGCCTGGTGCGGTAGCTCACACCTGTAATACCAGCAGTTTGGGAGGCCGAGGTGGGCGGATCACCTGAGGTCAGGAGTTCAAGACCAGCCTGGCCAACATGGTGAAACTCCCTCTCTACCAAAAATACAAAAATTAGCTAGGTGTGGTGGTGGGTGCCTGTTAATCCCAGCTACTTGGGAGGTTGAGGCAAGAGATTTCCTCGAACCCGGGAGGTGGATGGTGCAGTGAGCTGAGATCATGCCATTGCACTCCAGCCTGGGCAACAGAGTGAATCTCAGTCTCAAAAAAAAAAAAAAAAAAAGTATAATAACAAGGGCAAATGATATGCCCAGGAGGATTTATTATCCCCATTTCACCGATAGAAAAACTGAGACTCAGAGACATGCAATAACAAGTTGTGCTCCCTCTTAGCTGCCTTGGTAGAGTTAAAAAAGGAAACATGGAGACCATGTGTTCCTGGATGTTCCCCCATGGAGCCCAGCAGCTTTGGAATCCTCTCGAGCTTTCAGGAGGAGCCCCTACTTCAGGCTTCAACAGCTCATTTACTGGCATAGTGAGATGCTAATGATAGAAACCACCAAATGGACAGTTTTAACTAATCTGACTTCCCCCTTCACTAATGACTGCAGCCACTTTGTCCCACAAAATCAATAGTGGGTTAGAACCCCTTCTTTCCTTCTGGTAGAATTCACCTGCCTCTGGTTTCATCAGCCAAGAGGCCTGAGAGCAGCCAATCAATAAAGCAGCAATCAAAGCCATTTTTAAAGGAGTTGATGAAATTAAGAACATTGGGTTTTATTAAGCCAGGTCCAGAAGACCGTCTTAGCTATGAGACCTCACGCAAGTCATTTCACCTCCCTGTGTCTTAACTTCCATCTGAAAAATGGGTCGAAAATAAGCCCTGTCTGACTCACCACGTAGACTGGTTCTAAGATCACAATTAGGTGTTATTAGCACTTTGTAAATATGTTCGCAGAAGGTGAGGGATACTCAGTCCTATCCATGCAGGAATTTCCAAACACGTAACTCAAGGGGCAGAGAGGTAGCCTAGGAAAAGCAAGGGCCTCGTGGGACACAGACCACTAGCTGTGGCACGTGCAGTGAGGCCTGCATTGTGGTGAGAAGAGAGACGCAGGGATGCCATAAGCAGCCACACAAGATCCCTTTCCACATGCACCCAGGCTGACAAAAGTCACCAGAAAATACAATCAGAAACTCCTTTAAAAGAATCAATTAGTCCAACAATTTTATTCCCTGGGGAAGATAAAATTTACACGCTTCCTCTAATCAATCAATCCCACAAACCTCTTGAAACTTCAGTCGGAAAATTTGCAAACTGCTAAGTAATACACAACTTTCTTTATAGGTGGCAGACTAGAGGTGGAAAGGGAGCATCAGGCTCCTTAATACATGCAAACGAAAACATGTTGGTCTTTAAAGAGTTATGATGAACTCTCGGTTTTTCAGTAGGAGACTAGAATTTTCAAATCATACACAGCAGAACCAGAAAACCTCTTAGAGGCCATTTTCTAGTTTATCCTCCCCCCACCCATTTTACAGAAAAGGAAACTAAAACTCAGAGAGACGTGACCTGCTTCCAGTTACACCACAAGGTAAAATCAGATAAAATCATGAGCTATGTCCCTTTCTGCATTTAACTCAACACACATTTACGGAGCACCGGCCAAATTCTTGCTGGAGAAACAAAGATGGATAAGTCGCAGAATGCATCTTCAAGGAATTCAGAGTCCATTAGGGAGACAGACATATAAGCAGACGATTCCAGCACAGATTGGCATGTGCTATATTAATGATACAGAGTGCTATGGGAATACACAGAATTGGGAGTGGCTAATTCTGCCTGGGGTTGCCAGGAAACTCTCCACCCAGGAGTGGGCATTTAAGTGCATTGACAGAGTGGAAGAGCATTTCAAGCAAAAGGAAAAGAGTGAACCAAAGCAAGGGGACGGGAGAGAACACAGCTTGTGTGGAAAGCCCCACACAAATAGTTTGAAACAGCTGGAGAGTTTATAGAAGGTGCTGCAAAACCACCTCATGGGATGTCACTAGGTCACAGCTGCCACCCTCCACCTCATTTGGCATGCTCCCTGGGGCTATGGCCTGTGTCCACCTAATGGACCAGTATAACACCTGGCCAAGTGCCGATGGCATGGTGGGTCTTAATGAATTCCCTTTGAAGATGAGAGGACTGTGAGGGAGAAAAGAATTTGCCACTCAAGTGAGTCAACTGGAACGGAAGGTGTGTCCTGGCTTCTGAGTCCTAGCACTCTGACTGGTTGACCAGACAGCCGAGGTCACCTCCCCTGGGGCCACAGGGTTCTACTTGGGAACATCAAGTCTTTTTTCAGCAAGTTGTTCCTAAGCCACAACACTTCTGGCTTACCCCCTGCCTTTGTAGTTTTACCAACATAATTGATCCCAGGGCTCGGTTTCTTCCATACCCCTTGGTTTCCTAGGGAGTGAGGATATACGCAGGCCTCCTCGGAGCTGCAGCACAGCCCAGGCCTCCTGGGGGAGAGCACGGAGGGATATGTAAGAGGCAGACATAAATAGTCTTGCACTGCTGCAGTCATCCTTTTGGGTGCTCTGAGCTTCCTGTCCTGAGCTAAGATTTTCCTCTGGGGTTAGCTGAGGCACAGAAAGATAAACAAAGCTTTAAAGTGACTCTCCTTATTGGAAAGCTACAAGCACTTGCAAGATACCATTTTTTCCTACCTTCTGATGAGCATGTCTAGGCTTCCCATCATCACACCCCATGAAGACTCCGTAAGGTGTGTATGGGAAGAGGAGAGACCACTTGCGTATGAGACGTCTTTCAAGTGCCCTCCCACATATGCTAGGTCTACAAAATGTCAAAACAGCCAGGCAAATCATGCCAGGATTCATCATGGCAGGGAGAAACCAGTCACCCTGATATTCACCATTGAGCAGCCCAAACAACCCTTAATGACTAAGGTTTTTTCCACTTACACCTGGTTCTTTTGCTTTCACCACACAATTGTGTTAGCAAATGAGATCCTTGAGTAAGCAAAACAGGTCCTTCACTGATTCTCTTGTAAAAACACATTCCATATCCTACTACAGATATTCAGAGCCGAGGAGCATTCATTCACCTAGGTTTTTCAAAACACGCCTCCAAGCCATTTTCACCATGTAGTTGCTATGATCTGAAAAATCAAGTGCGTGCACAAGCAGGTAGCCAATGACTTGCGAGAGAAGGATAACTGGGCAATGAACAAAATTAAAAGCAAGTCACAGATGCAGAAAATACACTTACAATTTATGAAACTGGATTAGTACCCAGAATACAGGAGGAAGAAAATTCTACACATCCATAAGGAGAAAAAAAAAATAGAAATAAATGATCAGACTATATCAACATGGAAAACTCTGAAAAGGAAATAATCCTAAAAGAAATGGAAAGATGCTTAACTTCACTAATATTCAAAGAAATGCAAAATAAAAAAATTAGGAGATGTCGTTTCAGACCCATCAGTTTGGCGAAAATTTTAAAAGTTGGACACATGAAATGTTTGACATGATAAAGCAATGATAAAACATGTGGACTCTGATGATAGGAGTGTAAATTAGTAAAGCCATTTTGGATAGAAATTTGGCAATATCTATCAAATTTGAGATTTAGTATACCTTATATCTTAGCAATTCCACTCTTGGTATATAACCAAGAGAAGTTCTTGCATACATACATAAAAATATGTATTTAAGAGAATTGTTTTTAAAAGAAAAAAGTAATTTAAAAGTTCATTAGTAGGAAAAGGCTTAATAAATTGTGATACATTCATATGCAGGGATATTATATAGAATTTAAAGTGAATGAACTGAAATTAATGTACCAATATTGATACATCTAAAATAATGTTGAATAAAAAAGCAATTTTTAGAATAAATCAATATTATTCATGCAAATTTTAGTAACATGAAGTAATACTACGTGTTGTGTTGTACACATACTTATGGAGTAAATCTACCAAACATGGACAGGACAGATGCATACATCTTTGAGATGGTAGTTATTCTGGGAAGGAAGGAAAAGTGCTGGAAGGAGGCAAGCTACAAAGGACACAGTTATTTTAGGATTTCGCTTCTTTAAAAAGTTGAACCAGGTATAAGGATATGTTAGCATTCTCAAAAGTCACGGTGGTGGGAATATAAATGTAAGGGTCAGTATAAGTTAGGTTTTGCTGCAATAACAAAAACCCAGAATCCCAAAGGCTTAAAAGAGCAAAGATTTCTTTTTTTATTTCGCACATTGCAGGTTGGCAGAAGGCACTGCTTGTTGTTGCCACTTAGGGACCAAGGCTGACGGAGCAGTCACCACCTCCTTGCTAGCAGCTGCACCAGAAGGAAAGAGAGAGCAATTACATGCTCCAGACTGGAAGTGACACACGTTGTCTCCTTTCACAGCTAAGTGGCCCAGACTAGCACCTGGCTTTACCTTGCTCAAGGGGCCAGGAGTACAATTCTACCATGTTCCCAGAAATGGAAAGAACTGGAAATATTTAGCTAACAGAGTGAAACTTCATTATGGTAGGTGTTTGTTACAGTACTTGTCATCCTTTTTTACATGTTTGGATTATGCTTCATATTTTACACAATATGAAAAAAAAAAAAGCCCTGGTTTTTAAATCAGGAAGGGTAAGTTTCAGTCTGAGAAATGGAAGGTGAAAGAGTCAGTGGGTGGCAGATAGCAGTGGACAGAGGTTGTCAGTCCCATAGATTTGCCTATTCCCAGGCCTGTCTCCATGATTGTGATATCCACAATGATGCTGCAATTATCCCTTCTTCAGAAATGCATGTCCATGTAAATGACTCCAAGCAGGTTGACCTTTGCTTTTGTTTCTATCCACTGAGGCTGAGTAGCCAATAGGAACCCTGATACAAAGAGATGTGGTACGCAGAGCATGGATATAATGTCCAAAGACTTCACAAAGTCAGTCCCAGCTCTGCCACTCACACTTCCTGTCACCTTGGGCAAATTGCCATAGTGCCCGTGTCTGTTTTCCTCCTCTGTAAAATGGGTATAACAATGACACTAAGTCTCTGAATAGTTGTGATAAACAAATGAAGTATGTAAAGTGTTTTGTAACTGTAACGTGCTGTACAGAAGGTCACTGTTACTAAAGACCTAAATTTCACTGCAAGGGAAGCCTCAGTCTAGATTTACATTTCTGGCCGACAATGACTCACACAACTTCCTTCACCAGAGCCACCTGGTTGACAAAATAGACCCAGGCATCATTCTGTGGTCCAACTACTTAAAGAATCTATTGATTTCCCCTTGCGAAAGTGAGTCTGGGAGCAGGGATTAAGCATTACTGCAGATTCCCCAGGGAGAATAAAGGGAGAGGCTATGATTCCTATGAACACGGCCTGAATGGGGAGATGCTCTAGGCCTAGAATGAAGCCTGGGTCTCTGGGACCCATGGAATATTGGAGCTGGAAAAGCACACAAGGGAAACAGTGACCTTTCCCACCATTTTTGGAATGAAGAAACTTAGGCCAGGAGGGGCAAAAAGGATGGCCCTTCTCAAACAGTAAGAGAAAGAGAATCAAGAGATCTGGGATTTATCCTGGGATCTTCTATTAACTCAGAGCAAGCCCCTTTTTGCCAAATGCCTGATTCCTCATGGGCAATTAGGGGATTGAACCTGACCTCCATGGTGATTTCTAATGCCTGTTATCTTAAGCGACACTCAGTTCTAGTGAATGTAAAATGCAGTAGAGTTCTCCTGAAAAGTGAGCTTTCTGGTCCAGGTATTGACTTTGTAGGTTTGGCTCTAGGAGTTATCTTCTTGTCCCCCTATTCACTCTCTGAATCCCACCTATTTTCCTGCTAAAAAGAAAACAAACAAACAAACAAACAAAATACTGCTTCTTGGTGGCTTGCTTATTTTTTTTCTTAGACCTTGGAGCCTTCATGCTCTTGACTTTCCTCTTACCTAACAAATACTCTTACCTGCCACTGTTACCTGCTCTGGGGGCTTGGCCAGAATAGCCTTCAGTGGGTAGCAGAGAACATGAGACAGAAGTCTTGCCCCTAAAGTCACTCCCAGGGGATGCCCTGCATGGCAATATTGCCGCTGATAACATTTCCCCAGAGATCACAGGAAGCTGTGCAACCAGACGCAAGGGTATGTCTGATCTACTGGCAGCAGGTGCATCCTGCTTTGACAGGAGACACAAACTCTACAGGAGGATCTCTCATGCCATATTACCTGGGGCCTTGCCCCTGAGGCTGATACAGGTTCTCCTCAGAGTTTGCACTAACTCATTCTGCCAGCAAGTCCCAGGAACAGAGAAAACACTAATATCTCCATCCGTAATGATAAAAGGTAGCCATCACACCTGCAAGGCACTTCTTAGTCTGCAAAGCACTTTCATACCCATTAGCTTATTTGCTTTTTATGAAGAACGGAGAGGTAGCTGGGGAAGAGATTTTTCTCCTGTGTTATAGATGAGGAAGTTTATCTGAGGCCCAGAGAGGTTAAAGAATGTAAGGTCAGATCTTTTGATTCTAATTCCTATTCTTTCCCCATGGTACTACTGAAGTATTATCATCTTATTATAAAATTATATTAACAATCAGGCTAGAGGGCCTAAATCACTCTCAAATATATAGTTACTCATCAGCTCTCTTTTGCCCTTCAATTAACAATTTAGGAGGAGAAACCATTTCTGAAACCAAAACAGCATTTACACTGTGGTTTGTGTATTATCTGGTGTCTAGAATCCAGGTCTTTAGTTAACCTTTTCACCCCTTGTCCATTTTCACCCTAACTGGGTTTTTATGTTGATCAGTACAACTGGAAAAGGAAAAGCAAATGCTGTTGTATCCGTCATCATGTGGGTGTCCGCACCCTCAGAATGTCTCCTTAAAGGGATTTCCAAGGTTGAAGGTCATAACAGGAACTCTGTACTGTTTAAGACCTGTAATGATTCCCTATTGCTTAGAGGGGGCTGAGAACCAGTAGTATCAGCATCACCTGAGAGTTTATTAGAAATGCAAATTTTCAGGCTCCACCCCAGAGCAACTGCATCAGAATCTATATTTTAACAAGATCCCTCTGGTCACTGGCAGAGTTCTTTATTTACGCCAACTGCCTGTGAAGGCAGCACCGTCCGGTTATACATTCTCACTTCACATCTCGCCTTTGCTCCTGCAATTAGTCCTTCCCCTTGTTTGTCCCTGGACCAAATCCTTCCCATTCTTTAAAGTCTGCCTCCTCCAAAAAGCCAAGCCAGAACTTCCCGGGAGTGAGTAAACTTTCCTCCCTCTAAATCCCAGTGCCACAGGCCCTGCACTTTCTATCTCAGATTATGATTTTTATGATCATGATTTATCTCCCTCTTTAAATTACGAGCTCTTCAAAGTCAAGGTCAAGGTCTGATTCATTCCTATATTTCTGAAAGCAGCACAATACTTTGCAAAGTTCCTACTGCAAATTAGTTCCCCAATGCATGTGTCCATAATATTTCTTTCTGTTTCTAATTGAGGTATCTAGAGAGATTAAGAAATTCAGGTTATTATTCTTATTACTTTAGTCAACAATTACCATATATGATTATAATCTAGACTTAGAAATATTTACCTAAAATATTTAGTCACTATCTTCAAGCATACATACACACATTCCCCACCGCGAATACACACAAGCACTTTGTTCGTTTCATTTGTTCTTCATTGTTAGGAGAACAGTTGGTCAGAATTTATTGAAAGTATGGGTGAAATGACTGCTACACACATTTTATAATCTTACCAAGAAAAAATTGAGAACTTGATCCTATTATAGAATGGAACATAGTATCCAGATCTCAGAGTCTCTATCATAATCTGCATTTGGGACAAGTAAAGGTCCCCTGGCCTTTGTTCAGTTGCTTAATGGAAAAGACTCCAAAGACAGAATGCCACTGGTGTTCTTCCAATTATAGAATCATCTGATTAGAATTACAGTAAATGCATAGCTCAGTTTGCATTGTCCTGAGGTGAACCGCAAACCAAGTTGCTCTGGTTGGAGCATTGGAGGGTACTGAACGCTGAAAGCCCACTACCTCATCTCAGTGGGGCACTCATCCTAGGGCTAACTTGGAAAGGGAGAGATACCAGTTAGGACATTCCACTTCTGGGGATCCTGGAGCTCTGGGGGCCAGAGCTAGGTGGATTATTTAATTAATGTTTAGTAGAAATAGTCAAATAGCACACACTCCAGACATTAAGCCAATCCAGACCTTTGCATTGAATTGGAAGGAAGATTTGTCTTCGTGACTATTTTAGAATTAATTATTCTAGTTTATTTCCAGCCTGTCAGCATTGAGTCTTGAGAGGTGGTCTGTAAAATATGAGTTTTTCCAATCATGGGGTTGTGTTGTGGTCCATGGTCCCATGGGTTTTCTTGCTCTGTCTGGCCGCAGAATAACAGATCAGGAATCCTATAGAAGAATCCTAAATCCATTCCTCCCCTTCTACCTATTTCAGTTACAGCTAGAGGGTTGGGACTCATTCGTGTGTTAGAACCAGACCTGACTATTGTGTTATCATTGTTTCTAATTTAACTACCAGACTGTTAAACATTACTGCCCCAAGTGCAGCCAGGGGGTGGGCACTGCACTTTGAAACCACCACGTCAATAGTGCTGTTGGATGAAACTCTGCTCTACTGGACCATGAAATGGGTTTTCAAAGGGACAGAGAATGACAGATGTGTAAGCCGTGAGTAAAACTGTCTCACCAGAGTGGTAACATTCATAATGGAGCAGAAAGAAGCACCACAGTGTGATGGGAATCTGTCCAAGTCCCCAGCACAGCCAGGCCAAAGCACAAACCAGGGAATGATTTGGAGATTTGTTTCCTCATCTACAAAATTGTATTAATACTGCGCATGCTCTCATGAGACTTACACAACTACATATTATTTTTTTTAAGGTAGCAGTTGGAGTCTAGTGCTGCAACCTGCTAACTGGGTGACTTTTGGAGTCTCTGTTTCCTCATCCAGGCCTATCTACCTCACAGAGTTATCATGAGCATCCAAGGAAGTGACATGAATTGGGGTTGCCTTGATTTAAGTTGGGAGGATGATGTCTACTTTCTTATTTTCTGAAAGTCATCAGTAGAGGAGAGATCAGAAAAGCACTCTATAAAAGGCTTTCTTAAGCATTAAGGTTTTTGTCACTTTCCTTCCCTGGTCTGGACCAATCACAGGAATCATAGACATAATCAAAATCAGGTGATGTTAAAAAATCAAATCATTAGCTACTCAGGAGGCTATGGCAGGAGAATTGCTTGAACCCAGGAGATGGAGGTTGCAGTGAGCCGAGATCGTGCCACTGTACTCCAGTCTGGGTGACAGAGACTCCATCTAAAAAAAAAAAAAGTATTGAATATAAGCTATATGCATACATACATTTGCACACATCTTGGTGAATATCTTGAAAAGAAAAACATTAAGTTTCACAAGCAAACTCTTATCTGTCAGGCAAATTTGTTCTTAGCTAGAAACTTGGAAGGAGAGTATTGGATAGTAGAAATACTCTTTGATAGTAGAAGGACAAAGCTCTAATGATTGGATGTTTGGACCAAATCAATCCAACTGTCCATCTCCACCCCAGCTACTTTTGATCATGCTATTCATCACCTTTCTCTTAGCCTGTACTAATTGAACACTACACTGCCTGTATTATGCATCAAATATAATTTGACATCAGTTTAGAGCCACTGAGCCTTTCTCAACAGAAAATCTTGAAACTATGTAGAAATCATCTATGAAATGCTGGTACTGAAAGTGTTGTGGAGAAAACTTGTTTGTAGTTGGGTTTTAGGTGACAGAACACCAGCAAGAAAGAGAGAAGTCTCTTCCAGACGATAAACACAGGCAACTGGTAGGCCAAGGCCAGGTTAAATGCCACCCAGTGTCCTTCTGGGAGAGTTTCACGGCCTAGGAGCATAGCATGTCAAGGCTACAAAAGACTCAAAAATCATGTACCACCCACCTTGCTTTAGATATGGGGAAGCAGGGCCTCAGATTGTGGATGTGACCATGTCCAAGGTCACACACCCTATGGCAGAACCAAAGCTAGAAATCAAAATGCTATGCTCCAACTTCAGGACACTTGTTCCTACAGCACAGTGACATTCTGTCAGGCTGTCAAGCTCTCAGGGATAGGAACTTATCAAATAACATGGAAACGTTTTCTCATTTGTCTCTGAAGGTTACAGAGTCTGAGCATTCTTAGGCTCTTGTACAACAAATAGGAAAACTGCCAGGGCTTTGGCTCCCAGAAAGTGGCAGTTCAGTGCTGTGGAAATCTGGACCCTAGTCTCAGTTCACACACTAATGCTTGTGTCTGATGCACTTTGGCTCCAAACTGAAACCCCTTTGTAGTCCCACGAAGAAAAAGGGTGCTACAAATCAAGAAAAAAAAATGGGCTGGACACTATGCCTCACGCCTGAAATCCCAACACTTTGGGAGGCCAAGGTGAGTCCATCACAAGGTCAGGAGTTTGAGACCAGCCTGGCCAAGATGGTGAAACCCCGTCTCTACTAAAAATACAAAAATTAGCCAGGCACAGTGGCAAGCGCCTGCAATCCCAGCTACTCAGGAGGCTGAGGCAGGAGAATCGCTGGTACTAGGGAGGCAGAGGTTGCAGTAAGCCGAGATCATGCCACTGCACTCTAGCCTGGGGGTAGCAGAGCAAGACTCTGTCTCCAGAAAAAAAAAAAAAAAGAAGGAGAGAGAGAAAATGAAGGCAGTTTTCTCTTTTCAGGAGCATCCCAAGGAGCAGACTGATGGTGTCAGTGCCCTGCAGCTCTTCAAAGCCCAACTCTTTATTTAGAGATATGTAAGTATGGAAATGAATACCCACATCTGTCTACTAGAGGCTGACAATATTAAGTCCTGGGCTGTGTGTGTGTGTGTGTGTGTGTGTGTGTGTCATTAAAGCTTCAAAGCTCCTCTCTCACTCTAAACATCAACTCCAAATTGTTGAATGAATGTCTATAGACATCTTGTATCTTGTCACTTTTTATTAGACTCAGTATTCTGAAAGGCACATAAGTGTGTTCTATTCCACTCTACAGATGAAGACTCTGAGGAACAAACATCCTAGTCACACAGTAAAATCCAGAAGTGGAAGTCAGTGAAAGCTCTGAGACCAGGGCTTAGCAGCTGTTTCCTGGGATGAACACAAAGGCATGGCCTCGATAATTGAATTCAGGGAACCCGGCAAGGTGCCACCAGTTTCCAGGCCACCCGACGCTGTTATTTTACTAGAATGTTTGTTATATCAACTGTCTTCTCTTTGTTAACAGCACCCTTCTGGGGCAGTATTCCCTGTCCCTATCCCCTATCACAGCCACTCTCTCAACACACAAACACGTACACGCACACACACACTCACACTCACACTTGATGTAATTACTCCTATTCATTGATCAGATTCAGCTTAAATGCAGCTTCTTCAAGTAACCCCTTCCTTACCATCAACACTCCCCCTAAAACAATCCCTCCTGTTCTGTGGCCTCTCACACCATCTGTCTTTCCTTCTCAACACTATCCCAGTTTGCAAGCATCCACTGAACTGCGGCCATCCGAATTTTTGACCACCTTGATGTTGGGGATTATCCGTAATTTTTTTTTTTTTTTTTTTTTTTGAGACAGAGTTTCGCTTTTTTTATGCAGGCCAGAGTGCAATGGTGTGATCTTGGCTCACCACAACCTCCGTCTCCCAGGTCCAAGTAATTCTCCTGCCTCAGCCTCCTGAGTTGCTGGGATTACAGGCATGTGCTACAACAACCAGCTTTTTTTTTTTTTTTTTTTTTTTTTTAGCAGAGACGGGATTTCACCATGTTGGTCAGGCTAGTCTCGAACTCCCAACCTCAGGTGATCTGTCTGCCTTGGCCTGCCAAAGTGCTGAGATTACAGGCATGAACCATCATGCCTGGCTTTTCAGCCAGGTACTTTTCAGCCTCCATTTTACCCCAACACTTCGCCCAGCACCCAGTGTAGAGGAAGCATGCAATGAAGAGCCAACAGGTCAACAGAAGAACGAGCAACTGTTCAAGACTTCTCTCTTGTGAGTAGTGCTTTCAAAGCTTCTTTCAACTACTCAACAACTACCCGTCATCTGCCAGCCACTCCCACTCTCTATTTATACCTGACTTTTCCTGTACTTCCCTTCAGTGTGCTTATAGTTTCTACAGCGCTGGTTTTCCTGCCCCAGATTCTTTGTCTATCAAAACACTCACCCTTCAATGTCAGTCTAAAAGTAGCTCTGCAATGTCTTCCTTGAATTCTTCACAGACTATTAAATATCCTTTCCCCTTTTTTACCACAGCATCCTGTGCTCAGTGCTATTGCGTGCCAGGGCTGAGATCCTGGATTATTTATCTCCACATCCCCCAAGAGGGCTCTGCCTGTAGATGGTACTCAAATAATACTGAGTGAATAAATCAAAGGATCAAAGACTTCCATCATGAGATGTTGAGCTCCTTGACGGCAGGAGCCCTCTATTAACCACAGTGTATTGCACATAGTAGGCACTAAACTATGAGTTGAATCAAATGCCATCCTTTCCCAGAGATGATGTAAAGAGGCAAAGTAACGTATTGGAAATAGTGTAAACTTTGAAATCCTTCAGGTCTACCTGCTGTGTGGCCTTGGGAAAATGACTGAACCTCACTGAGCCTCATGTTCCCCATCTGAAGATAACACCACTACCTAAGACAATTGTGACAAGACATAGATGTTGATGAGTCTGGCATTGGCGTGGCACACAGGAGGTACCCAGGCTACATCAGCTCCTTTTCTCTCTTCTTTCCTGAAGTCACAGAGACTGGCCAGGAGATGGGAATGCCCATGCCCAGTGGCTCCTACTCAAACCCTTTCACCCCGAAACGGGGGAAGGAGACAGGAATAGGCTCGAAGAATGACTCAGCTCCAGTGACTAAGGCAAGGAGGTGGTGGTGGTAGGAACGGGGTGGGGGCTGAAGAGGAAGTGAGTGAACACGATATCTGATGAAGGATGGCTCCAAAATAAAAAGGGGTTGGCCCTAGTGGGTTCCTGGCTCTGACATGGTGCAAGTGAACAGGGGCCTGAGTGCTTCTCCATGACTCCCTCCACCTCACCTCGTGGGGAACTCCCTGCCTACCCAGGGAGGTCTTCCAGAACAAATGCTGAGCATTCTCTGTCCTCTGGAGCCTTTCAGACCAGGCACTAGGACACATTTGAATGCCCCTTTTGATGGACCATTTTTTAAGAAGTATCCCATATGACTGAGATCAGCGTGCATGGATTCTAATCCTGACAGCCACCTGATTCCCAGCCTGGGCCTCTCTCCACGACTTCAGACTATCTTTTCCACCCACACCACCACTTTAAAATCCCCAAATATTGCACATGCAGCAAGGTTAGACCAGTCTCCCTGCTTGCAGGATCACCCCAGTCCATTTTCTAGACTGCACAGAATGATATGTTCAAAACTAATTTATAATCCTGTTATCCCTGTGCTTAACATCCTTCAAGGTTTTCCCAGTTTCTACAGAACAGTCGAGACTCCTTCATCTGGTGTATAAAGCTTTTTGTGATCCAGCACCTCCTCACCTTCTGGCTTTGCCTGCTGACCCCACCCCATAAACTCATACATACAGAGACACACCCTCCATTTCAGCCAGCTCTCAAAAGTCCTTTTATCACATCTCACGCTTCCCCCCTCTGGGTCTCTGAACATGCCACTCCTTCTCACAGGTACACACTTCTCCACCTTGGGCAAGACTACATGTATTTCCAGATTGGGCTCAGATGCTGTCTCTGCCGTGTGGCCCTCTCAGAGGCCCACTTTCCCCACCGACTGGCATTGTGACTGCCTGTTTATGCATGCTTCTTTACACTAGACTGAGAGATCCTTGAAGGCAGGTCCTTCCACAGAATTCCTACTCAACAAATGTTTGTTGAATACATGAAATATCAAAAACAGGCACAAAGTAATAAATCAAGCCATTTTTTCCTCTGGTCTCCAGTGTTTTCATCTGTAAAATATGTATCAGATCTAGGTGCCTTAAAACCCTAGCAGCCTCTGATTTTATACTGTATCATTCTTCAAATATACATGTCACACTCCTGGCCCTCTAAGTAGTAGGAGATATTGCTGGGTTATTTTTTTCTCAAGGAAAGAGTGGAACTCTAGGTCCATTAACACTGAAGAAAGGCTGATCTCAGAAGCTCAGGTTGACATCACAAAACTACTCAAAGCCAGTGCACTACATAAGGATCCAAAAAACCCAGGACTCTGGCCATATCACCAGCACAATCGGGGGTATCATTCACCATATGGGTGCTCATTTGCACGCATTCATATGAGCATTGGCATAGTCCTCAGGCAGACACACAGGGTGACACATTTGTGCAAAGAAAACCACCCACACAGACCTCACCAAGGTCACAATCTCTGTGATCCCCGCACCTCCCAGCATCACCCACACACTCACACACCCACAGGGTGTCAGGTTGTCTGTCTGCAAATCTGGAGTCCTGCACATTGGACCACAGCATCCTTCAGCAGGGAAATAAGTGCACCTGTGTTCTCACGACTCTCTCCTTCTGATCTCTATCATCAGCTTGGTCCTCACTGAACAGCTTCTGCCAATATGCTGGCATGAGACAACCTGAGTTGACCATCCGAGCTTGTGTGGGAAAATTGATGAGCTTCCATGAGCCTCAGTTTTCTCATCTATAAGATGGGACTAGTGGCCCCACTTACTCTTTTCTTACATAGGTACTGCCAACTAATCACCTAATTAATTCAGTAAGTATGAATTAATGCATGCAAACGCACCTCGTAAACACAGGCACAATGCAAATGTGTGGAAGTCACAGAAATAATAATGTTGGTGGACAGTAGTTTCTGTCTCTAATGAAGAGCTCCTTTTCCAATAAAAAGGAACAATTCAAAATCAAATAGTTATTGAATACATACTACACGAAAAGCCATAAATAACAATTTCATAGGTGTATTAGACAGTGCTGTAGTATATTTGTGTCTGAAGGAAAATGTGTCACGTTTCATGGTTTTAATATATATGCACTTTGTACGTTTTACATATATGGAAAGAGAAATAATATTTTCATATGTACAATATGAAACTATGGACATATATGAATCAATATTTTCGTGTGTGTGTGTTTGTGTTTGAGAGGAAAACACTGCCTGTGAGTCAGGAATGAAGTGTAATGAATGAAAAAAGCACGAGTTTTGAAATAAAACATACATACCTAGATTCACATCCTGACTATCACTTATTAGCTTTTTGACTTGGGACAAATTGTATTATTTTTTATTATTTTTATTTTACTTATCTTTTTATTATTTTATTATTATTTTATTTTTTATGAGGTTTCCAAAACCGATAGGTAATACTTGTACATATTCTGAGCATACCTGTGATATTTTGATACATGCATACAATGTGTAATGATCAAGTTAGAGTAACTGGAATATTCATCACCTACATTATTTATCTTTTCTTTGTGTTAGGAACATTATAACTCTTCTTTCCTAGCTATTTTGAAATATACAAAAAATATTGCTAACTATGATTATCCTACTGTACTCTTGAATACTAGAACTTATTCCTTCTATCTAACGGTATTTTGAGGAACAAGTTTTAAATTTACTAAAGCCTCAATTTCCCCATAGTAAAAACTGGAAATAAAAAACTTAGTTCATAAGTCTGCTGAGTAAATCATTTTGAAAAATTATAATGTTGAATAGTGTCTAGGACAGAGAGGGCTCAATCAATGTCACTGTTGCCCATTCTGTGTTCTCTGTCTCACTAACCCACTGTGTGACCTGGGGCAAATCGCTCCGCCCCTTGAAGCATGTTTTCTCGCCATAGAATGAGAGAGAAGGGCTTGATGATTCCATGGATTCCTACCAACCCCAGGAGTCACAGGATCCTGTATCGAGTATCTGTTTTATGCATGCACTTAAATTACTTGATTTAAGTAATCAGGGCAGCCAAGGGGTGGCCCCTTTAGCCTAGTGTTTGCTCAATTTCCAAAGCGTTTCCTTTCTCTGAACGTGCCAGTTGCTCGCTCTCATATTTTCAATACAGGGCCCATTGATGACCACAAAAAGGAATGTCCAGTGCAGCTGCGGGTCCACTTGAGCCCTCCAAGCAAGCACTCTCAAGCCCGTTCTGTCTGGGAGCTCTGTGTTTTCAGAGCCTGTTGTTGCAGCGATGCCTGGAATCCTTAACACCTGCACACCAGCTTCCTGGGCATTTCCACACCCTCCCCCTCCCCACCTCCTGCATTTCCCATTTGCATCTGAAATGCAGCTGCTCTGGGCCCTATAGAGGGAAGCCAAATGGACAGGACATCTCCTTGTTTGGTCTCCCTCCCCTGAGTCAAACCGAATCTGAAGCTCCTCTGTGCAACGCCTTTGTTGCCTCCTCATTATGTTTAAATGAGCCTCATCTGCAGGAGGATTTTTTTAAATAAAATAAAATAAAACCACCACAAAAGACCAAAGCTTATGACATCTGCTCTTTCGATGAAAGCTTTTTTTGTCCCGAATTAGACTAAAAAAAGAAGAAGAAAACATGAAAGAAAAAAGAACGGGGCTGGGCCTCATTTGTACCATTCCTCCCAAGAAACAAAACAAACAGAATTAGTGTATGCTGGAGGCAAAGGGTGTGGAATGGATAACAAGAAAAAAAGAAGGAGAGAAAAGAAGAAATAAAAGGAATACTTCCTGCTTCTCCAGCAGTGTTTTGCCATCACTCTACATCAGGAATATTCAGACACCATTACTTAAGTGGCCATTACTTTTAGAGAATGTTCAAATTTATATTTCCTATGCTCATTTCACGGGTAAAACATTTAGCAACTCTTTAGCCATTATCCCATCCTCCCCAGGTAATCTCCATGTTTATTGAGTAGCGCAGGTGGGTCTGGTATAGGTGGTACCTGAAGAATAATTTGAAAAACAATTATCTGTATGCTGATAACCCCCAAATCTTTATCTCCACCTTATCTCTCTACTACTAAACTACTAACAACTGCTACTACTACTATAACTACTACTACTATTACTAGAATACTAACTACTACCACTACTACTACTAGTCTACTAACTAGACCTCCCAACCTGGCTCGCACACTAAACACACCACCTGTCTGCCAACACCTGCTTCTTGCCCCTGTGTTCCCTTCTCCCTGAATGGTACTCAGTACCCCCACAAGCCTCCTGGGTTACCATCCTCAACAGCTCCCTCCTCCTCAGGCATGGCCCATCCAACCCATTGCCAAGTCCCATTAATGTTCCATCTAAACATCTTCTGATCTCTTTTCCTTTCTCCTTCTCAATTGCCACTGCCTGAGTCCAGGCCACCTTCCTCTTCTTCATCTAGACACGCCACACCCAGCACTTAGCATTGCTGATTGTGATCACTTCTTGATCAAAACACTTTTTAGTTACAAAGTAAAGCTTAATCCTTTTATTTAGCTTCCCAGATGTTCATGGGCTGGCTCCTGCCACCCTCTCTGACTCATCCCCATCTACGATCCCCTAATCCATCCCAACCTAACTTCCTTCAGTCCTCTACCCGGCTTAATACTCTTTCACCTGAGGCCTTTGCACATGCTGGCTTCTCTACCTGAAGCACTCTTCCAACTCTGTATCTAAGGTGTTACCAGCCTAGCCATGTTTCCCAGGCAAACATCATATTGTCCAAGGTGGATCCTCAATCTTCTATGAGTATCTTTTCTATATCTTTCATCCACTTAGCTTCTTGAGGGTCAGGGATCCTCTGTTTCCAGGGAGAAAAAAAAAAAAACTTTCTGAATGAGGACCCAACCATTTTTCTCAGACCCAATATTGCAAAAGCTTAAAGTATTGTTTTGATGGTGGGATTTGCCAGTAGTTGGGTGACATCTTTGTTTCTCTTCTGTTAATCTCACATTCTTTCTAGGGTTTTCTTCCCTTGGGAAGTAGAGACGGAGTGTGTATGCAAAACAAGACAGTGGGATGGTTCCAACCAAAGACTCTTTGTCTACTAGATTTCTAGTTATGAATGAGTGGGGGAGGTTGAATTTGCTTATTATTAAAACCCCTCCACATACTGGAATTTTAAAATCTAGCACACATACAGAGCTGAGATGGAAAATCTGGTGTGAGATCAATGCTTCTAGCCAACTGAGCACCTAAACTCAATTCATTTCTTTAACAACCAGGTGGTTCAACTGTAAGTGATACTCTTCTCCCATCTTGGGCTGAGTCACATGCATTCTGGATTGGCCAAAGAAGAGCAGGAAGAAGTGAAAGTGATAGAAATAATCAGCTGATGTTTATTGAACATTGAGTATCACCCTGTAAAAAAATACTATGACATTTGTAATTCAGTTTAGTTTTAAATGCCCTGATATGGTTGGTATATGAAACTTTGATTTTACAGATAAATCAAAGTTCAGAGATACTCACTGGCTTTCCTAAAGACTTGTAGCTTCTTTTGCTCCTTTGACTCTTCTTGTTCTTACCTCCCTGCAGGTTTCTGTGTCGACCCTGGAAAAAATTCTTGAGCTAGAAAGAAATCAGAGCTATGGGTTCTAAGAGAACATATCTGGAGAAATTCTGGGCTCTGATATCTGAAGGCTCGGAGGGAATAAGCAAAGAGAAGGCCACCCAGAAAGCAGAGGGACTGGGCCTTGAGCTTTTTGATAAAGGATTGGGAGAACAGTGGAATTTCGCATTTAGTATCTTCTCTAACAACTTTTGAGCATTTTTAAAATCTCTCCAAGGTTATTTAGACAATAAGAAATTTCTAAAGAAAATGTAGATGGTGAGGAGTAAGTCTTCAACTGTTGACTTAAAAGCGTTAAGTGTTCCTTCATCATTTACCTGGCTTGTTAAGGCAGAGCCAATGACTAACGGAGTTATGGCAGGGGAGATGCCACAATGGAGTGGTTCCCCTTCATGTTCTTCATGGGTTGAAGAACAGGGGCTGTGTCTAATCCCTACTGCATGAGCTACTGAACTTTGAATGGAGGGGAGAAAGAAAAAACAAAAAACTATCTGTCTCACGTTCCTTCCATAGCCAATTGATATCCCAACATCTCAAAGTTCAGTGTGAAACAGATATCACAATGAATTCCATAGCTAGCTGTAGAATAATGATGACAAGACTATTTCCATATTATGGCTGAGGAATTTTAAGTATTATGAAAGTCAATGAGTTGCCCATTCTTTCTTTCAATAAATATTCATTAAGCTCCTCCTCTATACCCAGAACTGGATACCAAGACAAACAAAGCAAACATAAAGCTTATGGGCTAGTGAGCAAACAGACATAAAATAAAAAATAAGCAGAGAAATATATCTAAAATCACAAGTTATGATTTGTGATAAGAGAAAAGGTATACGATAGTGTAAAGAAACATAACAGAAGGGATGGCCTAATCTACATGGTGGGTCCAATCAGTCCTTTCTGAAGGAGTGATCCTTATGCCATGAGCCAGAAAAAAAAAGTGAGAGGCAAGCAGGCATCAAGACCAGTCTGAAGGTCCCAAGGCTGGAAAGTGGGTGGCCAGAATAGAAGAGGAAGGGCAAAAGAGGGGGTCAAGGGGAAAGGCAGGGGCAGACTGTGTGGACTTCTAAGCCATGGCAAGAACTTTGAACTTGATTCTAAGTGCTAAGTACAGTGAGAAGCCATCAAAGAGTTTTTGTTTGTTTGTTTGTTTTGTTTTTTTGAGATGGAGTTTCACTCTTGTCACCAGGCTGCAGTGCAGTGGTGCTATCTCAGCTCACTGCAACCTCCGCCTCCCAGGTTCAAGCGATTCTTCTGCCTCAGCCTCCCAAGTAGCTGGGACTACAGGTGCCCGCCACCACACTGGGCTAATTTTTCGTTTTTTTTTTTTTAGTAGAGACGGGGTTTCACCATGTTGGCCAGGATGGTCTCGATCTCTTGACCTCATGATCTGCCCGCCTGAGCCTCCCAAAGTGCTGGGATTGTACATGTGAGCCACCGCGCCCACCCCATCAAAGAGTTTTAAACAGGGAAGAGTTGTGATCTAATTAACATTTTAAAAAATGTACCTCACTAATTGTGGAAATGGATTGGACAAGGGTGAGACACTATTTACTGAAGTTACTGTAAAAGATGATTGAATAGAGCCTAGGGAGGCTTAAATCCCAGTTACCTTAACTCAAACCACAAGGGCCTGTTTCTAAAAAAAAAATCATTACTTGTGATTTATAATCTTAAAAAACAGTATATCATTTTATTAAGCAGCGTCATATTTTTTCAAATGTCTTATCAACTAAGATGACCCAAAGTCATCGGGGGTTGGTTCAGGGCAATGCAATTTCTAGGTGGCATTCCTGGCCATCTTTTTCTACTTTCCAGGTTTTCCAAGAATAGAGGTTGAGAGGGGTAGTCAAAATTGGGGAGTAAATATATAGGTCATTTGTATCTGATTTCTCCCACCCAGCCTCAACCTCACTACACAGCAACAGCAACAAATGTCAGTGGCAGGAAGTACACAACAAGAAGAATTAACCACAATTTTTTAAATCCAAACTTACAAACATAGTCACACATACACATACAGTTGGTTTGAAGTGGGGTGAGGGGCGGTAGCCAGCCTTCTCACTTTTTTAACCAATAAGATCTCATGTTAGCCATCAAAACAACAGGCTTTCAGTCAGTTGACCTTTCATGATAGAGGGTTTTGTGGGGAGAAGAGAGAGAAAGGAGAGAAAAAAAATTGAGGTTTTTGTATCATTTGTCATTCTAATAGTTGAACACTGAATCAGTCTTATGTTGTAGACACATTAATTTGATTAAGATACAATCCATTGGTCATTCAGGCATATAAAGTACTCTTGCTTAATTGCAAAATTAGCAATAGAACAGGATAAATCATTACCAAACTGGAGGTTATTCTGGGACTCATGGACTTTTTCCCCCACTCAATTCATTTTCTCCATCTAAAGTTGTTTTTGACACTTCATTAAAGGAAAAATCTAGTCTAAGGCAACAGTACATGGTAAACCAACATTCAACTCTCAAGGCATTAGTTGAGGAGCTCATGCTCACTCAGAACAGGAAATGCCAGTAGACCCATCTTACAAAAAGGATCCAAGAGTCCCTTCAGCTCCAAAGAGTTCATAACCATCTCATGATTCACAGAACTGTAGGAAGTTATCCAATGCCTCAAGAAATCCACTCTGAAACCTGAAGCCTAAGATCCTAGTTTCCATTTTTGTTATATAACTCCTTGCCTGCCATCTCATTTCTTTTTAGGAGCAGCCTAATTTTCAGGCCCTGAGCAACTTTTAGTCAAAAAATATCTACTACATTCCAGGCACTGTGGTAAGTGATAAAAATATCAAAACAAAGACTGTTCCTGGATCTCAACAAGCATTTCCTCTAGTTTGTCACTGAATTCCCTCCCTTCTGTGACTTCGTGAGAGACACCTGGCTACAGCTTGGTACCCACTGATGTGCTGTAGCAGAAGCATGCACAGCACTACAGCAACACACGAAAGAAAACTAATCAAAGGGTGTGATTTCACTTGGCCTAAAATTGAATTAGGAGGAGTTGACCATTCAGAGGAGAAGAGAGAGAATTCCCAGCAGAGAGAACAGCATGAATCAAGGTGGGGAAGTGCAGGGATGCAGGAGGTATGTGGTCATTACCCCTGCAAGAAGCAACCAGGTGCTTTCACTTATCTTGAGGGGACGTATCAGTGACCAAACATACAATCCAAATCTGGGAGAGTTCAACACTAATCTCAACAATATAGAGGAAGGAATTCTAGAGTGGAATTCAGAAGACCCATTGTTCTTCTAGCTAGAATACCATGTGACCTTGAGCTGGTGGCCATTTCATCTGAGCCTCAGTATCTTCATCTGTGAAATGGAAGTAAACATTTCTTCCCTATCTATTTTATAAGTCCATTTTAGGGATAAGTGAGATCATGAACATGATAGGTTTAACTAAATTCAGGAAATGCCTAGCTTAGAATTCTTTATGGTAAGAGTGAAAAAGCACTGATATCAAACTGAAGAAGTTGTTAGTATTATTTTAAGTGGGAATTAACATGCTCTATTCAGGAATCAGCAAGCCATCCAGTGGCTGAAGTGTAGGGAACATGACTAAGGCTAGCTTGGAGACACCCTTAAACACGCATACATCTTATATTTCATTCAACTTAGAAACATGGCTTTAATCCATTATTTTATTATTTTGATACATAAACAAAACTGACTCAGAGGAACATTCAAAGTGAAAAATATACCTGAGCATCTAAACCACTTATTCTATGCTTTGCAAATGACTTTGATTCCCACTATACCAAAAGGTTTACTATCTGAAAATTTATCAGGACCAGTGGTCAGAAGAAAAACAGGTAGAAATTGATTCAGAAAATAAGAGTTTGAAGGAGTCTTAGATCCCTTGCGGCCTAATGCTTGGTAAGCACCCTGCACACGGTGCTGCCGTCACACCCCAGAACATATCGCCATTTCTCATTTCCGATATGCCAGAGCCGGGCAATGCTGCACGTGGTTCAGAAAGACTGGTGTTTATGTTATGGCTGTGATTGTAGACCATACACTTCCTGCAGGCTTTGTGAGATAAGCCGGGGACATTTCTAGAAGAGCTGTCCTCTGGAACCCCAAGCAGTTTGGAGAAAAATCAAAGAGGGAGAGAAACAAGTGTCGCTATTTTGAAAGGATGATTTAGCAATGTCAGACAACTTAGATCACAAGACGATGGAAATGAGAAAATGCCAAAACCGTTTGCTCTCTTCCTTCACCTTTCTTCTAAGGAGCTTAACGTATTTTACAGACATAGACGCACATTTTTATCATTTCACATTGGCAAGTCACTTTATCATCTTCCATAACTTCAAAGGTTCCCCTCCCTCGTTTTTAAGGGATGGTGAGCAGATCAAGTGAGAAGCCCTTTGAAAACTGCCATGTCTGTGGTAATCATTGCTTATAGAGAGAGCCAGGGCAGGCCTTGACATTTGTTCCATCCACCCCAGATGGCAGTTTAATCTCTTTGTTCTTCTGCTGTTACATGAAAAAGAAAAGACTGGTCCACATGCAGGCCCAGAGGCCTGAGTGGATGTGTCAGCTCTGCTCTGTGTCCCTGGGCAAATTAATTTACATTTCTGACTTTGGATTTTTTTCACCATTATCCTCAAAAGGTAGACATGAGCTCTAATATCCCTTTTAGTTCTGACACCTTGCAAAACCAAGATTACTCAGGCTGTACTCTACTAACTTAGCAAGGGCCAAAAGTCTTGAAGATGAGGGCCATAGCTGGTGTTCCTCTTTCCTCACCTCTAAAATGAAAAGAACACTTACTTTGTGGAGTCTTTGGAAGGATTAGATATAATATATGCAAAGCTGCTAGCACAGTGCTTGGTACCCAGTGGGTGCTCCATAAATGGTTTCCTAAATCAAAAGTACAAAATATCCAGTATAAGGCTCTGCCAACCTGATCTCTTGTCTTCTCAGTTCCAGGCATCTTCATGGCTTGAGCACACGGCCTCTGAGTTACAGCTGACGGCTGTGAACTTGAAGTCCAAACATTAGAACAATCTTTGAGGCTTTCTGTTTTTTTCCAGAGGACAAATGGAAAGCCTGTGAAGTTTTCTGTTTCTTTTTTTTTTTTTTTTTTTTTTTTTTTTTGAGATGGAGTCTCGCTCTGTCGCCCAGGCTGGAGTGCAGTGGCCAGATCTCAGCTCACTGCAAGCTCCGCCTCCCAGGTTCATGCCATTCTCCTGCCTCAGCCTCCTGAGTAGCTGGGACTACAGGTGCCCGCCACCTCACCCGGCTAGTTTTTTGTATTTTTTAGTAGAGACGGGGTTTCACCGTGTTAGCCAGGATGGTCTTGATCTCCTGACCCCATGATCCGCCCGCCTCGGCCTCCCAAAGTTTTCTGTTTCTTTTAACTGGAACCGTGTGCCCCTGAGTGCCAGTTCGCTCCAGGTGTCTGTGAAAGACTCCAAGGGAAATTGTTCCTATGAACAACTATTTGCCTCACTGCATTCATGCCTGCAAATGTTTTGGGCACCCCCTGCAATTGTAGGAGGAAGGAATACAGGAGACGGAGAGTCTGAAGCCACGAGTCAGCAGCATGATGCCCTTCTGTGTCTGCTTGGCCCAGTTGCCATCCTCCCAGTGTGATAAGTACTGGAGAACAGTAAGTCTTCATCAGCAACAGCGATGTCATAGAAGGCACTGGACAGGCTAGAAGCTGCAGAAATGTGTCTCACTTACTCAGCATCCCCATCACCTGCAGAACCTAGAAAAAAAATTAGAAAATTCTACATGCTTTTTCCTATTTAATGAGGTCGAACATTCTTGAGGAATGAAAAGCGCAGCTCCAGACTAGCTTTTAATTAGCTTCAGGAGCCCTTGTTTCAAACTAGCCTGGTTCTCAAAGCTATTCTCTCTCTCTGCCCTGAATGAGATGGAAATTCAACTGTATTTCTCTTTGTCAAGTCATACTAAAGTGCTCTTTCTGCCCCACAGGGTTACTTAGAGAAGGACACTCAGTAGCCAGGCACTACACATTTTGACCCCAGTAGGACACCAAAACCATCAAAAGGCAGTTAAAAGACCAGATTTGGTGTTTTTTTTGATAACCTGCTGTGTAAATTTGGGCCAGTTTCTCCACGTGTACAACGGAAAAAAAAATATGAACTTTAGAACCAAATAGACCTGGGATAAAATCCTGCCTTCTCATCTGAGTGCCTAG
The DNA here is from genome assembly GCF_047675955.1 of Chlorocebus sabaeus. NCBI lineage: Eukaryota > Metazoa > Chordata > Mammalia > Primates > Cercopithecidae > Chlorocebus > Chlorocebus sabaeus. The sequence continues at coordinate 83,123,131 of NC_132918.1, forward strand.
CAAGTTAACTAAGGCAGTTTCTGTGTCTTCATTTGTGCTCATGGTGTTGATGTCTGCCTTATGGGATGACTGAGGGGCCAAAGGAACTATTGTAAGGAAAGCATAATGTCCTGGACATTGGTAGACACTCAGAAAACGTTGTTCCTTTACTTTCATCCTCATTCCTCCCCTCTGCCTATTTCACTGGGTTGAAGTAATGGCCCAAAGGGATAACGTAATTCAGAGGTTAGGAGCTTCAGTTTTGTAGCCAGAGGCCAGGGTTCAAATCGCGTTCCTGCCCCATCCTGGCTGTGTGACCATGTGCAAGTTCCACAGCCTCGCCGTTTCTTTGCATTGAATATGCAGACAATGTCAGTAGCTCCCCCGTAGGATTACTGTGAGGACTAAATGAGATAGTGTACAAGACGCCCTTGCCTAGTGCCTGGCACATGGTAAGTACGCTATAAATTATTAGCTAACAATAGCAGCTACAGCATCTGAGAGTGCATTGTAAAATGGAAAAATCCTCCAAGACGCTCATCTCAAATCCTTTTTGGAAAGAATGTGCCAGTGTTACCAATGCTTATGTAAATGTAAGTGGTTATTATTTATGTAGGAGAACATTACTGAGTGTTATGCAGGAAGAGGGAGAGAACAATGTAGAGGAAGAAAAAACTTTATGATGGGCTTCAAAGGGGAGAGAGGTGAAAGTAACATCTCACCCAGCAATACAAAAGCAGCCCCATATAACTCAGATCTCCTCTGACTGTGAAACATTCTATCAACAGTCTTCCCTGAAAAAAGAAAAGAAAGAGAAACACATGGAAAAGAAAGGAGAAGGGCAACCTCATTTTATTTCTCTTAAAATTAATCCTAAGGTTGTATTTATCCAACAGAATCTTACTAAAGACCCACCCGATGGGAGATACAGAGACACAGCAGGCCTGGCTCTCTCCTCAGAGAATTTGCAGTCTAATGATGACCTTCCAACAAGTACATAAATAACTAATTAAAGGTAGAAAGTGAAGTGTCATGAATTATTCTCATCATTGTTATTAGATGTCATTTTTATTGAATTCTCTTTCTACATTATATCATCTGTTTTTCCAAAAAGAATTTTGGACAATTTATAACATAAAAGAAGTTATACCCTGAGGTGTTTTTTTTTTTTAAAAAAAAGGAACTAGAAATTTAGATTAAAGCAAAAAGGTATGGCAAAGACTAATGTAATTGTTTAATTGAGAATCAAATTCAACTGAGCATCCTGGGCATCAGGGCAAAATCAAAATGGGAAACATATTATTATAATTTAATATTTCTTACATGTTGATGATCACTTAAGTAATATTCAGAAGTGTAGACAAGGCCAAATTCAGTAATCTTGCATTTTCAATTCAACTGAAAAATGCAAAAGGCATGCATGTCTGTGGAATTCAGGTAGGCACTGTTGATTATCAACATTTAAGGCCATTATTTTGGAAAAATCATCATCTTTAGTATGAATCACTAAAATATTGTTGCTTTTCATTTTTGGGGGGATTGTTTCTTAGGTAGCAGCTATGAAGAATGCACGCCGTTTCACTTCTCATGTTTAATACATATACTCTAAAACCCGAACAATCTTTGTATCATTAGGCTAGACCCGCCAATTTTATTTTCAATGAGATTTCAGTGCTCCAGAGGGCTTTGATCTGTCACAGGGCTCTCTTGGGTTAATTGCTGCTGTTCTCAAGTCATCCTCACTTAGACAGGTAGGTGGGAGTGAGTAGAATTAGCCAATTGTACAGAGAATCAAAGACATTTGCTTGCAAGAGTACCTACTTCTGAGAATTACCATGAATTTTGCATGCCACTAAGAAAGGAAGGAAGGAAGTGACATCTTAAAGATCCTGGGCTTGGGCGAGCTGCGGTGAAGAAGACCAGCTTCTATTATTCTTCTGGCTGGTTCTGGCCTATTGTGATGTCTTTTATAAATCTAAGAGAACTTGAATTTTAAAGCTTGTTTTGAAGACCCTGTTTTGCCTTTTAAAACTGTAATTCTTTAAATGTTCAGGAGCTTGATTAATGAGGAAGAGTTAAAAATAAGTAAATAAAAAAGACAGGTAAACAAGTCAGGGGAAGAGGTGCCGAACTGAAAGAAATAAAAAGAATTGCAAGGTGAGGAGGAGGGAGACTAGGATGTCCAGAAGGCAATAGCATCTCGCCATTTCTCTGTTCCAGGCTCTGCAGTGCCCCTGAGAGGGGGTTTCTGGTGTCGGCCAGTTGAGAGACAGGTCAGGCATGGGGCTGGACAGGGAGCCTGGTAACACGTGCTGCTCAATACCACACACATCTGTTTGATTTGGCACTACTCACCAGCCAGCTGCTGGCACAGAGCCAGAAGGGGCAGGTGGGGGTGTTTGGGGAGGGGGAAGGGAGGGGAGAGGGGATTAGGTACAGTTGTTCCAAAATGGGGGAAGGGGAGGAGGCCAGAAGAAATGAGGCGATGGAGGCCCCAAGGGCAGGCTGGGGCAGGAAGCCCACAGCTGTGGTGGTGGGCCTTGCTTTTAATTACCCTCTGCAGCAGGTGAAGGTACTGAGTCAAAGTGCAGAGGCAGGAGGGAGGTGGCTTCCGTAGGCATTCAGGCATGGGGCCAGGTTTGTGTAAAGTGTCAGAAGTGCTTTCTCACTCTCCCTTTCGACCCACGTACTGTCTCTCTCCCTAATAGTGAGCCTTTCAGAAATTCCAGACTAGCCACCATGTTGCTTCTCTATTTTTCCTACAAGATTAAACATTTTATTCCCCACCTCAAATAATGTTTTTAGTTTTGCGGAGGGGGGGGCAGGGTTTCGTTATGTTTTGTTTTTGTTTTTGTTTTTTTTGGCTCACAAAGACTTTTCTCTAAGCTGTTAACATCCTTCCAACCATGCAGAGAGGATTTTGGAAAGAAGAAGCCTGCTCATTTAACAGAAGACATGAACAATGTTCCTGAAGCCACCTGGCTTGGCCAGTGCCAGAACAATCTGAGCAAACGCTGACTCTTCCACCCCAACACCATTCGTTCTGCCAAAATTTGCTCTAGTCCAAAATTTCAACCTTGTGCCAAGATGTTGAGTTGGTAGGTAGTGAATGTACACACCAGGGGAGAGCCATATTCTTATGTCATCTCAGTGTGAAATCTGACCCAGGCATACGTTCAGGGTTCACCATTTATTAACCAACACTATCTGCCAGAAACCATGCTGGCTCTTCAAGTAACTCACTGCCTGGGTGGTCTCTTCCTGGATCTCTATCCGGGTGTCCATTGCCTAAAGGGAATCCATTCAAGTCACTTCCGCATGCTTGAAAATCTCACAAGTTCATCCTCTCTGCTCCTTAAAAAGTTCTATTCTCACCGCTGGTATCACAAGTGACAAAAGACAAGACACTGTGTTGCAGCTGAAACTGACTATTCTGCTCCTTGAAACAGCAAGATCTGCTTACTTCTAGGGTATTCTCAGTACACTGAGGGTCAAAATAACATGATTGAGAGTTACCGATATCCAACATAAAACACTAAAAAACCCAGACAATTTTATATGGTTTGCCCTAACAATATAGGTTCAGGTTCTGAAGGGTGTATGAGGTTCAAATCCTAATTCTACCATTTCTTAGCAGGGTAACCTTTCCTTCTCTGTAATTTAAAATGAGAAGAATAAGAGACCCTATCTCATAAGGCTGTTGTAGTAAAGGGCTCACTCATGTAATGGCACAGATTTTGGCTGCTGCACTCAAGAATGAAAAGGGAGATTTGTCCTTCATAGGCGGGGCATCTACAACCACAACATCCCACCTCAATCTGGTTTTTCTTTGAATAATAAATTCCCCACCTTGTGTCACCGTAATTCTATCTTTTAACTCTCAATGCTCTCACAGAATACTGAGAGTTAAGAGATACCACTAAACTGCTACTCAGGAAAGGAACTTCAGGAACATAAGCTATCTACAGATAGCAAATACCAGCAAAGTTTAATCTGATTTCTTAGCAACTTATTATTACTCCGCTTCCCTTCTGCGCCAGCGTCACATTCCCTAGAGGCCTTTCAAGCTCTTCTTTGTCCTGGGCCTTCTCAACCCTCTACCTGAAAGGTGGTTTTCCTCTAGTTTTCTTTAATATGATTCCCAGGCTTCCTTCACTCCTTCTTCATCTCATCCTGAGGCTTTCGGTGCTGCACACTTTGTCACATCCCTCTTCCATCACCTGGATCCTCATCCAACCTTCATGCCTTACCCTGTGCACAGCTACACAATAGTCTCAACTCTGCTTTGGAACCATGTTGGGTCATAAGCAATTTATTCAGCATACTTTTTCATTTTAAACTGGTTTCCGTAGGCTGTATTACAGTTCTGTAGGACAGTTGACCCCCTATTGATATAAAACACAGATATCCGTGGTTATCCTACATAGGGTCTTCTCTCAGAAGTCCCAACTGCATCCACAAGGACGTGGTCACTGATACCTTGCATGGTTGACACCCCAAGAGTTCTCAACTTAATTCTCAGCTCTACTCTGGGATTGAGGGCTTTTATTGTCTTCAGTGAGAGGGCATTTAAAGAGTCAGGTGACCCAGCATCAATTTTGTCCCTTTCTGACCTTGCACCCTGGGTCCACTGACTCCTCTTATCCCTGATTTCATCGTCCACCCAGGGTCGTCATTCCTACAAAACTGTTGGAATTAAAATCTACCACCAGCAGCTGCATAGCCTGCCTGTCTAGCAACAGGACTTATTCCCAGCCTCTCCCTAGCTTGATGGTGGAGTGGAAACAAACAACAGGTTTGCACTCTTACTCGACCGCTTCTTACATGACTCGTTGCTTTATCTCTCTGAGCCTCAATTTCCTCATTTGTTAAATAGGAATAAAATTACCCCTGCAGAGATACTGTGAGAATACGTCATAAAGCAGACAGAATTCTTGACACATAGCATTGCTCAGTGAACAGTACCTGTCTTTCTTAGGATGACCATTTATTATGGCTGGCTTGATGCTGGCTGCCGCTCAGCCTGTCCTCCTCTTGCTTATCTTCATGCGCTGCTGACACTCCCACATTCACCATCACACCTACCTAACCTCCTCATCTGAGTTCCAACTCCTCTTCTCCTCCAAGTATGTTCTGGTTGTGTCTGTTCTGACTGCTGGCTAGTGGTGTACGGGAGCCAACAGGTACCTGTTCACAAGAGCTGACCCTGGCATCTCTTTCCAACTCCACATTCAGTGAGCATCATACTGGTAGCTTGAAATCAGGCACAGTGGGAGTATTTACACAGCAGAAATCAGCAAATACTATAAACAGGGCTTCCCCTTCGCCCCACAGAGCCATTTGTTAAACATTTACAGGCACGTAAGTGCAGATTCTTCATTTCTTCTGTACCTTCTCTGGGCCTTATTATCTGACCTGAACACTCAAACATAGCCCTTTTAAAGGAAGACCTCAGAACTTTTTTGTGTGCACTGATTGGCACTGCATTTCAGTGAGAATGCAGCTAAATCCATGCCAATGTCTACAGAGCAACTCAACCTAGGGATGGAAATATTACACCAGGAAACAACAACAAAAATATCTAACAAATATACATTAACCTCAGGATTAACTCTGATGACATCAGCTCAGTAAAACCAAAGTGTTTTTTTCCTGCCGGGCTCCCTCCTGGTGAGACAGGCTCCAGGGGCCAAGGACCTTACCTGAATGCTGATGGAAATCTTCCAGGCCCTGAATGACATGTTCTCCGGGCCACTCCTTGAACGCCTCTAGCTTGGAAGCATTGCTGTCCTGTAACAAAGAGGGTATAGAAGAAGATGAATCCTTTGTAGGTGAAAAAGGAGGCCTTGCCTTTCCTTCTTTGTTGTGAAGGCTCTGAGCCACATGAGTTTGCTAAGGTATAAGCATTTTGAGGGCTCAAGTTCTATTCCAATCTGTGTCCCCTAGACGCCTGAACAAGTGTCCTGTCCCTTTATGGTGTTTAATTAATGTTTATTGTGCTGATGACCACATTTGGGGTGTGCAATGGTTACTTAGTGCTAGGCCACACTTACCTTTCTAATCTCCTTGAAGAAATACTTTATTAAGGAAATAAATAGATGTGTATGCCTGTGCCTGGTAGAGTGGGAGGAAGGGTACTTTTCCTTAGGAGGAAATGTGTCCTTACAGATTTTAGAGAGGAAATTATCATCTGCTACCCTATCTGACTGTAGTGGATGCCATAAATCTTCCTTTAGCAGTATTTTATTCCTTCCTATACATGAAAGGACTCCCCACCAGCCCAATTCTGGAGCACATTCCATCCTTCTGCCCTGTGTTCCTAAAACCCTCTTTTCCCCCTGCCTGCAACAAAGTTTAAAATTCTACCCATTTTTGTCTCTTCATAATTGCAAGCTGCCTACAGAATGCAAAATACTTCTCACCACCCCATGCCCTCCCAAGTACCCACCCTTCAGCTTGCTGCTCCTAAAACTGGCACCTAGGGCAAGTTTTATTTTGATACATTTTATGATCATCTGCACAGGGATACCAACAGAAAGCGATGAGTGTAGGGAAGGGACAAAAGTTCCAGGAATGTCTCCAGTGCTCTCCTCACCTGGGTCTCTGGCCCACACTAAAATGTGAAATGCAACCCCTCGTTCTAACAACTCTTTGTCTCCCCTCTTGCCTTCAGGGCAATGTCTCTGATGTCATCAGGTACCACTAGTTACCCTGAATAAGAACAGCAGATATGGGGCTGTCAGGACCTTAACGAGGCACTTCACAGGTTACAAATCATTTTCTCATCTATTACTTGGGTGAACCTCAGAACCACCCTGTGACCTAGGCATTGATGTGACCACCATCCTTCAAATGAGCTCATGGGACAGAGCTGGCAGAATGCCTGTTGGATGCCTGGGTGCGACACCCTGCCAAGACAAACAGTGATTATGCGCTGCTTCTGCGTGGCCTGCAGAAAGAATCTGATTCAAGCCACCTTTTTCAAAAAAAAAAAAAAAAAGAAAATCTCAAATTATGTCTTAATTCCCTTTTATAAAGAAAAGCCACACACATTTTCTATCCCTCACCCCACCCCACTGGCAACAGCTTTGTTGCTTGCCTGATGACCAGATCCTTGTTCCCATGGCTACATAGTAAAGTCAGGGCACCTCAGGCTGGACATCCAGATGACCCCTTGCTGTACTTCTAAGATCCAGGTTTGAGTTAGGTCTGTATCAAGATGAAAAATTGCCATTATCCCAGGACTGGCTTTTTATGTCTTGCTTTATCTTGCCACACTTTCTTTTTATGACTTTCTCCCAAGTCATCAAATGTACAAGTGCTTCAAACCACAGAACTTCAGACTCCCTTAATTTATATTCTTCCCTTTCCAGTAAGAATTAACTCTGAGTATTTAGGTTTTTCAGATACAAAATGCCTACTCTCTACCCCATGTAGTAAGAAAACAAAATTTATTTTTGAATATTTACCAGTTCATTGTTTGAATATTTACCAGTTTAAACTTCTCGCTAACTCACACTGGCCATTATAATTGTATAGGATTTTTCTCCATAGAAGTCAGGAATCTCCTTCAGCATGCTGATGTCAGATCATAGAATGGAGAGGACCAGTGGACTAAGTGGACTACTCAGTGCCAAGCTTAAGAGGTCATCTTATTAATTGGTTGGATAGAAGATTAATTTATTCATTCAACACACACTTACTAATAACCCGAGCTCCTGTAGTATTTGAGATTTGCTAACATATACATGTTTTGAATATGTTATCCATGCTTCCTAATTAGACTGTGAGGTCCTTCAAATGAATCTGATCTCGATTTGCCACCACCTGTCTTATGACATTGGGCAACTCACTTCACTTCTCTGGGCCTCAGTTTCCTCATTTTGGGGGATGGCTAAAAGGAGCATGCCAAATCCACAGAGTCACCTTCTTCCCACTCAATTCAGCAAATATAGGTTATGCACAGAACACAAGAACTGCCAAGGAAGCTCAAAGAAGGAAGGACCAACTGCTATTCAAGAAGAATCAGAGAATTGTTGAAGCTGGGCGAGAGTATCTAGAAGTTCATCAGATAATTCTGTCTATTTGTGTATATTTGAAAATCCCCCACAACAAACAAAAACAAAAACAAAAACAAAAAGGCAAGAAAGGAAGAAAGGAAGAAATACAAGGAAATCTAGCAGGCTTCACACAGCGAGAAGCAATTTAGCAGAATTGAAGCATGGATAGGATTTCAATGAGCCAGCACTGGGTCAGGGGCAATTCCAGGCAGAGAACACCACGAGCCAGGGCTTGGAGACTGGAAAATACAAGGTGTTCACAAAGAACTGGGAGTAGTCATGTATGACAGCAGCATGGGGATTGGGAGGGAGCAGCCAGAGATGGGCTGGAAAGGTATTGAGAGGTCAGAGCTCAAGAGCCTCCAGAGGCCCTAGAGGAATCTGCGCTTAGTTCAGTTCACCAGGGAAAGTGACCTCATTGGTCGCGCTTGAGTTGGCCTTACTGCTTCACAGCCCGCCTGGGTGCAGGCCCAGAAGCAGGGCCATGTGGCAGAAACCGGCAGAGGAGGATGCTGGCAGCACCACTGTGCTTGTTTCTCCACCAGGAAACAAGGTTTCCTGTCACTCAGACCCATGAATCAGCATTTCCTCTGTCAATAATACGCAGCCAGAAATGCAACAGCACAGAGCTCGGGGTATGGAAGAAAGGAAGGAATATTCCATGACATCGCCAGGCTCTGCTGCTCTGCTCTCCTTTCCCCTCACGAAACACTCCTGATAAGCTCCAGAATGACACTCAGATTTCATAGGATAAGTTTCTCAGAGAGCCTCACGGTACCTCGTGAAGATTACATCCCATAGAGTAGTCGGCGCTCTCCTCATATTGTGTGTCGCTATCGCCATGAGGACAAGAGCGCTTTCTGAATTCCTTCATTACATGATAACTAAACATTAATAACACCGTTCTATCATGGCAGAGATCTGAGGACATGTGTGATTTGCCTTTGCATTTTTACACTTCCACATTCAATATGTTATTTGATTCTCATGATAATCCTGTGAGGTACACAGAGAGTATCATACTCATTTGACAAGTGCAGATACTGAGGCAGGGAAATGAAATGCTTCTTCCCTGTGGGTTCTGTTTTGAAGATGCCAGAACTGACCCCAACTCTTTAAATTTCAGTCCAGTATTCTTTTCAAAGTCATATACTTTTAAGAAATGTTTAAATATTAATATTTAATATATTTATGTTAAATATATTTAATAATATTACATTAATTGACAGAATATTTAATATACTTAATTTACACTGTTAGAGATGTATCTTATATAAACTATATCTTGTCTAGCACCAGCAAGAATTTCATCCATTCCCTTATTCCTTTCACTTATTTATCAGGTATTTCCTGACTGCTTACTATATGCCAGGCTCTGTTACAGACACATTTAGTAGTGAACAAAACAGACAAAAAGCCCCGCCCTTGTAGCGCTCACACTCTAATCGAGGAACTCAGACAACGAGTGAGATAAAAGAGTAAAATTCAAAGTACGTTAGAGAGTTACACGTGCTTTGGAGAATAAAGCAGATCAAGAAGAGGGTAAGGAGTGTTGAAGGGGTGATGCAATTTTACATAGGATGCTTAGGGATAACCTCACTGAAAACAAGACATTTAAGGCAAGACCTGGAATGGGAACTAGCCAGCCATGCAGCAATTTGAGGGGTGGCGCGTGGGGCCAGGCAGTCAGTAAATGAAACAGCAAATGCAAGGCCCTGAGGTGGTTCCTCCTAGCATGTCCAGGGAACAGTAAGCAGCCAAGTGTGGCTGGACTGGAGGGAGAGACAGGGAGAGGCTAAAGATGCAGGGAGTGGAGACTGGAGATTAGAGCACGTAGGCCACTGTAAAGACCTGGGGTTGACTTAGAGAATTTTCTGTCATTTGCTAAAAACGAATGCAAGCACTAAAAGACAAAGCTAAAACAAAAACAAGACAAGGGCAAAATGCAAACAACAGTATTTTTGATGAGGAAGACAGGATAAAAACATAAGGGGTATATGGAAGAAATGAAAGTTATATTCTGTTCACTTGCTGTCTGTCTCTCTATATCTTTATTTTTTTCTTTTACTTTTTGAGATAGAGTCTCAGTCTGCCACTCAGGCTGGAGTGCAGATGCATGATCTCAGCTCACTGTAGCCTCAACCTTTTGGACTCAAGTGATCCTCCCACACCAGCCTTCCAAGTGGTAGAGCCTACAGGTACACGCCACCACACCTGGCTAATGTTGTTTTTTGTTGTTGTTGTTTGTTTGTTTTTAATTTTTAGTAGAGACAGGGTCTCACTATCTTGCTCAAGCTGGTTTCAAACTCCTGAGCTCAAGTGATCCACCTGCCTCAGCCTCCCAAAGGGCTGGGATAACAGGCATGAGCCAAGGCACCTGGTCTGTCTCTCTCTCTCTCCCCCTCACTTTGCTTGCTGGCTCTTTCTTGTTCTCATGCTCTCTCTCTCCGTTTTGGAAATCCTGATCCAGGATCCAAGCCCTCAAGCCAACTGCCATGGATGCTTCTCGAGGAGCCATGCGGGGAAGGGGCAGGGGCAGGCAGAGGAGCACCTCTTCACCACGAGCTTGGACCCACACCCCAGACCTCAGTCAGGCTCCTGTCTAGCTGGGCCACAAGAACTCATCAAGCCTCCTCTTGCCTAGGCTACAGGAGGAAACAGAACAAAACCATCCTGATGCCCCAGCCCCCAGGCCTTCCCAGAGACAGTCACCTTCCAAGCACAGTCCACTTCCAAGCAACAGGGAGAGAAGCCCCAGGAGAAGGAAGGAGAAGGGCGAACATCCAAGCTGTTAGCTCAGCTCTGTGAAAGCTCACCCCCTACATCAGGGGTCCATAATACTCTTGCCTTTGACAGCCCTGACTCATCTTTTAGGGGGAGTGTGGCTGTGGCAAGGACATGGGCGTGAAGGAGAGGGAAAAGGACAATCTTGCCTTCCTCTGGAAGCCAGTGCTCCCCCATTTTTCTTCTTCTTTGTATTCTATGGGCTCAGTAGGCAAGCTCATATTCATTCAGTACATCACTACCACCTCCCCACTACCTTGGAGAGTTTTAGAAAATTTCTTTATGTAACTTCTCCAAACTTTGATACCAGGACCAATGAGAGGGCAGTTCAGCCCCTCAAAGCCTTTTATGAATGGCTCTTTGATTTGCCTCCAGAAATTACTAATAGATCAGAATAGGACAGTGCTTCAAGGCAACAAGGGACGCAAGGTGGAGAAGTCCCTCACCATGCTTTGTACCAAGTAACTGAGCAAACCAGAGTTGCCCTCATCCATAGGCATACACACAATCTCAGTTAACCCAGGGATACCATGATCATGGTGGGGGAGTAAGGACCACTAAAGTAGCTCTTTAAATTATTTCTCTCATTTGTGTTTTTCTCCATCACCACCCTCCTCTGAAGCTCCACCACTCCCGGCATCACCATCCTAGTTTGATCTCCTCTGAACTTGTATTAATTAAACTTTTTATTTTGAGGTCATTGTAGATTCATATGTACTTGTAAGAAATAATACAGAGAAATCCTTTGTACATTTTACTCAGTTCCTCCCTATGTTAACATCTTGCAAAACTATAATGGCATATTATAATCAATATATTGATGTTCAGGTAGTCAAGATACAGAATATTTCCATCACCCCAAGGATCCTTTACATTGTCTTTTTACAGCCACATCTACTCTTCTGTCCCAACCCCTTCCTTAACCTTAGCAATCACTATTCTGTTCTGTTTCTATAATGTTGTCAATTCAAGAATGTAATATATGTGGAATCATACCATATGTAACCCTTTGAAATTGGCTGTGTCCTATCAGGATAATTCCTATCAGGAGATTCATCCAGGGTGTGTGTGTATCAATAGTTGGTACCTTCTGATTGTTGAGTAGTATTCCATGAATAAATGTGCCACTGTTTTTTTTGTTTGTTTGTTTTGTTTTGTTTTTTGAGACAAAGTCTCGCCCTGTTGCCCAGACTGGAGTGCAGTGGCATGATCTCGGCTCACTGCAACCTCCACCTCCCCGGTTCAAGCAACTCTCCTGCCTCAGTCTCCCGAGTAGCTGGGACTACAGGCGTGCACCACCATACCCGGCTAATTTTTGTATTTTTAGTAGAGATGGGGTTTCACCATGTTGGCCAGGGTGGTCTTGAACTCCTGACCTCAGGTCATCCACCCACCTCAGCCTCCCAAAGCTGGGATTACAGTCGTGAGCCACCACGCCCGGCCGATGTACCACTGTTTATTCACCCATGGAAGAACATCTTCTGGGTGGTTTCCAGGTTGGGGCTAGTATGAATGGAGCTGCTGTTTGCTTTCACATACAGGATTTTCGTGAACATAAATCTTTATTTCTTTGAGATAAATAATCAAAAGTGCAATTGTTGGGATGTATTGCAGTTGCATGTATCCTTTTTAAAAAAGATATTGTCAACCTCTTTTCCAAAGAGGTTGTACCATTTTACATTCCCACCGGGAATTTTAAGGGATAGAGTTCTCTCTATGTATATTCCAGATATTAATCCCTCATCATATATGTAATTTGCAAATATTTTCTTCCCAGTCTGTAACTTGTCTTTTCATCCTGTAAACAGGGCCTTTCACAAGGCAAAAATTTTTATTTGTGATAGTGTTCTATTTATCACTTTTTTCTTTTGTGTTTTGGTGTCAAGTCTAAGAGCTCTTTGCTCAGCCATTGATCTTGGAGATTTTATCCCTTTACAGATTTTTTATTTTTCTAGTTTTTTTGTTTCATGCTTTATATTTAATTCCATGATCTGTGTTTAGTTAATTTCTACATAAGGGTGAGACTTACGTTGAAGTTTCTGTGTTTTTTTTGTTTGTTTTTTGCCCACAGATGTCAAATTACTGCAGCACCATATGTTGAAAAGGCTATCTTTACTTTATTGAATTGTTTCTGTATCTGTGTAAAAAATTGATGAGAGATATGTGTGAGCCTATGTATGTGCTTTCTATTCTGTTCCATTGATCCATATGTCTATCTCTCTACAAATACTACATAGTATTGATTATTGTAGCTATAAGTCTTAAAATCGAGTGGACATATTCCTTCTACTTAATTCTTGCTTTTCAAAGCAGTTTTAGCTATTTAAATTCCTTGGCCTTTACATATAAATTTTAGCATAATCTCACTAACAGGTACTGAAAATCTTGCTGTGATTTGGAGAGAAACTGTGACATTTCTGCATATTAATTTGGGGAGACTTGACCTTTTTACTGTGGTGGTGGGCAGAATAATGACTGTTGAAAGAGCTCCACATTCTAATCCCTGGAACATGTGAATATGTTACTTTCTATGGGAAAGGAGACTTTGCAGATATGGGACTTGGAGCTTACCTCAGAGCCTCCATAAAGAACATGCCTTGCCAACACTTTGATTTTAGCCCTGTAAGACCCAGTATCAAACTTCAAAAATCCAAAACTGCAAAAAAATAAGTATTTTTTAATCCACTAAGTTTGTGGTCATTTGTTACAGCAGCAATAGGAAACTAATACAACTATGTTGAATTCAATGAACAAAAATGGTGTCTCTCCATTTATTTAGACCGTCTTTGATTTTTTTTTCTCAGCATTTTATAGCCTTCAGCACACAAGTCTTGTAAGTATTTTGTTAGGTTTATACATGAGTATTTCAGTTTTTGAGCAATAACTGGTATTGTATTTTTAATTGTAATGTCCATGTGTTCACTGATAGTATATAGAAATGCAATTCATTTGTTTATATTTATTTGCATTCTGTAACCTTGCTAAAATCACTTCTTAGTTCTAGGAGACTTTTTTTTGTAGACTGCTTGTAATTTGCTATAAAAGTCTATCATCTACAAATCAAGGCAATTTTATTTTGTTCTTCTAATCTTTATTCTTTTTGTTGCCTTTTTTTGCCTAATTGCACTGGTTAGAACTAGAACCAAAACTATGCTGAATAAAAGGAGTGAAAGTGAAAATTCACGCCTCATTCCTGATTTTAGGGGGAAAGGATTCAGTCTTTTATCATTATGTATAATACAAGCTAAAAGGATTTGTAGACATATTCTTTGGTTTCTGAGAGTTTTTTAAAATCACAAATTAGTGTTGAATTGTGTCAAATGCTTTTTCTGCATTGACAAATATAATCATATATTATATTTTTCTTTCTACTTACATATTCTAGCACCCTTTCATCCTTAAAATAAACCTTTAGTAGCCTTGAATTCATAAAATAAACTCCACTTGGTTATGGTGCATAATTCCTTTTATAATTGCTGATTTTGTTTGAGATTTTTTCTACTTTGTCCCATTCTATTTTTAAAATTTTTTTGCTTCTATATTTTTGGGAGATGTTAGTCTGTCATTTTCTTTATTTGTACTGTCTTTGTCTGGTTTTAAAATCAAAGCAATACTACCTTTATAAAATGAATTAAGGATTATTCCTTCCTCTTCTATTTTCTAGGACATACGTAGAACTGATATTAACACTTCTTTAAATGTTTGGAAGAACTCTTCACTGAAATCATCTGTAACTAGAAATTTCCTTTTTGGGAGTTTTTAAAATTCTGAATTCAATTTCCTTAATAATTATAGAGTTATTCAAATTACCTATCTCATACTAGATAAGTTGTGGTATCTTATGGTTTTAAGGAATTGATCCATTTTATTTAAGTTGCCAAATTTTTGTGTGGAGAGTTGTTCATAGTATTGCCTCATTATTCTTTTAGTGATTCAGTCTGTGATGATATCCTCTGTTTTCTTTCCTATTAATAAGCTGTTTTCATTCCCTTTCTCTCCATCTCTCCATTTCTATCTCACTCTCTTGCATTTTGATAAAGGTTTATCAATTTTATTTATCTTTTCAAAGAACAAACTCTTTGTTTCATTGATTTTTCTATTGTGTTTTAGTTTTCTATGTCATTGGTTTCTGTTGTCTTTATTATTTCTTTCCTTCTGCTTACTTAGGGTTTATTTTGCTTTCCTTTTCCTTTTTTTTTTTTTTTTGGCAGGAAGTTGCATGATTGACATGAGACTTTTTACTAATATAAGCATTTAGTACTGTAAATCAATCTCTGTCTCTCTCTCCCCCAGCACTTCTTTAGTTGTAGCTGACATATTTGCAGTGTATTCTCATTTTCATTTAGTTCAATGTATTTCACTTAGTTCAGTGTTTTGTTTTGTTTTTTCACTCACTGTAGTGTAATTTTCCTTGAGACTTTGTCTTTGACCCATAGATTATGTAAACTGTTGGTTAGTTTCCCAGTGTGTTGAGATTTTCCTATTATCTTTCTGTTATTAATTTCTAATTTGATTTTATTGTGGTCAGAGAACATATTCCATATGATTTTAATTACTTGTTTATCTTTTGGTCCAGAACATGTTCTATATTGGTATATATTCTGTGGTGCTTGAAAACAACATGTATATAGCTGTTTTGTAGTGCAGTGTTACATAAATGTGGATTAGATCCTATTGGTTGATAGTGGTGTTGAATTCCATATTGTTGATGATTTTCTGTCTAGTTGTTCCATTAATTATTGAAAGTTGGTTATTAAAATGTCCAACTATAGTTATAGATTTGTCTATTTCTTCTTTCGGTTTTATCAGTTCTTATTTCACATATTTTACAACATTATTGTATGGTGCATACATATTTAGGATTGCTATATCTTCTTGATTGAGTGACTCCTGTATCATTATATAATGTTCCTCATTGTCTCTGGTAATTTTCTCTACTCTGGAGCCTACCTTACCTGATATTAATATAGCCAGCCACTTGTGCTTTCTTTTAATCCCTATTTGCCAGATACATCTTTTAATATCCTTTGACTTTCAAATCATTATATTTGAGGTGAATTTCTTACAGACAACAAATATATGGTCAGGTCTTTTAATCCACTCTATCAGTTTCCATCTTTTAATTGGATATTTAGACCATTAACATTTAATGTAATTATTGATTTGCTAGAATTTGTCTGCCATTTTCTTTATGTTTTCTACTTGTTCTGTTTTTTGTTGCTCTTTTTTCCTACCTTTCTATAGGTTGCTTGAACATTTTTTTAAATTCCATTTTAATTTATTTATAATGTCTTTGAATGTTTCATTTTGTAAAGCTTTTTGAATGGTTGTTTTCGGTAGTATATTACATATACATGGCATAATCTACTAATGTCAGAATTTTATCTGTTTGAGCAAAGTACAGAAACCTTACTCATCTTTACTTCCTTTATCCTTCCGTATTTTAATGCAAATGTCTTAAATATTTTCTCTACATAAATTTGAGACCATGTTAGACAATGTTATGCTTTGCATAACATTAAAACAAAGCATAACATTGATATGCTTTGCTATGTTTTGCTTCAACAATCAAGCACAATTTGGAAAACTCAAAAGAAGAAAAGAAGTCTTTCGTGTTTGTCCTTACTTTTCCTTATTGTGTTCTTTCTTCCTTCCTTATATAGCAAGGTTTCTTCTTTTACCCTTTCTTTCTGTTCAAAGTACATCCATTCATTATTCTTTTAGGGACACTCTGCTTGTGACAAATCCTCTTAGTTTTTCTTCATTTTAGAATATCTTGATTTCCCCTTCATTCCTAAAGGATATAGGATTCTGGATTGACAGTTGTTTTCTCTCAAAACTTGAAAAAGATTATGCTACTTCCTTCTAGCCTACGTGATGTCTGATGAGAAATCTGCATCTTTTACGCTGCTTTTCTCCTGTAGGTTAGGTATCATTTTTCTCTTGCTGCTATCAAATGATTTTCTTCGTCTTTAGTTTTCAGAAGTTTAACTATGATATGTCTTGGTATGAATTTCTTAGTTTATTCCCCCCTTTGAGGCTTAGCCAGTTTTGTGAATCTGTCTTTTGCCAAATCTGAGAAGTTTTCAGCTGGCCTTTTTTTTTTTCTTTTGACACTATTCTTTCAGACAAAGGGGTGTCACTTCATTACTTCCAGGTGGAAATAAAAATCCAAGTTCTACACTCAGCCTCAGTTTACATGTGAGGGTGGTGGCTTGTGATTACCACTGGGCAAGAGGGGAAATCCTGGCTCTCAATAGGCCTGCACTGATACCTCCTGGCTAGTCGGAGCAGGAATGCCTCATTACTGTTTCCCATATGGTCTCCATTGACACCGAAAAGAAGGTGGTAAGCTCCAACTCTCCACCAGGCTGACTTTCCCACCATCTCCGTGGGGAGGGGACAGGTGCCTCATTACTGCTGGGTGGAAGTGGGAGTCTGGGCTATCCACATGGTCTCCACTTACACAATGATGGTGAGGGAGGGTGTTTGATTACCAGTCCGCAGGGAGGAAAATTCTAGCCCCTTACTCGGCTTTTTCTAATATCACCTCAGTGCAGGGAAGAGTTTGGGTGCACATCAGTACAGCCTGGTGAGGGCAGAAGTCTAAGTTTTCCACTTGGCTTTTGCTGGCATGAGTGAGAGACAGATCACAGGACTTTGTGTTGTTTGCTTGAGATAGAATGGCTGTCATCTAAAAGTTTTCGGTCTTGCCATGCTTTCCCTTTCCTGATCCTTTGGTTAAAGACAGCAGGCTTCTGTTGAGGCTTTTCTGTCTGTACCCATAGGCACTTCCAGGTACTGGCTTCAACTCCAACTCTGGAATAAAAGAGACACAAGAAAACTGGGGAAACTCATTGTTATGTTGTTCCTTGGGTTTTGAACCCCTCGCTAGCCTGCCTCCTCTCTTCTACCTATCAGAATATTCTTATGTTTGTTTTGTGTAGAACAACCAAGGATTTTAGTTGCACTCAGCAGGAGGAAGAGAGAAAAGTGTGTCTACTCAATCTTTCCAGAAGTGAAAGTCTCCGCTGAACTTTTGAAATGGTGTTAAAACTGGATTTCTTACCCCAGTGTCTCAACCTTGCAGATAAGGTGTCATACCCTCTTTAAAATACTGAGAGACCATGCCATTTTCCTTTTTGCAGAACTCTCATGAATCCTCATTATTGCCTCTGGAACAATATATAAACGTATCTGACTTGTGTTTAAAGTCTTTGTTATGTAACTTTTACCTACCTCTTTAATCTCTTACTCTTCCCTTCCACAGGACCAGAATCTCAGTGAATTGGACTTCTGTCGGGATTCCTTGTAAACTCTTCATGGTTTCTTGTTGCCTCAACTTGCTATTGTTATTCGGTATATTTCGGATACTCTGCAAAAATGCAAATTTTTTATTTCCCATTTAAGGGTCATTTAAAAACTACAACCTATCTTTTCTACTTCCCTTAGAATTATGACCTATGTTATCTGTGGCACTTCTGCGATGTGGACTGCCTATTGCCTGTGTAGAAGTTACATGTGAATATAAACTTATCTCCATTACTAAATTATAAGATCCTTGAGGGATGAAGCCCTGTATGATTCCTCTTGGCCTTCTTCACAGGCTTTGGCACAGGCCATGACACCAAATACATGCACAAAGAACATCTGAAGAATTAACTCAATAACTCACATGGTTCCCTACATGATAGTCCATCCAAAAAGTCTAATTGACTTTGCATCTTCAAGTATTTAGGGAGCTGTTTTCTAGGACTGGTTCTTGAGACAAGGATTGACTTAGCATCTAAAGAGAGCTGGTTTCTTGAGTAATTGGAGGGAAAGCATTACTCTCAATACCAAGCCAGATCTCTAGGGAAAGACGATTTGTGACTTTCAAAACCATGACGGTCTTGTAAGACTACAGGTTGATGTGAAAAAGATGGGACGTAGATAGAGATCCAGAAATCTGCTGATTTATGGAAATAACACCTCCCATCATCCAAATTAGTAGTTCAAATTCTTCTTAGCAGTGCCAACCTAAAGGGGCATATATTTTAAAAGCAGGGTGGAAAAGTGATCTTCTTCATCTATTCTTAGCTCTGAACATATCTATATCCAACAATATCCTTGAGACTGGTTTTGCATTGAGAGATCTATCCTGGGAATGAATGTTTTCCAAGGAGCCCCCCCACTGTCACAAAATAGGAGAAGGTAAAGTGGCTAGGAAGGGAGGAAGAGGTAGGGGTGAGAACAAGAGGGGAGAAGAGGGAAAGTTTTCCATTCTTGTAATTGTCAAGAGCCACTCCTTGATGATTCTGCCTCCGCTCCTTGTCTGAGCTTCTTTTCTCCCCAGCATGTCTGCTGTAGTGTCTTTCTACATGGTCTCCCAGTCTGCATGTCTCTCTGCATCAGTCCATGCTAAACACAAACACCAAAATCATCTCCCTAAAACTGAACTCTGCACCATCTATGTTTTCAAAGAAACCTTCATCTCTTCCTCATGGCACAGTAATAATGTCCAGATACCTTCACCAGGCACTCACGGTATATAGCTTTACCTCTCACCATCCCAGTTACATCTAAGCAGGTAAAAGAAGGATGGGAAAAATATAGTCTCTAAGTTAGATCTGAGCTCAACTCCAGCTCAGTCTCCTAATAGCTTAATGATCTTGGGTAACATATTTTACCTTGAGGAGCCTCAGTTTCATTAAAAACTTGATTTAAAATTGTAACTCAAGGGGCTGTCATGAGGAATAAGCAACGTAGTGAATAAATTAAATAGCACGTAATAGGTGCTCAATAGATGGTAGCTATTTGTACTATGCTCAACCGCATTGAACAATGTCCCTTTTGCCAAAACACCCCTGAGTCTTTTCTCAGGCCAGTGGCCCTGGCAAGATTGCCAAATGTGCCTACAGAGGGAATACATTATGCCAGGGGGAAAGGAGACTAGCTGAGGATGAAAGATGGGTGGGGATGAGACAGCATCCACATAAGGTAAGCTGCCCATTGTTAGAAAGAAATGATGAATGGAGCTCTGAGAGAGGCGCAGGTGAGGGGACAGGTCCACAAATTCAGAGTGGCCAGGCAGCGTCAGGCAGTTTCAGCATCTGATTTTCTTTCCTGATCTTTAGAGCAATCCTCAGCCTGTCTTTCCACAACTGAGGAGGACACATCTCTTATCTCTTGGTGCAGATGAATTGTCTGTGTTTCTTTAATAGAGAAGACATTCAGGTGCTATATCCAGCACAGAAGAGAGGTTAGCAGAGGGCAACTCAGCTTGGGGGTTTAAATCTGAAGTATATTCACTACGGCTTGTACAGTTATAGTACCCATTATGTATGTGTGTTATTATAAGGGGCTCTAGGAAATAGTGTCAAGAGACTCACTTCATAAGTACGTTTATTATTATCTCCACTGTTCAAGCCGCACAAAATAAATGTCTGGCATTTCCAGAAATTGCTATCGATTCAGCAGCAGATTTTACAAGGCCAATCAATAATAGTTTCCTCCTTTCCCCCCTCCCACAGTGTGTATTTATTTGTCATGAAGCTTTCTGTTCCTCCTGCGCTTTCTAGTGCTTATAATTGGTCCAGAATAAACGGATGATTTCATCTTTTTCCAGGAAAAAAAAAAAAGAGAGAATAAAAAACCTGCTATTAAAAATATCTTCCTCCCCCAGCCAAAAACAAAACTGTGTGTGTGAGGGAGAGAGATAGAGATTGAGATAGACACATCAATATAGATAGATACAGATATAGATAGCAACTGAATTCAAGCATGTCTGCCAGAGTGAGACCCTCAGCACATAAGCCGCAGTTTGTGATCCTCTTTTCCCTGTACCAAAGTCATGCTGGATTAGGAGATTAGGGGCCCAGAAACGCATATAGACCCTTTCAGTCATGAGTTCTTGTATTATGATGCCTTTGTCATTTTTAGTGTCACCAACTATCTAACAGAGGCTGAAAGCAGGCAAGAACTTCAGAGTTTACCAACCCCAGCCTTTTTATAGATTAAAGCATAGAAGCTCAAAAAGGAAATACAGGAGGTATAAACTCAGGTCTCTTACCTCCTTGTCTAAGACTTTTCCCTGCTGCCCTATCATACCTGCCAGGTTGCCTGACTCCATGTCTGTCGCCAGAGAGAAGAGATCCTCGTAAGCATTTGTCAAGGGAACGTCACTGTGGCAGACAGTGGTGACTAGGATTCTTTTCCCCATTGTAACTCACTAGCTCACTATGGTCAAACAGCTAGTCATTCATTCCCTGGCTTTGGGGTCAGAACAGGGGCCAGCCTTCTTTGCCTCTTAAAGTCTATGGACAGTCTGCTTCACCAGCACCACCCCCATGTCCTGGACTAGCCATGGCTCTGAGTGGCAGCCAGAGCAAAATACCACCGGCAGGCAAGCGGGTGTGGGAGCACGCGGGAGTCATGCCCAGCCTGAGCTGCTGGTCAGAAGTCTGTGCTCAGAAGAAGAGTTTTCTCCTTGTTATGGGCTGAATTGTGTCGTCACTCCCTTCCCCACTCCCAAGAAAAAGATGCTGAAGTTCTAACCCCCAGGACCTCAGAATGTGACATTTCTTAGAGACCGGATCTTTACAGAGATAATCAAGTTAAAATGAGATGGTTAGGGTGAACTCTCTTCTAATACATCTGGTGTCCTTATAAAAAGGAGAAATGTCGACAGTGAGAGGAGCACCCACACAGGGAGAATGCCATGTGAAGATGAAGGCAGAGATCAGAGCGATGCTTCTTCAAGCCAAGAAACACCAAAGCGTATCAGCAAACCACCATGAGCCGGAAGGAAAGCCTGGAGCTGGAAGAAAAGCCTGGAGCAGGTTCTCCTTCCCAGCTCTCAGAAGGAAGCAATCCTGCTGACACCTTGGTCTCAGACTTCTGGCCTCCAGAACTGTGAGGTGATACATTTCCTTCGTTTAGGTCACCCAGTTTGCAGTACTTTGTTACAACGGCCCTAGCAAACGAATACACCTCTCTTTCTCAACAGCCAGTGTTCAGAGGGCCCAGCACTAAGGAATCCAGAACTTAAAGTCAGAAAAATGTTTTAACTGGACTGGAGACTCAGAAGCCATCTTTGATAACTCCTCCCCAGACAAACACAGCGGCAGGAGAGAGGACATGAATGCACAGGTAGAGTACATACCCCCAACTTCCTGCACAAAACACACCTTTGGCCAGCCGTGGTGGCTCACACCTGTAATCCCAGCATTGTGGGAGGCGGAGGCAAACAGATCACCTAAAGTCAAGAGTTCCAGACCAGCCTGGCTAACATAGCGAAACCCTGCCTCTACTAAAAATACAAAAAAATTAGCTGGGCGTGGTGGCACATGCCTGTAATTCCAGCTACTCAGGAGACTGAGGCAGGAGAATCGCTTGAATCTGGGAGGCGGAGATTGCAGTGAGCCGAGATCGTCCCACTGTACTCCAGCCTGGGCGACAGAGCAAAGCTCTGTCTCGAAAACAAACAAACAAAAAAAACAGAACAAAAAAACACTTTTTACAAATGTGGAATAAGTAAAATACTGCCCAAACTACATAAAATCTGTTGTCTATGATACTATGTAGTAAGCACAAGCCATGTACAATTTGTGCTACAATGAGGTAAAGTTCACACGTTTTTCACCTGGGTAGAATATAAACATAAAGAAAACCTCTGAGCACCTTGGCAAAAATAATGCTTCATAAGACCTATTTTACCTCTTTTTTTCCTGAGTACATGGGAGGGCTGTACTTCCCGCTCTCCTTTGCTGCTAGAATGAGTCACGTAACTGATTCTGACCAGTAGACTGTAAGTAGAAGTGACCTAAGTGGAAGCAAAGAAGAGGGATGTGAGTCTCCCATCCTGCCTCTTCCCCTGTCATGGAGAAGTCATATGTCGAGATAGTGGAGATGCAAAATTAACCTAGACTGGACCCTTAAGTCACTGATTGAAAGGGACCTGCCCCGGAGAACCACTCGTCCATCAGTGAAGTTTCTGAGAGAAAGAACTAGGTGTCTCTGAGATTGGGTGAGAATAATCTACCCTAACACTAAGCCTAACCCAACTTACGATGGCCCCTTACCCTTGTGATCTGTCTGTGACCAGTATACTATTCAAAAACAAGCCATTTGGCAGGGTGCAGTGGCTCACGCCTGTAATCCCAGCATTTTGGGAGGCCAAGGTGGGCAGATCACTTGACATCAGGAGTTTGACACCACCCTGACCAGTATGGTGAAACCCCATCTCTATTAAAAATAAAAATATTAGCCGGTCATGATGGCTCATGCCTGTAGTCCTAGCTACTTGGGAGACTGAGACAGGAGAATCACTTGAACCCAGTAGGTGAATGTTGCAGTGAGCCATGATGGTGCCACTACACTCCAGTCTGGGCAACAGAGTGAGACTCCATCTCAAAAAAAAAAAAAGCCATTTGAAAATTATTAACTGGGCATTTCTCATGTTTCTTGTTTGCTGAACTCACAACCATTTTGGTGGAGTAACCTACCAAACTACATTCATGTGATTCCCACCTGAAATCACAGACTCCAGACCCCATGATAAAGGAACTGCATTTCTAAGTAGTCCTCCCTTAAGGAAAAGGGATGCTTCCTACCTCACAAAGCAGACTTTCTCAGACCAACCTGATTGTTAGAAATGTATTTCCTAAGGCCACCTAAAGTCAGACCCTCTGTCACTTTCACACACTTGCCTTCTCAGTTTTACCCTCCAGAGTTTGGGAATAACAAGAAACAAGTCCATACTTCTCCCAAACTTCCTTCCCCTAGGCTGATGTTTTAATCAACAGAGATTCTTTCCAGAAGCCTTGTTAATCAAGCTATCACTAATAAGTCAAATCCCAATAGAATGCAGGCCAAGACATTGTCCCAATTATTTTGTTGTGTTAGGATTTTATAATATCAAAAAAAATATTTTTAAGAAATGGAATTCCACCTAGGGCCTAACATTCTTTCCATTTTAGAAAGATTTGCATTATAGTAATATTTGTTTTATTTTGCTTTATTGGGATTGAACCTGCCATTATGCTGCTGAGCGTCTGAGTATGAATGTTGGAAACAGCTTTCTCTCACCATTAGCTCAGAAAAATCTGTCAGTGAAACACAGGCAAATAGATGACCATTGTGTCGACAGCCCTTTTCATAAGCTAATGGGCTCTCTAACCCATTCGTGACTGCTGTCCCCCACAGGGTCTTGAAAGCAGATTGCTCAGGAGTTTGCTGAATTTGGCAAATTGATACACGGGACTCATTTGATTTCCCATTTCTATGAATGATTGTTAGGTAATTTAACAATACATGAGTGTGCTTAGAATGCCTTAATGGGGCATTAGTTAAGGTAAATAAGCAATTCAGTTGAGAATGGCAATGTTAACACAAGCCAAATCTACTATCTTCCTTTTTAGTAGTGGATTCCCTTCATGTTTTAAGTGGAAATTTTAAAATACGTGCATACATGTGAGACTTCTGAGTTCTACAATTCATATTTAACCATTAGGACTACAACAGGAGAGGGAACATACAATTTTACCTGAAAGACTAAAGAAATCCAGGCAAACTTGAGGGCTAAAACAAACCAAAAAAAAAAAAAACATGAAAAGTTTCAACCATACTATAATAATATTTTTTTTTAATTTAAGTTAAAATATCTGGTATTGCCATGGCTGGGGAAACACTTTTATATACTCCTTGTGGGAGTATAAACTGAGGTAATATTTCGGAAATGCAATTTGGCAAATATTATCAAAAGCCTTTAAAGAGTGCATATTCTTTGACCCAGACCCAATGATTTCACGTGTAGAAATTTATTCTAAGGAGATAATACCGGGTATGTGCAAAGATTTATTTACAAAGATGTTTATTGCAATATTATTTATAATAGAAGCAATTGGAAGAAAACAAACAGCCAACAAAAGAAAACTGGCTTTAAAAAAAGATACATTCATTTATACAATGTTATATTGTACGGCACCTAAAAATTGTGTTATAGAAAAATTATTAATATGAAAAAGTATTTATAATATACTATTAAGCTAAAGAAGCAAGTTTTGAAACAGTATTTTCAGGATACCAATTTGGCAAACCCTCATATAAACAGATTAAAGACATATCAAATTTTAGCAGTCCTTACCTCTGAAGGTTGGGATATGGGTGGTTTTTATTTCCTTCTTTATCTCTTCTGAATTTCTCTAAATGTTTTATAGTGAACACAATATATTTGCTGTACAAAAATATGATGATGAGATTTAATCTTATATGTAAAAGATTCTAATTTCTAAAGGTGCTATTGTTACAAGGAAATCAAGCGCATTTTCCTACTGGCTCAATCCACAATGCTAAGTGAACCAAACCCTTTTTTGGCATTTCTAACTACTATAGAGCCAAACATACTCCATCTTTTTAAGCAAGTTTGAAAACCAGTGAACAACTCTACAATTAGCCAAGATACTCAGTTCAGTTTCCTTGAAATAAAAAGATGTGTGGAGTTTTTAAAGATGGAAAGAGAATATGAGTATTGCCACCTAAGAGCATTAGATGTGGAGTCAAAACAACTACAATCAAGTTCAAATTCTAATACTAACTACCAGGTGACTTGAGCAAGTCTCTTAGTCCTTCCGCTGGGCTCCCAGACTGGAACTATATAGATATATCGATTTAAAAAAAAAATAAGGGATATGAAAGCTCAATGTGTGTTTACCTAAAATACCACCAACGCAGGCATATATTATATAGCACATAGCTTTAAGTCATCTCTAGACAAGAATCACAATAACTAATAACCAGTCTTGGTTAGAATGACACTGATGAAACTGATTTTCTTTTTCTTTTTGTCTTGATGTTTGTTGTTTGTGTGTTTATTTGATATATGTGAAATAAAACACACACTGACGCACAAAGTGCGTAAGTCATAAATGTACAGTTTAACATATTATTGCAATGTAAGTCCCAGTGTAAGCTCCACCCAAGTGAAGAAACAGAACATAGCCAGCACCTCAGAAGGACTGATGTACCGCTTCCCAACCACACTGCCTTTCTTGCCCTGGAGTCACCACTCTCCTGATGTTATTGTGATTATTTCCTTGATTTGCTATATAGTTTTACCACCTAAGTTTGCATTAACAGTACAGTTTACTTGTGTTTAGTTTTGAACTTATACAAATGGAATCATACAGGAAAATTTGTCACGATAGGATGATTGTAAAACACATTTTGTAAAGTGTAAAGTGTGTATGAGTAAATGACATTATTATCAGCAATCCTATTATGTGGGAACAGAGGCATTGAGTTACAACCCTCTAAAGCAGGTGGCTGATCTCACAATTTTGATGTTAAGCCATTTGCAGTCAGGTCTAGACCTTCTCACCTCTCCAGATAGTCAGCCTAAGCTCACGGACAAGGATCCACTGAAGCTCTGTATTTGTGACTTCTTGTGCCTCCTGGATGGAAAAATACTCACTCAAGGCTGAAGGGGTCCATAAACACCTGCCTTACTCATAAACAAGCAGGTTTCCCTCTGTTGAGTGAGTTCCCCAGCTATTATCAAGGCTCTAAGGTCATAACTGGTTAATTGTTGGCTAGAAATCAATACACAGAGAGTGATGATTTTTGATAAGAGCTTATAATAAGCAAGTTCAAGTTCAAAAGACTTGCTGTCTTTTTGCTCTTACATGCTGAAGAAAAGGTGCTGATCCCTTTTGTTGGAAAAAAACCATAGCCCAATGCATGCTGCTAGCTAAATTAAGAACTACTTAATATTTTTAATAGGTCTTTGGCCAATTCATTTTGTTCTTATGCCCAGGTATTCAAACACTACTTAGAATTTTTTAATTGCAAGCAAATGCATCAACCTATTCTCTGGCGTCATGAGGCCTCAGGGTTATAGCTACCCTTTGTCCCAGTTTTGAAACAATCTTGCCATTCTTTGATGTTAGCGGCTACCTTGTGAACTGATCCGTGGGGCTCCCAGTGCCTGAGGCTCAGTATCACCGTGGGTTTCCCAGCGGGCATTTTGCCAAAGCTTGCCATTCCTCCTGTGCAGCCACCCATGCATGTGTACATGAGCACACGCATGTGTGAATGGGTGGGTGTGTTCAAGCGTGTGTAGGCATACTGTCTGCTCATTCCACAAGTAGCATTACCGTGGATGTTAGCAGTAACAGTAAGAAGGCTTTTCATATAGTAAATGTTGGGTAAATGAGTGAGCAAATGAGTAACGCTTCAACAGACTTTCTACCCGAACATTCCTCTTCTCACAACTGAGCCCATTTGAATTCCACCTTCGGGCTCAAAACTGCCATTCCTAGGACTAATTCAAGAATTAGTCAAGTAGAATTTCAGAGGCTTTAGTCCAGACTCTCAAAAGATTCAGAATTCATTGTATCTGGCCAATCCTTCCATGATGATGTTCAGTCCAAATCTGGATCACTGCTTTTTTCTCCCCATAGAAGCCATGTGCACTCCACCTTGAGTATCTGGAGCGCTTACGACTCAGCCTGGAGACCTTGTTAGTTATGTCCATTCCCACAGACAGTGGACATCATCTTCCTAAATTCAAGTAACTAGGACTGACTTCTTATGCTACTCAGACCCTGCCCAAATTAACATGTGACTTTGTCTCACTATTGGAAGATTTTTTCTGCCAAAACCTTTACCTTTCCCTGGTCCTCCCTGATCCTGACCAAAGCCACTTCTTATCATACTCTCCACATGCCACATCTATTCACTGGAATTTCTCACCTCACTAGCACCTTGGTCTGTCCTCAGACCGTCATGGTGGGCATCTCTAATTTCCAGTTCCACTACTCTCCTGATCTGCCCTTTCCATTGCCTACTGAAAGGCCCTTCAAATTTTAAGTTAAATATAACAAAAAGTTTA
Source organism: Chlorocebus sabaeus (assembly GCF_047675955.1). Lineage (NCBI taxonomy): Eukaryota > Metazoa > Chordata > Mammalia > Primates > Cercopithecidae > Chlorocebus > Chlorocebus sabaeus. Next base: position 83,150,824 of record NC_132918.1, read on the forward strand.
TTTTTTTCTTTTTTTCCCAAAGTGCCCTGGAAACTTATAAACAATAAATTTTAAAAATAGGCTTTCGAAGTAAGTAAATAAGCAAAAAGAAAACAATCATAAACTTTGTGAAAGTATGAGTGCAACTGGAAAGACATACCATGTTTATGGATTGGAAGACTGGGTACAGTCAAGAAGTCAATTATTTATGAATTGATAAATAGAGTTAGTAAAATTCCAATCAAAATCCCTAGAAATATTTTTTTTAATATGTAAAGAAACTGATTCTAAAGTTTATATGAAAAGATAAGGAACTAGAAAAATCAAAACAAGTCTGAAAAAGAAGAATAAAGTTGGAGGATTGGCCCTGCCTCCCTGCCTGATTTCACAGCCTGTTATACAGTAAACAGAAAGTACGGTATTAGCAAATAGACACATAGATCATTAAGAAAGAATAAAGACTCCAGAAATACACTTATATGCATATGACCAATTAATTTCTTACAGACACAAAGGCAATTTAGTTTATTTTCAAAAACTTATGCTAGAACATATGTATCTGTATATGCTAATATGTGAACCACCTCAACCTAAAATCACACCTTATAAAAAATTAAACTAACTCAAAACAGATCACAGATTTAAATATAAAATGTAAAGCTATAAAATGTTTACTAGAAGAAATAGGAGAAATCTTTATGACCTAGGGCTAAGCAGAGACCCCTTTGATATGACATTACAAATACAATAGTAAAATTTTAAAAAATGAGTTGATTGAACTTTATCAAAATTAAAAAATCTTTTCTCTAGGAAAGATACTATTAAGACAATGAAAAAATAAAGTAAAGACTGGAAGAAAATAGTTGCAGATCACATCTCTAACAAAGGACTTATATCTGGAATATATAAAGAACTCTCAAAACTCAACAGTAAAACATGCAATCCAATTTTTCAAAATATGCAAGAGAAGGAATAGACACTACATTGTAGATGATATACAGATGGCAAATAAGCACATAAGGAAATGCACAACATCACTAGCCATTAGGAAATGAAAATTAAAATCACAGTTAGATATCATTACATATCTATTGTTTTTGTTTTCATTTTATTTGAGACAGAGTCGCGCTTTGTCACCCAGGTCGGAGTGCAGTGGCTTGATCTTGGCGCACTGCAACCTCCACCTCTTGGGTTCAAGCAATTCTCATGCCTCAACCTCCTGAGTAGCTGGGATTACAGGTGTGCACCACCACGCCTGGTTAAATTTTTGTATTTTTAATAGAGATGGGGTTTCACTATGTTGGCCACGCTGGTCTTGAATCCTGTCCTCAAGTGATCTGCCTGCCTCAGCCTCCCAAAGTGCTAGGATTACAGGCATGAGCCACTGTGCCCAGCCACACTATATACCTATTGGAAGGGCTAAAATAAAAAATTTTTTAAACTGGCAGTACCAAGTACTAACAAGAATGAAGAGCATTGATATTCTTATGCATTCCTGGTGGGTAAGGAAAAAAGGTAAAGTATTCTGTAAAACAGTTTGGTAGGTTCTTATAAAGTAAATATACATTTACTATATGACCTGGCAAAACATGTTTACACAAAAACCTTTACACAAATGTTTATAGCACCTCTATTCACAATACCTACAAAGTGGAAACAGCTCACATGTTTTTTTGAATAAGCAACTATGGCACAGTCATATAATGGAATATTTTTCAGCAAAAATAAAAACTATTACTACACATATCTCAAAGGCATTACACTGAGTGAAAGAAGTCAGATTTTTAAAGTTATGTACTGTATGAACCCATTTATATGACACTCCAGATAAGGCAAAATTATTGCAATGGAGAACATATTAGTGGTTGCTAGGGCTTAGAAGTAAAGGGAGACTATGATTCCAAAGAACAGCACAAGGTTTTGTTGAGGTGACGGAACTGTCTGTCCTGATTGTTGTGGTGGTCATATAAATCTATGCATAGCTTATACTCAAAAAACTGTACTTTACAGCATGTCAATTTTAAAACTAAAAGTCTCAGCAGATTTCATTTTTCCATATGGATAAATATTAATCTTTTTCCATATGGATAAATATTAATAGAATCGTTTTGTATTATATAATAATGTATAACCAATTTTAGTTTTAAAAAATGCCGTAAATAACTTTCAATGTGATGAGCCATGCATCTCCATATCAGGTTTTAGTGGCTGGGTTGTGTTCCGTTGAATGGATAGAACGCGTATTACATAAGGAATACCATGTTGTCGAGCATTGGGGTTGTTTCTGATTTTTCAGTTTTAGAAATGATACGATAATCATTCTTGTAGATAAATATCTGCATAAATTCTTAAGTATGCTTTAGAAAATGTTTGGAAGTAAACTTGCTGGGTCAAAAGTGTGAACTTTTAAAAAGTCTTCAGTATGTTTGTCAAAATGTCCTCCAGAAAAGTTCTGCCGAAATCCCAGCTCCCTGTCCCCAGGAGGCAGTAAGAGTGCCCATTTCACTGTATGCTGCTCACTCACATTCTGCCATCATGTTAGGTGGGGTTAAAACTTCCTCAAAGCCCTCCCACATGTCAGTATCAGAGGTGCCATCTTTAAACAAACAACCCTCAGAGCCCAGCACAATGCCTGGCGCATAGAAGACACTGTTTAGCCAGGCGCAGCGACTCACAGCTGTAATCCCAGCACTTTGGGAGGCCAGGGTAGGAGAATCACCTGAGGTCAGGAGTTGGAGACCAGCCTGATCAACATGGAGAAGCCCCGTCTCTACTAAAAATACAAAATCAGCCAGGCGTGGTGGCTCATGCCTGTAGTTCCAGCTACTCGGGAGGCCGAGGCAGGAGAATCACTTGAACCCGGGAGGCGGAGGTTGCAGTGAGCCGAGATCGCGCTATTGCACTCCAGCCTGGGCAACAAAAATGAAACGCCATCTCAAAAAAAAAAAAAAAAAAAAAAAAAAAAGGACACTATTTAATATTCGTGTTTGTTTGTTGGCAAGAATAAATGAATGACCTACATTTGTCTTGGGCAATAACTTTTCCTATTTAAAGCTAAACCCTTTAAAGTTACTAAACATTTCAAGCAGCAATTATTAATTCAGCACTAGAGCAATGGTCTCAAAACATTTTTTAAATCAAACTCCACCAATAAGAAAATTTGCGCATTCACCTCAGTATATTTATTTATATTTTTATATTTATGTTTATACACTCCTGTAAATCTATAAAGAATAATAAGGGTTAATTTTGTTCTTATTTGGAGTTAAAAAATAGGCATAAATAGAAGTTTGAATATTTTCTTCACACTCTTCAAAATATTGTTCTTTACATTTTCCGAGGCTGGGCACATTCTGCAGGTTACTGCTCAAAGGAGCCTGGACACCAGGTTCTCTTCTGGAGACCATGAAGATTACAGCAAAAGACAATACAGTCTCTCTCCTCAGGATTTCCCAGGCAGCCTGGGAACAAATGCCACAAGAACTCTATGAGTCATGTGAAAGCAGGAGATGGACAGATTGCTTCCTACTGGGGAAGAGAAGAGTCTTCAGGGAAGGGGGGCAGGTGATAAAATATGTTAAAAAAGAATTTTGTGTTCTGTACCCCGAGAAAACCCCTCTTTACCCATGCGCTGGCAACATTACAGGATGTCATGCTGAGGAGTGCTGTTGAGTGGGGAAGAGTCTGTACACCTGCCATGTATAACTGTTGGTGGGTTTTTCTTCATGTGTTTCTTCCTGTTTGCTTAATGTATATATTTTCATTCTGCCTCCAGGACACAGTGACACATATTTCAGTTTTGGCAAAGGACAATGCCGTAGGGGCGTGGGAGGAAGACGCCTCTGGCAAAGATGGCTGAACTTTGACAAGTTAATATCCAATGCTGCTTCATTGTCTTCTTATTTTCAATTATAAGAATCACAGCCTCCAAAACAGAAACGATGACAGTGCTCTCCCAAGACCTTTTCCCCTTCACTTACTCTGAGGTGCCTAGGAAAAAAACTTAAAAATAATGCATACAAACATTAGATGAACAGTACTCCTTGAATGTTCCTAAAATGTGACTCTGACCCTGTCACTACCATGATTAACAGCTTTAATTAGTTATTCCTGTCTACAGAATGCATCTCAAATTTCCCTTAGTGGCATTCAAGGACCTTCCAATTCTGGCCTTTACCTTGACACCTGCTATGTTCCTCCTATCTCCTACCAGACACACCAAACCATATGCTCCTCCTTGCACACTGGCTTTATCCCCCATAACAGCTCAGCCAATTCACCACCACCCTGCCCCATCTGTCTAAGTCCCACTCACCTTCCTGTCCCAGTTCAGAAGTCGCCCCTCTATGAAGCCTCTACATTCCTGTGTGCCACACCTGCCCTGGAAGAATCAAACTCATCCACCTTTGAGTTTCTATTATAATTCTTTTTTTTTTTTTTTTTGCTATTGCCTTGGAATATAGTCATCCAGGTCTATTTCTGTCTCTTGCTTAAGACTAAAAGCTTTCTGAGGATAGGAAATGTTAAATTATCTCTTTCTACAACAGCATTTCACACCAATGAAAAGGCGACTTGTCTTAGTAAGCTATGGAAATTCTCAGCTTATCTACGAAGCAGTTTAAATGTACCTAAATTTCAAATGTTTGCATCTGAAGAACAGGCTGGGCAGTATAAGGAAGCTACAAAGTTTTGTTTTGAGTTCTTGAATTTGACAACCCTGTAGGGCTTTCAAGGGGAGATGTCTAGAATGTGATTGGATATACCTTGTTGAATATAAGAAAATATAACAATTTTGTATTCATCAGTATACAGATAATAGTAAAAACTATGAGAGTCTACAAGATTTTCCTATAAAATGGGAAGAAATGTGCACCAAAGACAAAACCTTAAGGGGCAGCAGTATTTGATAATCAGGGGAAGAAGTGATCCCAAAGAAGAACAAGAAACCGTAATAAAAAAGATACAAAAAACTCCAAGTATTTGAGTATTTCAAAAGAGAAGGAAGTCAAAAACTGTAGAATGCTACTAAAGTTCCATAAAGTAAGGGCTGAAAAGTGTTCATGGACTTTGGCAGTTGGAATGTCCTTCATATCTCAATGAAAGCAGCTTTTGTTATGGTTAAGTGATGAATTGGTGTTAGGTTAAAAAGAGGGTAATCCTTTCCAAAATTAGAATAAAATGGAAGAAAAGAAAAAAGTTGCTTGGGCCCAAGAGTAAGTTTGTTTCTCTATTGCTTTGAAAGAAATGTAAGCATGCTTATTAGCTAAAGGAAAGGAATCAGTCCAGAAAAATATTAAAGATATAAGAGAGAGACTCCAGGAATATATAAAAAGGATTATGTATCATGACTAAATGGGATTAATCCCAGGAATGCAAAGTTGGGTCAACACATGAAAGTTGTTTTGGCTGGGCGCGGTGGCTCACACCTGTAATCTCAGCACTTTTGGGAGACTGAGGTGGGCACAACAATTGAGGTCAAGAGTTCGAAACCAGCCTGCCCAACATGGCTAAATCCCATCTTGACTGAAAATACAAAAAATTAACCAGGCGTGGTGGTACGCACCTGCAGTCCAGCTACTCAGGAGGCTGAGGCAGGATAATCGCTTGAACCCGGGAGATGGAGGTTGCATTGAGTTGAGATTGTACCACTGCACTCCAGCCTGGGCAACAAGAGCGAAACTCCGTCCCTACACCCCCTCCCAAAAAAAAAAGTTGTATTAATAGAATAAAGAAACAAATTACCATTTCAATATACACAGAAAAACATTTGCCAAAATCTAACACCATTTCATGATAAAGACACTCAATGCACCAGAAATAAAAGATTACTTACTCAGTCTGATAAAGGGCATCTATAAATACCCTCAGCTAACATTATACTTAATGATCAAGACTGAAAATTTCCTTTCCAAAATGATAAACAAGTCAAGGATGTCCATTCACCATTTCTATTCAATACTGTGCTAGAGGTTTTAGCTAGAACAATTAGGTAAGAAAAATAAATGAAACATATTCATGTTGAAAAGGAAAAGGTAAAACTATCTATTCACAAATGACATAATCTTGTATGTACGAAATCCTAAGTAACCCACAAAAACTTATTAGAACTAATACCAAGTTCAGCAAGGCAGCAGGATACAAAATCATACAAAAATAAATTCTATTTCTATATATAATTAATGAAAAATTAAAAACAAAATTAAGAAAATAATTTTATTTACATCAAAAATAATAAAATTCTTAAGAATAAATTTAACAAAACTAAGACAAGACTTGCACAATGAAAATTACAAAACATCATTAAAAGAAATTAAAGAAGATCTAAACTAATGAAAAGACATTCTATGTTCATGGATCAAAAGACAAAATATTAAAATGACAATCCTCCCCAAACTGAATTACAGATCCAATGCAATCCACTTCAGAATCTCAGCTAGCCTTTTTGCAGAAATTGGCAGTTGATCCTGAAATTCATAAGGAATGTAAATTACCCAGAATAAGTAAACAATCTTTAAAAAAATTAGAGGACTCACATGTCTTGACTTCAAAACTTACTACAAAGGCACGGTAATCAAGACAGGATGTACTATAATAAACTAGACTTACATATCAATGGAATAAAATAGAGAATCTAGAAATAAGTCCTCATCTTCATGTTTAATTGATTTTTGACAAAGGTATTAGGACCAATTAATAAGGGGAAAAAATCTTTACAGCAACTGGTACTGGGACAACTAGATATCCACATGCAAAAAGAATTAATAAATTTGAACCACTAATTTATACTGTGTACAGAGCTAACTCAAAACAGATCACAGACCTAAATGGAAGAGGAAAAGCTATAAAGCTCTTAGAGGAAAACCTGAGTAAATCTTTGTGCTCTTGAATTAGGCAATGGTTTCTTAGACAGGACACCAAAAGCATAAGCAACAACAATCAGAATAAAAAAATTAGACTTCATCAAGATTAAAAATTTCTGCACTTTTAAAAGTACAGTAAAGTAAAAGCAAAAAATGTGAAAGTGAAAAGACAACCAAGAAAGTGAAAAATATAATCCTCAGAATGAGAGAAAATATTTGAAAATCACATATCTGGTAAATGACTAGAATCCAGAACATAGATATAAAACACAACTCAATAATAATAATAATAACAACACAATATTTAAGTGAAAAAGCATCTGAATAGATATTTTTCTAAAGACATGCAAATAGCCAATAATCACATGAAACAATGTTCAATATCTGCTATGGTTTGAATGTGTCCCCTAAAGTTTATGTGTTGAAAACTTAATCCTCAATGCAATAATGTTGAGGGGTGGGATCTTTAAGAGGTAATTAGATCATGAGAGAATGCCCTCATGAATGGATTAATGCCATTATCATAGAAGTGGTTCATCATTTCAAGAGTGTAGATCATTATAAGGGATGGTTTGGCCCTGTCTGTTGTTTTCTCTTGCCCATGTGGTGCCTTTTTTCACATTATGACACAGCAAGAAGGCCCTTACTGGATGACGTCACCTCAGTCTTGAACTTCCCAGGCTCCAGAACTGTGAGAAACTTTTCTTTATAAATTACCCAGTCTCTGGTATTCTATTACAGCAGCACAAAATGACTAAGACAACATCATTAGTCATTGGGAAAATGAAAATCAATAACCCAATAGGATTCCATTTCACAACACTAGGATGTGTGTAATCAAAAAGATAATAATAGATGTTGGTAAGGATGATGAAAAATTAGAGCCCCTATGCATTGTTGGTGGGAATGTAAAATGGTGTAGACATTGGAAAAGTTTGATCACTCCTAAAAATGTTAAATGTATTATTAACATATGACCTGGCAGTTCCATTCCTAGGTATATGCCAAAGAGAAGAGAAAACATATGCCCACACAAAAACTTGTACATGAATCATTATTCATAACAGCCAAAAAGTGGAAACAACTCAAATGTTAATGAACTGATAAATAAACAAAATGTGGTAGAATATTATTTATACATAAAAAGTAATGATATACTGATGTATGATACAACATGGATAAAACCTTGAAAATATTTTGTTAAGTGAAAGAAGTCACTTAGGAAAGATGGCTTATTGTATGAGCTCACTGATATGAAATGTTCAGAATAGGAAAAACTATAAGGACAGAAAGTAGCCAAGTGTTTACCCAAAGCTGGGGGTTGAGGGTGGGAAGGGAGTGGAAATGGAGAGAGATTTGCCAGTGGGTGCTGAGTTTCTTTTTGCGATGATGAAACTATTCTAGAATTGGGTAGTAATTATGAATTCAAAATGTCATTAATGTACTAAAAGTATTATTTTACACTTTAAGGGGGTGACTTTTATAGCATGTTAATTATATTTTAATGGAGCCACTCTGGAAAAGAGAGAGCAAGGAACTAATTGATGGAATGAAGACCTAGAGGACATAAGAATGGCTAACTCTGCATGCCAGTACAAGACTTGGCTTTAAATGGTTCTAAGACTGAAAGAAGGGAGAAGAGGTGAGCATGAAGGTAGGTTTGCCGGTGACAGAGTGAGGGAGGCCCCAGTTAAGGGAATTTACTCAAGTGCCTCAATTTTCTAGAAATTAAAAGTAATATTAACTGCTGGAACCAAAGGGCTGGGAGTTGGATAGAGAACTTGAGGAAAAAATATGCTAATTAATATAATTAGATGTAATCCCTGAGGAAAATGGAGAGGAAGCAGCCTAAGAATAAATAAAAGAAGGAAGTTGGCATTTGCTAAGACTCTCTTTGCATGGCATCTGGCCCTCAGGCACAGTTTGTTCTCTTTTTTCTTCAACACCTCAGTAATCTCCACAAGAGCCCTAAGAAGACAGTACTGCCAGTAAACTGTTCAAACAGACATGTCTGTAGGGGACCTCTGGGCTGCACATGACCCGTTTTTCAACATCACTGGCCAAAGTGCAACAAGGTCATGTACCGCAAATATTTGTGATTAGAAAGATTCTTTCCTCTAAAACTTGCCATGAGATAGTTCTGCAAAATATAAATATTGGCTCACGGTGATTGACAGCAACTGAAAATTCAAACAAAGGCCATATAGCCCAGGGATCCTCTATGGTCCCAGCAGTAGGGGAATCATGCACCATCAAAGCAACTTAAGAGATCTCCCTACCTAGGGTTCAGAGGGTGGGGCAGGGTAAATTCTTCTCAGTGCCCCTGTTAGCTCACCACTGGATAAGCAGAAAGTTTGGCTTCAGCCACCTCTACAGCCTAGAGGATTCCTCCCCTGCACGAGCCGGTAAGACAACTAATGTAATGTAGAGGAACACTCAGAACTGTTTCTAAGCCTGTTTAAGGACACACTGATGTCTTCAGGCAAATTACCCTATTATCAAGCATAGCAAGTTGAATAATGGCCACCCAAGTATATCAAGTCCTAATCCCTGGAATGTGTCAATATTACCTTTTTAGAATAAAAAGGTCATTGCTGGTGTAATTAAATTAACTATTTTGAGATGTGCTTTCCCTGGGTTAAATGTGAGAATCCTAAATGCCATTCCAAGTGTTCTTATCATATAAGGGCAAAGCAAGATCACGCAAGCACACACAGGAGGAAAGCAATGGGAAAACTGAGCCGAACGTGACATGGTTGGCAAGTAAAAGATTGCTGACAACCCCCACAAGCAGGAAGAGGCAGAGAACAACTTCTCCCCTGGAACCTCCAGAGGGAGCAGGGTCCTGCTGACACCTTGATTTAGGACCCGTAGCCTCCAGAACTTTGAGAGAATACGTCTCTGTCCCTTTAAACCACCCTAGGAAACTCATACACATGGCAACAATATTCTCTTTACTCTCACAAACCTAAAAATGTACATTTGATGTTGAACTTGTGGAAAGTGAAAGTTTGGGATAGAAAGACAGGAAGTGGAGCCCGTGGGACTATCATCTCAATTCATCCCCCTCCTGCGGGAGATTTTTCTATGTCCTTTCTAGTGATTGCTGCACATCCTCACATCCACCCCACTCCACCCCACCCCTAAATGCTGTCTTTACAGGAGCAGACATAGTTCTTTGGTTGTATAACTCTTGAAGGAAACTTACATTCAAGTGTAAGGAAAACAGCAAATTTGGAGCCAGAACGCAGACTGAGCCCTGATCTACCACCTCCTGTGCAGCTTTGGCCTCAGGCAGTTTATTTTACCCCTAGTCTACTCAACTGAAAAATACCAGCAATAATTCTAACTCCCCAGAGGGTGACTTTTTGCAAAAATCAGTCAAATAACTTAATGCCCATGCCTTCACCTGGGTTATCTGGGGAAAATCTGAAGCAACGCTTGACATGCTGCTGCTTTCTGAGAGAACCTAATTCCAAGCAGCAAGAATAAGGGTGAAGGAAGGGAGGCAGAAAGGAGGGGGGTGGAAATGCAAGAAGGTGAGGATCACACTGGCCACAGCACCACCAGGGAATGTGACCAGTGACTCATTCTTGTGAGATATTGTCCTTGAGGGAAATTCTGCAATATAGAACATTGCTGGAGGAGGGAGGAGCTGGAAGAAAGGTGAGGGTGTGATAGTCACCTGCCTTCTGCCTCCCATCTCACATTGGGCAAACTTCATCTCATGGAGAGTTAACCCTCCTGGATCTCCGTGGTATCACCCTACTCCTCCGAGCAGCCCTGGGGAAGCAAGATCTGAGTCATCATCTGGTTGAAGGAGGAAAGCAACATGGTCCCATCTGGCACTGGAGCTGTGACAGCATGGCTCCCATCCAGCAGGTGTGGCAGAGGCCATGTCACAGCCCAGCCCTTTCCTGAGTGGGGTGGGGATGACTGAAGAAGCTGGCAGTAGTAGGAGATGCCAGAAAGGGAGCAGCCTCTGAGACACTCCCCTAAGTGAGCCGCAGGCCTGGAGGCAGTGGGGACACAGAAATGGACCGGCACATAAATGGGGTCCAAAGCTTTGTGTGAAACAGATTGGGAAGTGTCAACTGTGTTACATATATTACTTCACTTTGGCTACTTTTATCATCTTCCTGTAGTTTTAACCTTTATTATCTCGAGTGTTTTTAAGGGAATAACCCACCATTCTTTCAGGTGCACCAACACTTATTTGGATATGGTTTGTCTCATCTTCATGTACGAGAAACAAATCTAGTAAAAAACTAGTGAGAAATTGGTTCTCACTTAAGCAATATGGCAACTGATTGTGGAGGATAGAGCCTACTGGGGACAACACAAGTTGCCCTAGCGTTCCCTGGGAAACAGACTCTGAGATGAAACTTTGTGAGCAGGGAGTTTATTGGGAATGCAAAGGAGTGAGGGAAGCAGGATTGGGTGGCAGGAGAGGTTGAATGCACTGTGGTTGAGCAGGAGCTGGTATGGCTTTTCAGAATTGTCTGGGATTGAAGCCACAGGGTCAGGTCTCTGCATCCCCACATCAAATAGTCATTGGATGGGATCTGTGCCTAGGACAGAGTTTTCACCCTGGGTAAGGCACCTCCCTTCAGGCTATGGCAATTCCTGGGAAGAGATTCAGCTGTGATCCCAGCAGTACTGAGTGCCAGAAATGAGTCCCTCAGTTCCAAAGGGCATTCAGGGGCCTACATCACAGTATCCATGGCAACTGTTTCTGTAGAAAGAGGGAGTGGGTCATATTGGCTCTTCCCCTCATCTTAGATGTCTTTTGTGGACCGATTGTTTGGCAAGGAAAAGCATGTTCACCTTCTTCATAGTTCCATAAGTAAGGTGACTTTTAATCCCCTTTCTATGTCCCATGCCAACATATGGATTGGACACTTCTGAGTTTTTTCAACATCCTTTGGTTTATCCCACCTCTCAAGAAGGAGGAGCAGGAGCCAGTCTAATCGGTGGAGGCTGACAGCCTCCGGACACATGTTCCCTCCCTGGGCCACTGAGGCTGCTTGTGGCCCCGCGCATGGATGACTGGGTCCTTGACCCCTCGTCTCCTGGCCTCCTGCAAACTTTACATAAGTGAACCCAGGGTCTGTCTTCTAGAGGCTGGTCTGGCTTACCAAGCTATCTTGTCCAGCTTTCCTCTTTCTGACTGGCAAGTAATGGCCTGTGTACTGCAGGCCCAAATGCCTGCAGTTCAGGGGTGAAATATTGGAGGCCTCATATGACCTCATCTCCAAGGTGCTTTCTACAGCCGTTTACCAAATGCATATCAAGGATAACCAAGCTGCTAAAAAAAATTTATTTCATATCATAGTATACAAGCATCATTGATAGTTCGGCTTTGAGAACTTTTCTGGTATTACATTTATGGAAAATATATAAAAGAAACAAGTTTCAATTATGTTTTGATATTGATAAAGTAAAAGTTTGGTTCAAATGATCACTGTTCTTTTTTATTTTATTGTCATTTCAATAAACAATATTTGCAAGAAAAAAAACCTTTATTTTAATTCTCATTTGATTAGTGACCTAGGTGTCTATGTACATTTTTCCCATTTTTATTCATTTAGCAAATATTTATGGAGTAAGTATCATGTGCCAGACCCTGTGCTAAGTGCTGGGAAAGTGGAGGTAAACAAGGTAGGTAAGATCCCTGCTTTTCAGGAATGTATATTTTACTAGGGTTACAGAGACAATAAATAAATCAACAAATAAGCACACCGTGCCACGTCTTGAACAGTGCTTACAGGGTCTGAAACAAAGAGCGACTGTGCAGGGTGGAGTGAAGTAGGGTGTGAGGCAGCTAGTAGAGACTGGGTGGTTCCCTGAGCAGGGGACATCTGAGCTAAGTCTTGAATGTCTAGAAAGAACCAGACATGGGAAGATGTACGGGAAGTATTTCCCACAGAGGTACCAGCCAGTGCGAAGGCCGTGGAGTTGGAACGAGCTTGCAGGCTTGAAGAACGACTAAGTCCATGCATTTGGAGAATCATGGGCAAGAGGGAAGAGGCAGGATATAAGGTCAGAAAGAAAGGCAAGGACCAGATTATGAGGGATTTATACAGGCTCGATCACAGTATTTCCTAAAATGTGCAATGTGCTCACCGGTGGTATCTTGTTTGTTTGAGGTGATATACCTGCAAATATGTATATTAAAATAATTACATATTAATTTTAGAATATATTGGGAAAAACATAATTATCATATCAAAACTATGATTTCCCAGATATTGCCCTTCAGGTGAAACTAAATTAAAAAGTGAATCAATGTAAAGAGAATATTAAGTCAATTATAGTACAGGTGTTATGCAGATATAGCAAAGATCTCAAAAGTAATGTTTGCAGAACTGAAGTTCAAGAAAATATTGCTTACCAATTAGAAACAAGAGGGGAGAAATACATATCTGCCCTCCCCTCCGCACCCCTAACACACCCATCCACCCTGGTCCACCCAGTATCTAGCAGGCTGTCCAAGCTGACTGCTCAGAAGTGGGAGGTGGAAGAGGTGCCTGGTGTGGCAAAGATGGCCTGCTTTCCTTCGAATGTCCCCCAGTCTCACTGTGTAGAGTTGTCACCAAGTGGGGAGCAGGCTAGCCAGGGACTGTATTTCCAATCCACGTTTCTGGAAGGTGATACCATAGGACTGGTCTCACCAGTGGAATCAGAGTGGAAGATCAAATGTCACTTCTAGACAGAGCTTTTTGTGCCTCCTCCACTCTCTGTCCCTCCATCTGCCAGCAGGATCATCAAGAGGGCTCCAGGGCAGTGCCTAGGGGACAGCAGAGATTTAAGATAACAGGTCCCTGGGGCCTGGAATCACTACATGGAAGAAAACCAGCCACTGACCAGGAACTGTCATATAAGAGAGAAACCGCTTTTGTGTTAAGCCACTGGTATTTGTGGTTTGCTTGCTACAGAAGTTAGTTAAACCATACCTAGAATCATTGCCCTTTGGGAGACACCACATCCTAAGAATATGGCAACTATACCACATATGAACTGGTTGAGTTTAACCGGCAGAAAAGTAGTTGAATGGGAGTTAGATATATGATCTGTTTTTACGTACTCAAAAGACTGTCTTGCAAGACAGGGACTTGGCATGTTCTGAGAAGAGCAATCATTGGGAGTCACAAAAAGGCAGCTTTCATCATTATGTGGAAGACAAGTTTAAAATAGGACAGGACAGCTGCCCCGCACAGTCATACAGGAGGTGTATACAGTATTCAAATGAAGAGTGCAGGAATACAGGAGAGGAAAGCCAGGGTTTTGGGGGGTGGATGGAGCAGTTGGGTGGGAAGGATATTCTGCATTGGCTGAAAGGCGGCTGCAGGGCCTCTGAGAACTCCCCATTTCTCCTTCCCCAATTTTGAGTCTCTCTCATCTCTCGACACTTGAGAAGACTGGGGCAGGAAGGCGAGAGAGGCCTTGATGAGAAAGCTCACCTTAACAGCTTTCTGTTTTTGAGATCTGACCCTAAGGCACCTGACCCTATAGGCTGGTGCACCCCAAGAGCACAGGCAAAGAAAGCTCAAGCACCCTGAGGACTCTGACTCACACTGAGACTTAGGTCCCAGGTCCTGAAGCCATTTCCTTGCGAAAGAGTATGCCCAGAGCACACCTGAGCTCAGCAGACACGGTATCCAAACCTGCAATGCCTAGCATTCATGAAGTTCCTTTCCTCTCCAATGCAGAGAGTCCAGGCAGAGCACCTGCAGAGAAAGAGTAGGCTTTCTGAAAGAGAGGATGGTGGCCCAACCCAGGAATGTGCAGTTCTGAAAGAATCCCGCCCTGCTGTGGATGGCCTGACTGCTCAGAGACAAGCAGGACAGACTTGTAGTGAGTGTCAAGGCCTCCAGAGGGGATCTAGGCCACAGTTCAGAGCTCAGATCCAGGCAGAAATGAGTGAAGTGGGCCTAATGTTAGGCAAGAATAAATGGTAGGGACTATGGCAAAATTAAGAAGGACAATCAGAGGCAAGAAGAAGAAAAAATGGAAAAGCTCCTCTTCAACAAGCCTTTCGCTTAGAAATAAGAAGACAGAAGCTCAAAGAAGGCAAGGTCTTCCTTCAAGTCACTGTTTCGGGGCAGTGTTAAGAATGAGAACTCAAGGCTCCTCTATCCAGTCAGCGTTCTGCTGATGAGCAGGGTTGGGATCAAGGGAAGGTTACTGGCACATGGAGAGCAGCCACAGTAGAAGACACAGCCCTGGGTGGGAACTTGGAAAACAGATCCCATTCTGACTCGGCCTTCCACTCCTGAGCTTTTGCAGTACCTTGTACTTCTCTGGGTTACAAAGATGGTTGAGCAGGTGGTCCCAAACAACCCTTCCAACTCTGACATTTGTAGTCCCTTTGCAAGGAGAAATAGAAATTATTATTCAGACATTTCTTTGCTCACCCCCAGCTCTCATCAGACGCTCAGCCCCTTGGAGTTTAACCTCTACATATCCCCTTGAGCTCAGCCTCTTTTTCCCACCCTCTGACAAAGCTTTGGTGTAGCTCTCATCATCTCCCTCCCAAATGGCTGAAAGGGCCTCCTGGCCAGCCTCCTTCTTTCATTCTCTGCCCACCCTATCCATTCTCAACTGCCAACGTGCTACACCAACAAGAGAGTTGATTATAGCATGTTTTTGCTGACCACCCTCTATGGCTCCCCAGTGCCTTCTGGAATAAAACTCAAATTTAACACAGTATCTTAGGCTCTCAAAAAATGAACCCAGCTTCATTTTCAGCTCTTATTCAGCTCACTTTTTCCAAATATCTTATGTCCTGCTGTATCAAACGCCATGCCACTTCATTAACACACTCTGAAGTTTCATCCTGCAAAACTTTTGACACATGTTGATTCTTGTGTTTTGAATGCCCTTCCACATCCTGTGTGCCTGGGAACAGTGGGAGGAGTCATCTATCCTAGTATAGGCAACAAGAAGATGCATTATTTTTGGGAATTTAAAATCCATAAGACAGCCTAAATTTTAGCCATCTTTTCACTGTCATCTTGCGCTGGCAATTGTAAACATCAACAGTGATTTTTAAAAAAATGCTTCTCCCTACTCGGGTAGACTACTCTAACCATCATCCTCCCTGGAGCACCACGGGCACATGGAAGTCCCCCATTATTCTTGAAAACTCAGCATATTACTTCATCAGTAAAGATCTCTCTTGACCCTTCAATCTTCTCCTTCATTCTCCACTGAACTGCTAATTTTCTTGATTTATACTTTTATTTCACTACCCTTGTAAATGCTACATTTTACTTTTGTTTATGGGTCTGTCTCTCTCAATGGGCAGTGAATTCCTTGAAGACAGTGGCTATATCTGTGTCTTCCTAAAGCTTAGCACACTGCCTGGGATGTAACAGGGGCACAGAAGATGTGTAATAAATGAATGAATGAGCATACTTTGAGCTCTTCTGAACACTGATTTAGGCGTGATGGATTTCCAAGTCACAACACAATTAAAAGCTCAATTCATGTTTCAAAAGTTTTTGCAGATCAAGTCGTAATGATCTGGCTGGAGGTCCTCTCCTCGCTGGGACACCATAGGAAGGTGTTCAGGTGGTACTGAAATGACTCACTGCCCCAGCGGCTTAACAGGATTACCTAGGGGCTTATGTTGCTCAGTGAAGCGTGGTGGGAGACCCAGCAGTGCCAGCCAAGCCAAGAGCCGAAGTTGCTATCTGTGTGACTGGGGACAGGAAATTAAAAGTCACTATAGTCCACTAGCTGAGAAGAGAAAGTTGCAAAGGAAGCAGAGTGCCTCCCCCACCCCTCCCCAGTTGGATTGTATCCCTCCTTTTACTCCCAATATCTCAGAAGGCCTAACTAGAAGGAACTTGGGTTAAAATATGGGCAATATCCTCAACTTGCAGGTTAGAAAGCTGAGGTCCAGAGAAAGGCATAAGCTCTCAAGGCCACATTAGCTGGCAAGTGACAGAATTGAGACCTGAGTCTGCACATATTCATTCCCTGTCCAGGGAGGGAGCATCAGGACCTGGAACCATGCAAGGAGGTAAAAGCTGAAGGCAGGGGGAGTGAAGTCACATTGGTTTGTTTGTTGGTTATTGTTGTTTTTCTTTTTTTTTAACTTTGAATAAAGTGAAATTCACATAATATAAAATTAACATTTTTAAGTGTACAATGTAGTAACATTTAGTACATTCACAAGGTTGTGTAACCACCACCTCTATCTAGTTACAAGACATTTTTTATCACCTCAGAAGCAAACCTTACACTATTAAGCAGTCACTCTATTTCTCCTTCTTCCAAGACAGACAATCACTAGTCTGCTTTCTGTCTGTATGGATTTGCCTATTCTAAACATTTCGTACAAACAGAATCATAGAATCTGTGGCCGTTTGTGTCTGGCTTCTTTCACCTAGCATGTTTTCAAGGTCAATCATGTTGTAACATGTATCAGTATTTCTTTCATTCCTTTTCATGGCTGACTAATATTCCATTGTGTGGGTATAACATATTTTGTCTATCACATCTGGTTTTAACTAACTGTTGGGTGCTGGGGTAATAAGAAGTCTCTCAATTTATTCATGCTTTCTTCACTCTACACTCTTGAAAACAGGCACAGAGTGAGGACTTGGTAATGTCTACTGGATGGGCATTTATTGAATGCTTGCCACGGTTCGAGCTTGGTGAGACTCCTAGAACCGACCCAGCAAGATGATGTGGAGAAGAATCATGCACTGAACCCAGTAGAGATCTGGGCTCTGGTTCCAGCTCTTCAATAATCAATTGAGTGGTCCCAGTCAGGTTCTTCCCCTTCTCTGGGCCACAGTCTCCTCACCTCTAAGCCAGGATAATAATGCCCGTTGCTTTAGTCCGTTCGGGTTGCTATAACACACTGTCATAGACTGGGTGGCTTATTGACAACATACATTCATTTCTCACAGATATGGAGGCTGGAAGTCCAGGACCAGGTGCCAGCGTGGGCAGCTTCTGGTGAGGGCGATCTTCCAAGTTGCAGACTATCAACTGCTCCTTGTATCCTCATGTGGTGGGAAGGGGTGAGAGAGCTCTCTGGGACCTCTTTTGTACTAAGGCCAATAATTCCACTCATGAGGACCCAGTTCTCATGACCAAATCGTCTCCCTAAGGCCCCATCTCCTAACACCATCCCACTGGGGCTTAGGTTTCAACATATGACTTTGGGGAGGACACAAACATTCAGACTATAGCACCTGTCTAACTAATCACCTGCCAGGGCTACTGGGAGTCCTGAATGGGATAATATCTGCAAAAGTTCCCTGTAAACAACTCCTCTTATATAAAGCTTATCTCATTTAAAACAAAACCAAAAACTCCTCGCTAGCCACCTACCTGTAAAGATATGGTTATTGACAGCAAATGGTGAGATAGAGGAAGATTCTCTACCAGGATTTCCTTCAGGGCCTATATCTATTTACTTGGGATAAAATACCTGGATGGGCACCGAAGGGACATGAGTGTCCCTTCTAGAGAAGGGAACTCTACTGAAGTAGACTAGGGATCAGGTGCCTGTTGCTCAGAAGAATAAGGTTGAGGACCAGAGAAGGCAGCAGGTGAAAAGACAGCAAGGGCTGCCAAGTCTCTGAGGACTCCCCTCATGACTCCCAATCTTCAGTGAAGTTACCAAACTCACAAAGGTCTGAAGGCAGATGGGTTTTTGTGAAGACCAAGCAAAGGAAATGGGCTTTGTTCCTGGAACGGATGCAGGACAGAACCAGACAGCACTCTTAGATAAGAGGCATGAAGGCTGAGTGAGGCATGATGACATACGCTGTGGGCACGCAGAGCGATTGCACTGTGGATTCAAGGCTCTCATAAGGCTTGGCATTGGGGTTCGGGTCCAGTTTAATAGGATCTCCAAGGGCCTCTGCTGACATCTAGGCTGCACACAATTAGACATCTGCCACGAGGGCTGTGCCCATGGGCAGAATCACTGATGAGGCCCATGGTGTCCCCACACGGATAATACAGTGACTTATACCTTTCGACCCTACGCAGCCCTGACCCCTACAGCCACAGTACAAGAACTTGGATCTTGACACTGGTTTGCTTTTGCTCCCAAACAACTGTTGGTTCAGAGGCCTTTATATGGCAACCACAAATGAACCAACTCTGCAAACAAGGCAGACCCTTGGAATGACCCCTAAGTACATTCTGCTGTCACCAGCAAAGAACTTGTGCAGTAACAGCCTCCCTCAGGACCTAGTAAACCTCTGCTCTTCTGCTCAGTTGCCAGGTGACATACTAGTTACTCACTTAGAGCCACATGCCAGTAAGATCAGTATGAGGCTTAGAGCTGTGCCTGACACAGTTAGCTTTGTACCAGAGGGAATGTTGTTCCTCATACCCCTTTACAAATCAGTTCCCTCCTTGATTTTGACCCTAAGAAAATCAACAAAAGCACAAAGCTGAACATCCTAAGATATTCTTTACAAAATTATCCGTAATGCTAAGCAGTTGGAGACATAAAATTCCAACAATAGGTAAAAGGCAAGAAACTTGTTGTGAATCACCACATGGCATTTCTGCAGCCGTAAAAGGAAGATTGGAGCAATATGGCAAATTCATGTAATATTAAGTGAAAACACAGAACCCTAAATAGTATCTGTGACATGATTGCAACTATGTAAAAATGTGCATTGTATATGGACAAGAAGATAGATGGGACTATGGAAAATAAAAATATATATATTGCAAAAGATAAAAGACCTATAGGTAGCTTTTTCTTTAATATTATCTTGTGTATCATCCTCTTTGTATTTCACTAGGTTCAAACCTGCATTCTTATCCAGCTGTTTATCTGCATCTGTTTTCCCCACCCAATTAGATTTCATACATCTGTCACTATCAAGATATTTATAACTCTGTTTGTGTTGACTTGTTTCTACCTCCCTTACCTTGTAGAACCTTCTATAAGTGAAACCCACATGATATCGGGCAGGAGGTGGCTAAACAATAATGTGCCAGGCTGCCGTCGCTTGGGAGGTGTTTACTAATGCTGCACTGAAAGTGTCGTGGTGCTTGCCAGTGGAGGATCCATTTTCAGTTTGGACTCTAATCAGGAAGAAGAGACTCCTTCCATCTAAGAGGTTTTAAAACCCTTCCCAGCAACCAGGATGTGGGAACTAGAGCAGCTGGGGATGATGAATTCTGATCCTCTCTGAGAAAATGTAGCTTCAGTGTGATTCGTGAGCAACAAGCGCTCTGGTATCATCAATGAGCAAGAGAGTGTTCCAGGATGATGGTGCTCCAGCATGACAGTGAGCAAGAAAGTGTCCCAGCACCATCAGCAAGAAAGAGAGTGCTCTGGTGTGTCTGGTGAGCAGCTGCAGCATTAGTGGGGCTGCCAGTTTCAGAGTAAACAAGCACAGACTAAAGATTCTCTGTGATCAGTAAGTCAGGGTCTAGAATAACTGATGGGCATTTCAGTCCAGATCACACCATGAAAAACCAGAGAAATGGGACCCAGAGGAGAGGATGCTAGAAACTCCAGGACTCTTCCTCTAGCCACCTGGATGCCAGATCCCTGCCCCAGATCCTTTATAACTGGCACCAGAACTCACAGTGCAGTCTCTGTTTCATTCATTTTCTATAAGATTATGCAGGAGATGGTATTTAGGTCTCATTCCAGAGAGTGAGCTCAGACCTCCTCAGCTAATTTTCACTGAGGGTCAGGCTAAAGAATATCAGGACTTGTGCTATAGAAACCTGGGCCAGGTGAGGTCTATCTGGCATCTAGAATCAAGGTTCAGCTCCCTGTGTAGGCAAACCTGGGAGACCAACTGTCCACGGAGAATTCTGTTTGAACGGGCTTGCTTCTTTTCACGTGAGCTGTCTACTGGATGAGGAAAGTCCTGATCATTACTTCTAAAAAAACGTCACAGAGAAGAATACATAAGAAAATGGTATCGTGGTCGACTTTGAAAAGGAGGACATCTAGATAGTTGGGGAAAGGGTGAGAGGAATATTTTTATTGTATCCCCTGTATGCCTTCTGATTATTTTAAACTGCTTATTATCAAATCAAATAAATGGGGTGAATAATGAATGGTTAGGTAAAATTAAAATTAAAAACTGAGGAGATTTGCCAGTGACATTTCTCTGAGTTGGAGACTGAGCTAGCTAGCAGACAATTTGGGTGGTAAATCAGAGGGTTCTGAGAAGACTTTTGCTTCACATAACAGAATGCCAGCCATCATATAAGTCAGTTATTTTGAAATTCAGTCTTTAGAGTTAAGATAATATTTCACTTGGCTGGGCACGGTGGCTCATGCCTGTAATCCCGACACTTTGGGAGGCCGAGGCAGGTGGATCACTTGAGGTCAGAAGTTTGAGACCAGCCTGACCAACATAGTGAAACCCCATCTCTACTAAAAATACAAAAATCAGCTGGGTGTGTTGGCACATGACTGTAATCCCAGCTACTTGGGAGGCTGAGGCAGGAGAATCCCTTGAACCTGGAAGGTGAGGTTGCAGTGAGCTGAGATCATGCCACTGCATTCTTGCCTGGGTGGCAGCGTGAGACTCTGTCTCAAAATAATAATAATAATAATAATAATAATAATAATATCTCATCATAAAATGCTCATATATTCCCTTAAAAGGGAAGAAGTAAATTTATTGTTATCTAATACAAATTCAAAACAATTAGCCATAACCACAACCTATTGGAAGGACAGGGGAACAACCAGTTCCTCCAGGACTAGAGCTGTATCTCTGTGGCCCCGGGGGTCACCACCTGCATTGTCAAGGAAGAAAAGTTTGGTAGGAAGCAGGATTTGCTACCAAGACGCACATCACCATCTCCTCAGCTGCAGTCCCCTATGGCCAGAAGGCAGGGGCCAGGTGTGAAGATCAAGTTCAGGTCCTTCAGAATCCTATTGCTGAACTGGCCATGCTAGGCAGTGGGACAGCCAGACTGGCCCGAACCCAGATCCAGAACACAGAGGGAACTCCACTGCTATCCTCCAGAGCACCTTGGATTTTTCTCTGGGACAAAAAGCTATCCCTGCTCTCTTTCCAACAGACCAAAGCACTCTGCAAAAGCCTCATACTCCCTAGGCATAGTGATGTCATGATGGGGGCAGGCATCCAAAAGGAAGGGAAAGAAGCCATGGAGGGAAAAGCTGAGAAGGTTACTGCTCTATTATCATCAGGTGTGAGACAAGCACAGGTGTCTAAATAGTGAATGCCTTACAAAGGACAGACTCTTTCAGATGAGATGGCATCCAAGTGCTTTTGCCTTTCAAACCTGGGTGCTTTTTGGAACCCTGCCAGGTCTTCGAGTCCTGAAAAAGGATTGAAGTTTAGGTTTCTTAACCATATCTGAACACAATGGCTTGTACAAGCAAAGCCTCAAAGTGAAAAGAGAACTGAGCTAACGTGGCCAGTCCTAGTCTTTTCTGGGGAAGAGTCACTCATTCAAAAAGCAGCCAGCCTCCAAGATGCAGCAGTGCTTGAAATCCTGAGATCTAGGTGGCTCTCTGGAGAGCCAGGCCTCCCGCGCCCAGGAAAGGGCCACAACACCTCCAAAGCTCTGCTTCAGAGAGTGGTACTCTCCTGGCTTCACCAAAGCAGAGAGAAGGACGCCTCTCCCTCCTGCACCTGACACCAGATCACAGTTGCTGAACCACTATACCGGTCACATCTCTTTCATGCTGAAAAGCTTTCAGTGGTTCCTGGCTGTCAATCACTTGGATTTCCTCCTCCCTCCGGGATTCAATGCCCCCAAATGTGGGACTCAGCCATTCTCCAACCACAGCCCCTCCTCTCCCTGTTGCACTAATCCAGCTGTCCACCTCCTGACAGACACCACGTGAGCCCCAAGCTTTCCTGCCACCACATCTTGCCCAGGCTAGTTCCTTCGCCTGGAAGCCGTTTCCCTACAATCTCTCAAAATGTCACTTTTTGGACTTTTAGCTTTTCTTCACCTCAAATTCCATCTCTTCTGTAAGACCCTTCCTCGTCTACTGCTGTGGACACCTAGTCAAGAGCAATTTCTCCTTACTTTCACCTCAGACGTCATTCCTTTGTTTTTCTTAGAGCCCATAACTTACTTTCTTTTTTCTTTCCCTTCCTCCTTCCTTCCTTCCTTTCTTTTTCTTTCTTTCTTTCTCCCTTCTTTTCTTTCTCTTTCTCTCTCCTTCCTTCCTTCTTTCCTTCCTTCCTTCCCTCTTCCTTCCTTCCTTTCCTTCTTTCTCTTTCTTTCTTTCTTTCTTTCTTTCTTTCTTTCTTTCTTTCTTTCTTTCTTTCTTTCTTTTCTTTTCTCTTTCTTTCTTTCTTTCTTTCCTTTCTTTCTCTCTCTTTCTTTCTTTCTCTCTCTCTCTTTCTTTCTTTCTTTCTTTCTTTCTTTCTTTCTTTCTTTCTTTCTTTCTTTCTTTCTTTCTTTCTCAAAGTCTCACTCTATCCCCCAGCCCGGAGCACAGTGGCACAATCTCAGCTCACTGCAACCTCCGCTTCCCGGGTTCAAGTGATTCTCCTGCCTCAGCCTCCTGAGTAACTGGGACTACAGGCGCCGCCACCACGCCCAGCTAATTTTTGTGTTTTTAGTAGACAGGATTTCACCATGTTGGCCAGGCTGGTCTCAAACTCCTGACCTCAGGTGATCCACCTGCCTCGGCCTCCCAAAGTGCTGGGATTACAATCTTGAGCCGCCGCACCCGGCCATAACTTTCTTCTTTGTGTTTGGATTATTGTGTGCTCCTCGTAGCTTTTCTCTGGATGGTAAACTCCTCAAAAACAGAAGTTTCCTCTTGCTTTCCACGACTTAACGTCTCCTTGTTGGGTTGAGCTGTACATTTGGGATGGACTAACTTGAGGGACTGAGTCCATGATAACTAGAGGAGTACTGGTTAGCTGAAGGTCTGCCAAGCTTGCTGTAAAAATATTTCAGCTTTAGGTGAGGAGCTGCACTGGCCAACCTGCTTCCTTGTAGCTCCACGGTTTCATGCACAGGGTCTATGAATAGCCAAAGCAAAAGGCCACACTAAGCATCTTTTCTGCTCCTGCCCCCAATCTCGAGTTCAGAAAGATCTGCTAGGGATCAGTGCTTTAAATCATCTCTCCTCACTCCCTGTGGAAAAGCCCTGCTTCCAGGAGCTGACTAATGCTTACTGTCCTTTCCCAAGGAGCACTTCCTTTAGCGTTTTTTTTTTTTTTTTTTTTTTTGAGACAGAACATCGCTCTGTCACCCAGGCTGGAGTGCAGTGGTACGATCTGGGCTCACTGCAACCTCTGCCTCCCGGGTTCAAGCGATTCTCCTGCCTCAGTCTCCTGAGTAGATGGGATTACAGACGTGGGCCACCACACCTGGCTAATTTTTGTATTTTTAGTAGAGACGGGGTTTCACCATGTTGGTCAGACTGGTCTCGAACTCCTGACCTTGTGATCCACCTGCCTTGGCCTCCCAAAGTGCTGGAATTACAGGTGTGAGCCACCGCGTCCAGCCCCAAGGAGCACTTTCTATTGCTTTCTGGGCAGGCTCTGTTTTTGCCCTGTGCCCATCTCTCTTTCCCTGACCCTCTGGTCTGCCTGGCACAGGTAGGGAGTCTGAGGAGAGTCACCCTTCTCCTTTGAGTGTTCCGGTGGCTCCTGCTCTACCCCGGGAGGTGGAAAAGGCACCAACACAAGACTTCCCCTGCCCACTCATCTCAGCTTCTTGCTTTCTGCGCTGGGCTGTGTCGGGTGCTGGGAGTTTCGTGATCACAAGGAAAAGAGATGAGGGTGCTGGGCAGGGAAGGAGGACAAAGAGCAATCCCCTTATTCATGCATTCTTCAGGAAAAAGAGAGAATCTGACCTGAGCCTATTTTCTGAATAATTCGGCATCAAACAGCATTGAGGCTGGGACTTGGCCAAGTCTTTGTTTTGTTTTGTTTTTTTCCTTTCCTCCAATCAGCCCAAGGCAATGGGGAGTGGGAGGGCATGGAGGGGTGGGGGCTGCATGCACACTGGGGCAGAGAGGGAATGCTGAGCCTGCAGAAGTGGCCCATTGACAGCTCCTGTTCACAGCAGAGGGGCGGGTGGCACCCCCAGCCTACCACCACAAGGGCAGCTCTGTCCTGTGGGCACAGGGCTCCATCCCAGCCCCACTGGCTGGGAGAGAACAACATTTCCTTATAAGGCCCCGGCTGCTTTGCCAAGGCTGGATGGCTCCAACAGACTGTAGCTTTCCATTCTCCTCCTCGGCTCCAGTGCAGGCCTTGAATGTAGCCCTTGTTGTGAGGCTCCTCCTCTCCTCCACAGCCCCCACCTCACCTACTTCCACTCCCTGCCAGAGCCAGCCCCACTGGAGCAGGATAAACAGCCCAGAGGCCTCTCCCACGCAGGGCCTGCCTCGGTTCAGGCCTGCTGGAGGCAGCACAGGGTAGCAAAAGGAACACGGGAGTCACAGTTTCGGCTGGCCCTGTGGGAAGGGAAGGCCCTTTCCTCATCTGAAAGATGGGGCTCTAATGGCTATGGGGTCCAAATTCTTTGCATTGTATTCAAAGCCCTTCCCAGTTAAGCTGCAGGTTAACTTCACAGTTTAACTGCCTTTCCTTAACTTGAAGGCCAGATTTCCCCTAGCTCTTCCCGTTTCCCCCAAATGCACCTTGCTCACACAGGCCTCCGCTGCTTCATGCATGTGTTGTTTTCCTGCCTAGGTAACTCATCCTCCAGGCCCCACAATAGGCATGCCTTCCTCCCCTCCCCGGGAAAAAGGAATCATTGCTTTCACTTCGCTGCTTAACATTTGTTTGCACCCCTCTTACAGCTTTTCTGTTTTGCAATTGCAATTACCTCTTTACCTGTCCGTTTCCTGTCCGTTTCCTCTATCAGATGATGAGCTCCTCCAGGCTTACATGGTCATCCTGAGCTCTACCACAGTACTGGGCACATAATCCAGCTTCACAAAAGATCGCTGCACAAATGCCTGAGCACACAGTGTTGCATACGTTCAAAAGAGACAACTATAGTGCAAATACTTGTAAACTATAAAGTGCTGTTAACTCATGAAATGTACAACTTTATCTTGCTACCCTCCACTCCAATTCTCCTGTTTGTTACACTGTCACAGGCCTTTTCACTGTCTGACCAGTTCTGTATCCAGAATTCCAGGCTCACTGCAACCCTTCAGGGGGTTAACATCTATCACTAAGCCATTACTCATCTTCAGAATCCCAGTGTTGGGGGTTAAAAGGAATGTATCCAATCGTTGCCACACTAGAGTCCACAGAGGCCCTACAGCCCTACAGTGGCTAAATGGAGAAGCCCTGAGTCCCACTTTTACTATTTATTCATGCCAGGTTTCCACAGCACTCTGGGGGGAGAAAAATCTGGTGGCTTTAAAAGTTTAAAGCACGCCGATTAATGCTGTCTCAACATATGACAGTTGAAACAACTGAGCCCCCTAAAAGAAAAGCAGCTCTCCTGACATCTCATGGGTTAGTCACCAACTCAAGACCATTCCCGGGATCCCCTACTCTTGCTCACCAAAGCCGTTGCCCAGCACATTGCCCTGCTTAGGGCAGAGTGATGACGGATGCAACTGCATATCTGTTGAGCTGAATTCTCATGGGTCAGGGATACCTCAAGTTCCAAATAAAGAATTTCAGTCTCTGCCAAAACAAATCTTTCTGAGATGGAGATTCTGCAAAACATCAGGTTAGGGATTTGCAAGCACAGCACAGTTAAGTACTCTAGTAAGACTGTCCCTCTATTCTCCAGGATCCCAGCAACGGTTTCAAAGAGAAATCTCCTATCCCAAGATAAATTAGCCTGTTCTCCATCCACATAGGGAAGTTTTTCAGAGATATGTTTGTAAAGCGAAACCCATAGTTGATCATGAACCATGTTCTAACACTATTTGTCACAGAGCCAAATTCAGGATATAAGATGGTTCTGCCTTGGGCTCCATCCAAAAGGCTTAAGTTACGTGAATACCAAAAATACTTTATTATAATGAGATTTCTGTCTTAGATGCCTAAGGGCAGACTGTGCAGGAAGCAAAATGAAGCATAAGTAATACTGGGCAAGGACATAGGAGATGAAGTTCTAGTACCAACTCTGACACTTACTGTGAAACTTAAAGCAAATCTACTGCCTTTATTGGCCTCAGTTTTCTCCACTGCAAAATGGGAACGATGATGTCTTCACATTCATTTCCAAAGACAGTAAGAATTAGATCAATTGAGACCATGAATATGAAGCTACGTTAAGACATCAAGGAGAAAAAACACAGTGCCTAAATAAGAGCTGGTTAATAAAATAGGCAGTGTTCCTCCCTTTGGGCTGTTCTTCGGCGTTCAGAAGAGAAAAAGCTTCCCTCTCCAGGTTTCTATTACGTTTGCTCCAACCCCTAGCTCCCTCGTGGCCGCTGGCAACCTTACTATTGCTGACCACTTTCCAGGAAATCAAGAGGGGTTAGGGCACTCCTATTAGATTTGCTTCAAGAAGCTGGAGAGCAGACAAAGGAAACCATTCTGTCACCCTGTATTCTCTTCCCCTTCCTTCCCAGGTACAAAGAGAAGGGATTTTCCACTTGCAGGCTCTGGGCAGCCTGAGTGAATTTGGGAAGTTGTTTCTCTTCACTGAGCCTCCGTTCCTCATTATGTAAAATGAAAAGGTGACACAGAATGGTATTTTAGTTTAGGGGTAGCAATGTAATTTACTGTCAAAACAAGGACACTTTTAAGAATGAAAATATGAGGCCAGGAGCGGTGGCTCACGCCTGTAATCCCAGCACTTTGGGAGGCCAAGGCAGGCAGATCACGA
Organism: Chlorocebus sabaeus; assembly: GCF_047675955.1. Lineage (NCBI taxonomy): Eukaryota > Metazoa > Chordata > Mammalia > Primates > Cercopithecidae > Chlorocebus > Chlorocebus sabaeus. Next base: position 83,178,432 of record NC_132918.1, read on the forward strand.
GGTCAAGAGATCGAGACCATCCTGGCCAACATGGTGAAACCGCATGCATCTCTACTAAAAATACAAAAATTAGCTGGGCATAGTGGCGGGCACCTGTAATCCCAGCTACTTGGGAGGCTGAAGCAGAAGAATCACTTGAACCTGGGAGGCAGAGGTTGCAGTGAGCCCAGATTGTGCCACTGCATTCCAGCCTAAAGACAGAAGTGAGACTCTGTCTCAAAAAAAAAAAAAAAAAAGGATCATTAAAAATTATACTAGGATGGCCATTGCAAATAGGACTGTCCCAGCCAAGCCAGGACATATGAACACCTTAGTAAGCCCCAAAGCCCCATTTCAAGCTGGGCTATTACTAGGAAAACAAAATGACCTGGAGAAAAAGAAAGTTTAGTTTCTTCAGTGTCACCTTGGTCACAGGTGACTTTTGACTGGTTCTACATGTTGTTTTTACATTTTTCTTAGTTGTTAAGGACACACTCAATATTAAGTTACGTATGACTTCATATGTCTGCATATTATAAAGTATTCCTATATCCTTTGTCTTCCACAACAGTCCTGTGAGGCAAACATGGGCAGGTGTTAATCTCATTTTAGAGATTAAAAAGAAAAAGGTCTAAAGGAAGTCAAATACTTGCCCAGGGTCATGGATCAAAGAGAAACAGCCATGTGGGGACTCGTAGGCCCATGCTTGTTCCATTGGACCATGTTAATAAGGGAAGCACTTAATTTGCAAATATAGCCTGACTTTATGAAGGCCAACTTCCATCCAGAAAGTTACTTCTCCTTCCATGGCAATGATACTCAAAGTACAGGTGTTTTCTAGACCTCCTGTGAACGTTGTCAGAATCAAAATGGAACCACTTGTGTTAAGAACCCTGAAAATAGAATTAAGGAAGGCTATGAAGAAATGCATGAATGCCTGATAACAAGAACTATCACAAAAGACTGCAAAAACTACAATCTTGCATAAACGCAATCTTACACACACACACACACACAATATTTTTGCAAGGAATCTGCCCAGTAACTGCCTGTCTGTCTTTAAACTGGCACCACCCTTTTTACTGATCTGTGTAGGCAAGACTACTATGGCATGCGTATTTCCATTGAAAGACCCTATTTCTGAATAAACTTTTTTTTTTCTTTTAGAGAGCCTCTCTCTGTTATCTAGGCTGACATTTTGAAACCTAAAGCTGGTCAAGGTCTTAAGAATCAACTAAATTTACAAATGAGAAAACTAAAACCCGGAAAGAATGTCTTGTCCAAAGTTATTCATCAAAACCAAGATTCAAGTAGGATTTAGATTCCCAAACCCCTCACTTAGCAATCTTTCAGTATTAGCTAACATAAATATACCTAGGAAAGTAAGCATAATCTATATCCCTATACCCCCTTTCAAAGACGGATTACCTTCTGATTTTCTAACGTTGAGAAACCTCAAGCTATTTCTTCCTCCCCTTAGCTTGGAGAAATGAGAGTGAAGAGTATTTAAATCTAAGGCATTGCAACAACCACTTCTTATTTCTCCTCTCTGAACTTTCAGAGAAGACTAAAATGAAGTTTCCTAATGGTCAAAGCTCCCACAATTCAAATGTTTACTAGAGTCCTGAGGGCAAAACTGAAAATAGCTCGCTATGCAGGAACGGTCACTCAAATAGTGAGCAATGGCGACGTTTCGACGTTTCGGTTTGAGCTCTGGTTCAACTACTCATTGGCAGCACAACCTTGACCAAGAAACTTTCCCTGTCTGGCCTCAGTTTCCTTATCCGTTAAATAAAAGAATTGTATTAGGCAATGTTTTAGAATGCTTCTAGCTCTAGCAGTCTATGAGTATCCAAACTGTACATGTAGATTTGAGTAGAGGGTTGATCAAGTCCTTTTCTGTCCCTTAATGTCATAGGAGTCACAGCCCAGGAGAAACACCATCATTACCTCTTGCTGGAGGATATTTTGTGCCTCTTCTTTGCCTTCTGCTCCTTTCCCTGCTAATTAGCACAAGTAACTACCTGTGCCAGCTAAAAGGGACAAAAAGGCTGGTCACCCTTTCCAGTACAAACCAGGAGTGTTGAGCTAAATCAAAGGCATTAACCAAGATGCCTAATTGTCTGGCTCCTCATAAATTAATACATCTCTGGGAAAATTTACTCAAAGCCTGATAATTTATTTCTTAATTTATTACCTGTGCAAAGATTACTGCTGTATATATTTGTCAAAGGAGCTGAAACTATAAGGCAAAATAATGACTCCATGACATTCATTGATGTCACTGAGTCCAAATGTCCCTGCCGGTGAAGGAAACTTTCCAAGACATACAGTAATAAAGTGATTTTCTGTTTGTTTGCTTGTTTGTTTTGTTTGTTTGTTTTGAGACAGAGTCTCTGTCTGTCTTCTTCCAGGCTAGAATGCAATGGTGTGATCTCGGCTCACTGCAACCTCCACCTCCTGGGTTCAAGCAATTCTCCTGCCTCAGCCTCCTGAGTAGCTGGGATTACAGGCGTGTGCCGCCACACCCAGCTGATTTTTTTTTTTTTCTTTCTATTTTCAGTAGAGACAGGGTTCCAACATGTTGGCCAGGCTGGTCTCTAACTCCTGATCTCAGGTGATCCGCCCACCTCGGCCTCCCAAAGTGCTGGGATTACAGGCATGAACTACTGCGCCTGACCTAGAGCATCATTCTTTTCAAGAGCCAGAGAAACACCACATTCGTGACACTCCCAAAACTGTTCTGATCACATATTTATGTCATCTTTTTATTTCTGTATAGCACTTTCATTGTTATTATAATTCCAGAGCAGAATGCCTGCATTCAAATCCACTGTTTCATGAAGTTGAACAAGTTAGTTACATTATTATGCATCAATTTCTTTATGTATGACATAGCAGTATAAAAACAGTGCTCAAGCAGCCTGGCCAACATGGTAAAACCCCTTTTCCACTAAAAATACAAAAATTGGCAGGCGTGGTGGTGCATGCCTATAGTCCAAGCTACTTGGGAGGCTGAGGCAGGAGAATCACTTGAACGTGGGAGGTGGAGGTTACAGTGAGCTGAGATCGCACCACTGTAATCCAGCCTGGGCAATAGAGCGAGACTGTCTCAAAAAATAAATAAATGATAAAATAAAAACAGTGTTCAGCTCATAGAACCATTGTAAGCCTTAATGACAAAATCCATGTAAATCATGTAGAATTTCATAATTTTGACTATTGCTATTAGTTTGTGTTTTTTAGAACACCACCAGAGACAAGGTGTTTATAGATAAGAAAGTGAAAGACCTGTAAGGATAAGGGACATACTTACAGCAATATGACAGTTAGTGGGAGAACCAAAATCAGCTCCCAGCTCACGTAATTCTCACTAAAAAATGTGTTCCATGAACCAAATGGTCATTTTAGGTTGTATTCACTCGTTCATACATTCACTGATTTTGCTATAGTTCTTTCTTGTACTCATTAATTCAGCCAATATTTCCTGAAAAACATAGGTCCCTTCTATCCCTAGGGGCAATCATTTAGAGATATGGGTTCTAGTGCCAGCTCTGCACTGATTCACTATTGAGGCCAACAACAAGTGACTTCTCTTTGGGTGTCCATCTCTTCACGAGATTTGAAAAGATGTGTTTACATCTCCTTCCATACCAAGCTCCTATTTGCTGTCTTTTATACTACATACTAGCAGGATACCAAGATGCAGTCATGGCCCTTGCCCTAGAGGAGCCTGCAGTCAAATGGGAAAAATAAACACAGCTGTTGTGTACTTGCCCCATTGTGCTAGAGTACATCATAAGTCACCTAACACGTATTTTTTAATAAAATAATTTCATGTGGCTCCCACACGCCAAAGTTGGCAGGGAAGTCCGTTTCTGGCATATTCTGGGGGGCCCTCTCCCCTACCTTAGATGGATAACCATGCACAAGAACTTCAAATAGACTTGAAAACTGGTGACCCTTGGGCCCAGTGAAGCCTATACAAGTGTTTTATTTGGCTCATGGTGCTTTTCAAAATTGTAAGTAAACATTTAACAGCTGGGACGTTTCTCATTAAAACCCAGATTTCTGGCTTTTCTTGAAAATGCATAAGATCTAGCAACACCGAGTTGGAATCTTGACAATGACAACTAACATCTTAGAGCTTTACTATTTTAGAGGGAATGTACCTTTCCTATTTAGATGTGAATGTTTGACTTTATCTTGAGGTGCACTATTTGAATTCAGGGGAAACATCAATGATGGCTTTTCAATCACATAAATTTAAAATTTTCTGTTAGGGATGTTAAGGGGGGAACTGAATGTTTTGTAATAGTGTGTATGTGTGTGTGTGTGTACTTGATTGAGAAATTTAAGGTTTTGAACTTAATGCAATATAGGTATTTATTTTAGCCTAGCTAGGGCCCAGTATGCTTTGGTATTTCAATGGGAGAAATGTCCTAGATGAATCACTAATAAATGTTATCTTCCTTTCCCCTAAGGGCATTTGAGTTGGTGGCTGTGTGCGTTGCTCTGATATGCTGGTAACCTGGATCACTAAGAAAAAAAAAGCTCCCAATTCCATCCGGAGTTATACCTGATGTAAACGACGAGTTGAAGGGTGCTGATGAGTTGATGGGTGCAGCACACCAACATGGCACATGTATACATGTGTAACAAGCCTGCATGTTGTGCACATGTACCCTAGAACTTAAAGTATAATAAAAAAAAAAAAAAGAAAAAAAAAAAGTCCCAATTTATAGTTTGCCAAATTCTGTGTGTAAGTACTCCATCATGACCAAATTCAAGGATGGTTTTACAATTGGCTTGCAGCATTTCTGGAATCTTAGCAATCAGCTCTTGCAAGCCGATACAGCCGACTCAGCACACCAAGCCTGTTTAATCCAGAATATGGGAGTATAAAAATTGTGTTACTTTCCTCTCACCCTGAAGTCAATGAAGAAGACAGAAGACATACAAAACATAAGCTTTGCCTATCTTCAGGAGGATTTTGGTCTAGATCAGGAGACAAAGCTAAAACCTTTGCAACAATCAGAAGGTCTTTGGAGAAGAATCAGTGATCTATCCATCTCTACTCAAGGGTCCAATAAGAATATGAAACTTAGTACATCCAAAACAAGTTTCTTGGATTTTCTCTCAAAGCTGTACTGTATTTCCCCAATCTTTTCATCTTAATAAACAGCCCTTCCTCCAGTTCTCGAGCTTAAAGATAAAGAATTATCTTTCATTCCTTCCTATTTCTTAACTCCCTATCCAGTCTAGAAACAAGCCTTGTGAGTCCACCCCCAAAATTTATCGTGCACATCTCTGCACCCCACTGTAACAACCCTAGTCTAAAATAGTCCCATTAAATCTCCCCTAGAACATTGTTTTTTTCTGCTTCCTTGCTCATTTCCTTACAATCACTTTTCCAAAAAGCAGCCAAAAGGATCTTTCAAGAATGTAAACCAGATTTTACTCCCCTGCTCTTCGCCATCCAATGGCTTCCCACTAAACTCAGCAGAAAATACCAATTCCACACCATGGCCTCAAAGCCCTCTCTGATATGATCCCTCCCCTCCTTCTGTCTTTGTCTTGTACCTGCACCTCGCTACCCCTTCTCTACCCCTCTCAGGTTCTCTAGGCTCTCCCAGCTCTTCCCTGTCACTCAGTCTCCACCAGTTACTCTTTCTCTCCACCCTAAGCAGTTGTCCTAGCTGGTTCCTTCTCATTCTTCAGACGCCAGCTTAAATGTCACCTCCTCACAGAAACCTCCTCTGCCCACCTATCTAAAGTAGCTCTCCACTCCTGACCAGTAATTCCCCATTCCGTCAGCCTACCAACACATACACTGTTTACCTTTATACAGAGAGAGAAAATGTAAATTCCATGAGGGTAGGAGGCTTCTATGCCTTGATTTTGCTGTATGTGTTATGCCTAACACAATGTTTAACATACAGTAGGCATTAACTAAATATCTGTTAAATAAACAAATAAATGAATAAGCAAATTAGTGGGTGATAAAGTTAAAGGTAGGGTAAAGAGATTGATGTTTCAAAGTTCCCTTCTGGCCTTAACATTTTAGGACCCTGTGGTTTTAAGAGCATAATTTTGTACTTACTGTTGTGGGCTCAGCTCTTAAAGTAGAGTGGAATTTAGAGGGGAAGGAGATGAATGGAGTTGTCGGGATCCAGCAGCAGTTCGGGGAGACTCCCTGGAAGAAGTGGTGGATACACAGGGCTTTTCAGCCTTCGATATTACTTAACAAAAGGCATTTGCCATCTTACAAAACGTTTTCCCCTAATCTTCATTTCAGTTGCCAACTACTCTTCTACATTTAAAATGTGATCATGTTGATAAAAACTTGATGGGCACCCTTTTCAGGAACATCTAGTTTTTAAGCTGCACTGTCCTTAAATGCCCTTGGGCATAGGTGTATGCTGATTAGCAGGTTTAATTTGACACAGATAAAAGAACATGAAGAATTTGCCCGGAGGCCCATTGACCCCCCCTGCTGGCTCCATATCTGAAGGAAGGATCTGTTCCATACCTCAGAGAAGACCCACTTAGGACAGGAAGTGAGTCATCTATGTTCCACACAGGACCTATCACAGGTTGGACTATACTAAATGTGAAACAGATTAAACTGGAACAAAATCATGACATATTTGTTCCCTCCCACACGGTGAGACGTTTCATAACCTCTTGATACCTTACCCTGATAACTTTGAGAGCTGGAGAGGTCTTCAAAAATCACTTGTATGTCTCTCTCTTGTTCTGTAGAGGGGGAAACTGAGGCCCAGAAAGGCGAGTGCCTTACCCAAGTTCACACAGCAGGGGTAGCAGCAGATCCCTGGCCTGAATCCCAGACAAATATTCTATAGAAACATATACATATACAAGCTGATTTTTAAGAGAAAACCTATTGCGTCCTTTTGTTTAATCGTCATAAATAACTTGATGATCTATTTGTTTACTTTTTTTTTTAAGACAGAGTTTTGCTCTTTGTACCCCAGGCTGGAGTGCGATAGAGCGATCGCGGCTCACTGCAACCTCTGCCTCGTGGGTTCAAGCAATTCTCCTGCCTCAGCCTCCCGAGTAGCTAGGATTACAGGCCTGTGCCACCAGGCAGGGCTAATTTTTGTATTTTTAGTAGAGATGGGGTTTCACCATGTTGGCTAGGCTGGTTTGGAACTCCTGACCTCGTGATCCACCAGCCTAGGCCTCCCAAAGTGCTAGGATTACAGGTGTGAGTCACTGCACCTGGCCTGTTTGTTTACTTTTTAATCATTAAAAAAATAAAGTTTAGCAAGTAATCTCTAGTGATATTGAGGTTTTAGGACACCTCCAAGGAATTGGCTTAAGATGTTAGAAGCTGTCACATGATAAAATAATAAGACAACCCAGACCAACTTATAAGAAGAGGTAAATGTTATTTTAACTATCAGAAAAGAGTTATATCATTTTCAAAACAACCAGAAGAACTATTTTTTCTCATTTTAATATCTACAGTTAGGATTCAGAGATGATCACTTGTGATTTTCAGCAACTTAAAGTTTCTATGAGATGGGAAAGCCACAGAGGGAAGCGTGCCAATCTTTTAAACTGTTACACATGAAGCCTTAGAGACTGGAGTGGAGCTATTAACTTAAAAAAAGAAAGAAAGGAGTTTATGCTAGCTTTTTCAACTGTCAAATGATCAGTTGAAATTTAGAGAGTAACTGTTTCAAGACAGAGATACATTTAAACATCGTGGTGCTTGACAGGCAAACAGGAATCATTTGCCCAATTCCTTTACAACTAGCCTGAAAAAAAAAAAAAAAAATGCAACAAGGCCTCTCAAATTGCAGGAAAACTAAAAAATGAACCTCACTCTCTGGTTCACCCTTCTGGATCTGTATTCTCCAGAGTCACCAGGTCCTGCAGGTCTCTGGGGCCAGAGAGCGAGCGCTGAGCCTTCTGCAAGGTCAACCATGAAGCACCTTTGGAAACTTAGGTCAGTTGTCCTCAAACTTGGGGTGTTTGGGAATCACCTCAGCAGGTACTTGCTACGATACAGATTTCTGGGCCCATTTCCAGAGCATCTAATTTCATAGGTTTGGAATAGCTTCCAAGAATCAACACTTTAACAAGTACTCTTGGCATATCCTGACACAACTAGATAACGGAACAACCACACCAAAACCTTTGCCAGCCTATGTAAATCTTCCTCTTTTCTCTGGATCTCAATTTCTATATGTGTGAAATGAGGAATATGAACCAGCATCACCTCTAAACTCTCTTCCTGATTCGGGCAATGGAGATGATATGACTTGGGAACTGGCAGGATTCCAGTCTTGCCTCAGGTCGTGTACTTACAGAAGCATGTAATTCATGTAAACCCCGAAAATTTGAGACAGGTCTCAGTTAATTTACTTTATTTATTTTTTAAGATGGAGTCTCACTCTGCTGCCCAGGCTGGAGGGCAGTGCCACGATCTCGGCTCACTGCAGGCTCTGCCTCCTGGGTTCAAGTGATTCTCCTGCCTCGGCCTCCTGAGTAGCTGGGATTACAGGCACCCGCCACCGTGCCTGGCTAATTTTGTGTTTTTAGTAGAGACGGGGTTTCACCATGTTGGCCAGGCTAGCCTGATCTCAAGCCTCCCAAGTTGCTGGGTTTACAGGTATGAGCCGCCACACCCAGCCAGGTCTCAGTTAATTTAGAAAGTTCATTTTGCCAGTGTTGAGGATGAGCACTTATGACACAGCTTCAAAAGGTCCTGACCACCTGCGCCTAAGTTGGTCAGAGACAGTTTGGTTTTATACATTTTAGGGAGACATGAGATTTCAATCAACATATGTAACATGAACATTGGCTCCGTCAGATAGGTGGGAAAACTTAGAAGCAAAAGCAGGACATTTTGAAGCAGGGAGGGGGCTTCCAGGTCACAAACAGGTGAGAGACAAAAGGTTGCATTCTTTTTAATTTCTGATTAGTCTTTCCAAAGGAGGCAATCAGGTATGCATTTATCACAGTGAGCAGAGGGATGCCTTTGAACAGAATGGGAGGCAGCTTTGCCTAAGTTCCTAGCTTGAATTTTCTCTTTAGCTTAGTGATTCTGGGGACCCACGGTATTTTCCTTTCACACTCAAATACAGGGACTCATTTACACACAGCTCAGTGTGAAGTGTGGAAGGGCTCTGGAACATCCTGCTGGTCCCTCCTCACTGTACGCTATCCACTGGGTGCTGTCCATAACATGCGCTCCTCTTCACCAGGCCCTGTTCAAAACTACAGAGCCTCAGATGGTGCTTCCCCAGCCCATCACCTGTTCCCAGCAGGGATGTCCAGGGAGAGCTGGTTCCTTTGACCCTTGTGTGTCAAAGGATATCTAGAATCCATCACACTCACTCCCTCAAGCCCACAACAGGATGATGTTTCAGATTATTCAAATTGAACTGCCCAGAAAAACAAAATAAAACAAAACATAACATAAAAAGAGAGTGAGCTCCTTAAAGTTTAGAACTCAAGGCAGAAGAAATGTTTTTGGTTTTGAGTTTTTTTTTTTTTTTCTCCCTTGCCTAAGATATTCTGATGATTACATAAAGCAATTATAGAATTTCTCGTTAACGTTTGTAAATGTTAAAATTGGAGACCCAACTGTTACAGCTTGGGTGGTAAAGGAGCCCCTTCCTAGCCTCTGGCTCCCCTAGGTAGTGGATCTTCTGATTCCTTCCAATCCCCTAAAACTATGACCTGCCCTGGCCAATGCTTCTCCTACATATAATTATCCAACCTTCCTTACTGGGCTCCTATGTGCTCACCAGGCCCTCGCTAAGGTCAAAGACTTTCACAAGTGCCTCATTGCTTCTGCATCTCAACTCTGGACCTGTGCTTTGAAGGCCCCTGAGCCTTGCATTTTCAGGTCCAGCAAGTTACTCAACTATATTTCTTCATCTTCCTTCAAAACTTATACTTCCATACCCTTTGTCAGGTGTAGAGGGTAAAGCTGCTGACTGGAACACAAAATATATGGCAGAAAGGGAAGGTCCACAAGGGGAAAAACACATATTGCCAAAGACTTGCTATTCTTAAAGTACAATGGAATGCTTCTTGGCCGAAAGCCGCCAACCATGTAGGGAAGTGTCAATAATCTTTGGCTGAGAAAGCACAGTCAAGTTTATTCAGCTGTCATTGGCCAAGAATATACACTAGCCCTCCAATCTCAGATGAAACCATTTACCATATGATATTATGATATGATATATGTTTCAAAGAAAAAAGTGTCCTAGAAGTTAAGATTATAGTGATTCAATGCTGTTAAATGGAGTATGCAAGAAATTAATTTATCTTTCTGTTCTTTATGAGGCGAAGAGTTTCTGGTCAACAAAAGATATCCTGTGTTTCCTAACTGAGCTGACATAATTTCAGACAAAGGCAAAGAAACTTGACATGTTCATTAACTTGTACAGCATGAACATTAGTAAGTAGACTATTTCGGTTAGGCTTTTTGAAACTCTAAAAGATATTTTTAAGGTACGCCCTGTTGGTTTTGCCACAAGCATTGATTCTCTTTCTTCTGGTGACAGTGTCCTCTTTGTTTTTAGGTAACATCCCTTCTCCCAGTCCCTTGACCTCAACCAGCTTCAGGGATGGACATGTGGCCAGAACCCATCAGAGAATTCTCCTTTGGCTTTAAGGACTGTTAATTAATAATGACCTTGGAGAGATAAGCCTAGCACTCCTAAAAATGTTAGAGAAGAAACGATTTTTTCTTTTCCCTGGGGTTGTTGCCAGCCATACTGCAAGCAGGAGAGATGGGCCTGAGAAAAGAGCTGACACAGAATGAGGAAAGATGACAGTTGGAGAGCAAAGGCTGACAGTGGCTCCCAGGTTGTCTAACCAGAAGCCAGTTTTGCCTTTAATAATACTCTTCCCATCCTCTTTTTTTTTTCTCTGAAACCAATTTCACTTGGTCTTTCACAGCTTACAACCAAAATATTCCTATTAAATCCCCGCTTTACCCCATTACTACCTAAATGGATCCTTGAGCTTAGGATCACTAGCCAAGCACCAAGGAGATCATAGCACCAAGGAGATCATAGGAATGTGTTTGTTAGATCTGGACAACCTACATCCATACCCAGTTCAAGTCTCAAACTTGAATTTCTCAGGTCACAGATTCATATTTGTTGGGCCCCTAACATGTACAAAACCCTGCCCAGGATCTATGGGAAAACAGAGTACTCTGCCTGCCGCTACAATCCTCACAGTCCTCTTCCTATGTGGCCTTAGGAGTAACCCTGTCCTCCTTCTAGGAAACTAAGGTCAAAGACCCACAAATGCCTGATTGCTTCGTTATCTCAACTGGATCCTTGCTTTGAAGGCCTCCCGAGACTTGCATTTTAAGGTCCAGTGAGTTACTCAACTAAGTTTCTTCATCTTCTGTCAAAACTAAGAAACTAAAAGGAGGACATGGTTTTAATTATAAGGCCACATAGGAAGAGCTAAGGGCCATTCGAGGACTACAGGGAATGTGCCACGAGAGTCCAGAGGAGAGAGAATCTTCTGGATGAGAACTGGAGAAGGCTTCATGAAAGAGCATTCACTGGCGTTGGGCCTTGACAGCTTAAGTAAGTTGTAGCTGAGCTACACTACAACCACACTCTGCCTCCTGGCCCAGCGTATGGCAGCTTAAAACCAAGAGGGGTCAATGCCAAAACAGCGCCAGGTCCTGGAGGAGTCGGACAGCTGCTGCTGGGTCCCCAGGCCCTGCAAATGGATCTGTAGGGCCTGTGTAGAGGGAGACAGGGTGCAGGACATCCAGAGGTATACCAGGGGGATCACAGGACAAGGGCTACCTGCCTGTAGATTCACTCAGAGCATCAAACCCTCATAAAGCATTCGTGCATTATCACAGAGTCACAAAGTCAAAGTAGCAGGGATTTAGGGAATTAATCAGCCTGCGCATTTGACACAGAAGGGCATAGAAACCTGAGGACATCATTGGCTTGTCCAAGATCACTCCTGCAGCGTCATTCCCAGGATCCTAAGCTCCAGGGCCCTGAGCCTGGAGCTGAAATGAGATACCATGCTTATTTCAATTCTACCCAGCAGGAGTGAGAGGATTCTGGAATTCTATTTTGATTGACTCAGTCTTTTATCTGGATAGCTTCCTGTGACTCACCTTGCTTCTACATACCCCTTGATTTTAAGATGAGGACGAACTTTCCCTGAGGCTGAGTCATGCAGGCCTAAAGGACTTCCGCTGGCTCTTGAGTGAAGCTGTCACTGGGGATCCACTCTTCCCTGAGCTGCTCATGGGCCCCTGGTGAAATGCGGATGCTGTCATGTGATGGCAGTTTGGGGATCTGGTCCCACTGCTTACCAAGCCTCTCCTCCAGAGCGTGTGTGATGCAAAAAGTAGAGAAATAGTTATTTGACATACCAAGAGGAAGGCAGGGAACACCTGAGTTAAAATCCTTTACCCAAAGCACATGAAGAATCCTAGGGCAGGGTGAAGAGGGAGCCACTTCTATTATTATTACTTCCTAATAAACTTCTCTTTCTCTTGTGCAGTTTTTACCATTCACATCAATTTTCATATGACTTTCTTAACAACCTTCCTTAGGAAGCAGGCAAGACAGCGTTTTTTTGTTGGTTTGTTTGTTTGTTTGTTTTCTTTTTTTTTAATCCCCTTTCCCAGATGAAGTAACTGAGGCTCAGTGATGGGATCTGAGAAGGAACAGAAGGCAGGAGAGTCGGGACCCAGCCTGTCTCACTGGTGGCCAGCACTTGCTTCATGTCATCCGAGGGGTGTCTCTTGTCCTACAGCCAGTCCTGAACCACCACTTTGGCTGACAAACAATGAGAAACCAGGGGCCTTTGTGTGAGTAATGTGAGAACTGAGGCAGGAACTTCCTTTGTCCTGACACTCAGAGCAAACTTCTCATATTAGTAACAGGCCTGATCAGTGGAAATATGGTGGAAATAAATAAGCAACAGACTGACAAACAAAACACTGAATTTGCTCCCACATTAATTTACTGCACAGACATTGACTCTATTTTAGCTGTGGTGCTGAAGATGGACATGAGACCACACATGGTCTCTGCTTCAGAGGAGCATTCATTCTATTAGGAGAAAAAATACTTGTGCAGACAAATAAATGACCACATACCATGACAAGAGCCAGAGCATGGATAGGTACAATGTGTCCTGGAAGCCCAGAGGAGGAGAAGGATATGACTAAGCCTCCTTCCCATGTGATCAAGCTTTGAGCTTCTCAAGGGTAGCAGGGACTGGCATAACTCATCTTTCCCACTCTATCAAACGTAACAGTAGGAACATCGGAGATCACAGTTAGTGCTTGCTGAGTCAATTCTCCTGGGGAGTCATGAAAGGTTCTGCAGTGCAGGCAACCTGAGCTATGTGATTGAATCTGCAAACTCCCTGAGCTACCTGTCCTGGGACAAGGACCCCAACCATCAAAGCCTTCCCTTGGATCTGTGCTCAAAATCAGCTGGCCCTGGAGGCCTCTCTTACCTGCTACAGTTATCTCAAAAGGCAGAGTTAGTTCAAGGCTCAGGGAACATCATAGTCGCTGTAGCCCTGCCCATCCATCAGGGCTTGAACACCTCACCTTGAACAAGGGAGATAACAGAATAAAATAAAACCTGACACGGCCTTATCACCTGATCATACAACTTCAGTTTTTCCATTAAAATAACTGAGAGCCATAGTCCTGTACTTTGGCTGATAAAGAGATCACAGGAAACAAAGCTATTAATTTTTATCGCTGCAGTGCCATAGCACATTTGAGTGAATACAATACATCCAAGGGGAAAAACACTTTTTCTAACAGCGGAAGTTGGGTATAAATTTTTTTCTCTGCCTAACTTTCATTTCTCACACCTTGTTCATCACTAACCTCAAGGAATTTTTAAGCACATATATATTAAACTTAGTGAACCTAACTATGCTATCACCGTTGCAACATGTTACAAATATGTCTTTCTCTCCTTATCCTAAGCCCATCCTTTGAGGATTTGGTACAGATATTGAGAATACAACTTAAGAGACAAGTTAATTGCCTCTCTAGTCCTCAATATCTTTATTTATTTTTATATATATATATATATATATATATATATTTTTTTTTTTTTTTTTGAGACAGAGTCTCACTCTGTCCCCCAGGCTGGAGTGCAGTGACAAAATTTTGGCTCACTGCGACCTCTGCCTCTGGGATTCAAGCGATTCTCCTCCCTCAGCCTCCTGAATAGCTGAGACTACAGGTGCGTGCCACCATGCCCGGCTAATTTTTGTACTTTTAGTAGAGACAGGGTTTCCCCATGTTGGTCAGGCTGGTCTCGAACTCCTGACCTCAAGAGATCCACCCACCTTGGTTTCTGAAAGTGCTGGGATTACAGATGTGAGCCCACCACACCTGGTAATATTTCTGTCTTTAAAATGAAGAGTCAGACAGTTGCTCTCCATGATCGCTTCCAGCTTTAATACTCCAGGTTCCCATGACTGAAGGGGACACAGATTGGGTCAGTTTCGATGGCGCAGGCAGTCTTTCTAAGTATGAGAGTTGTCAGATAACAGTAGAATCCCTGCTCTAGGCTCCATGCCTCAGGGGCCCCAACTCTGGCCTTCCTCATCGGGTAGGAGTCTATGGGGCCACATGAATATGTGCTCCTGGAACTCACCTCCCCTTTTCCTACCAAAACCTGGGTATTTGGGCCCCTAAAATTGCCTAGGTAAATGGCCCAAAGCCTGCTTCGAGGTGCTCGTTCACCTCTCCTCTGGTTCTTCATCCCCAGAGCAGATCACAGTCCCAGGGGTCACACCCCTAGGACTAGAGGGTGGTCCAGGGGTAGGAAATGTGATTGGTGTTCTGCTTCCAAATCTTGCCCTTCCTTGCCATCAGAACACTTGGGTGGAAATGTTCGAGAAGGATTTGTCTTTAGGGGGTGCCTACACCCATCAGTGCTAGGCCTCCAATGGTGTATAGCAGAACCAGGAATGGGCAAGGGCATGTCCGGTAGCCTACATTTGTACTTGTACCTGGCCTGCAAATGCTGGAGTGGGGGCTGACTGATATAAGACAAGAGACTAGGAAAGATCTTTACTAGTGGTAGTAGAGGGAGGAACAGGAAGCTGGTAATTGGCTATGGGCTTCCTAAGAAGGAACTGTCTAACTGGGAAGTTTGATGGCCCCACAGGCAAACCCAGGCTCTCTCACAAGCTGGCCTCAGGTCTCATCTCTGAAGGAATTTAATTTTACATTTGAATTTGAGTCTTAGCACCTCTTAGGCTTGCTTCAGAATGAATGGTTTCCTTGTAATTGATACCTTATCTATTTCTTAAAATAAACAAAAAACCTGGCAAAGACATAGAATAAAAGCATCAGATAGTTAAATATATAGATCTGCCAGTGTATGCAAGAAAGGAAGTGATCATGTCAGGAACCTCAGATATGTCTGTTACTAAATGTAAGAATAAAATAGCACCAAGCCCCCTGACTGCCATGGCAAAAACAGAAAAGTGTTGAATTACCTGGCTTTGATTATATGATCAAAAGTATCATTATCTATTCTTCAGAGGAGACAACCTTCTACTGGGCAGAAGATCTGAGGAAGATTTTTATCACCTGAATCCTTATATGAGGGATACAAAGTTACATAAAGGACCAGACATTGATCTTTCAGGCAATGGGGAAACATTCTACATATAATGAATTATTATACTGACACTTAAATAAAAGCTGAGAACATGATATTTTTTTAAAAGTTGGCTGGGCATGGTGGTTCACATGTGTAATCCCAACACTTTTGGAGGCCGAGGTGAGTGGATCACCTGAGGTCAGGAGTTTTGAGACCAGCCTGGCCAACATGATGAAACCCTGTCTCTACTGAAAATACAAAAATTAGCCAGGCATGGTGGTGGGTGCGTATAATCCCAGCTATAGGAGACTGAGGCAGGAGAATCGCTTGAACCCGGGAGGCAGAGGCTGTAGTGAGCCAAAATCACACCACTGCACTCCAGCCTGGGTGACAGAGCGAGACTCCGTCTCAAAAAAAAAAAAAAGGTTGTGCAGTCATTGCACAGGAACCTGAGCTAATATCATCTAAATAACCAAAACTGATGTCAGAACATGATTTAGAAACATCAAAGGGATGGACGATTTAGTCAAGCACTTCTCACATGCCTCTACCCAATCATCTTAATGACACCCTATGGAAGAGGGAAGTGACATTGTACCCTGTAGAATTTGGAGGCAGAAAATCAATCACTCTTCCTCTACCCTTCAAGCAAGGTGAAACTTAAAAATTTCCTTTTAAAAAGGTGTTCACTTTTAGCATTCTACTTGATAAAAATATATATTGATCTTATTATAAAGTTAATTTCCTTAAAATCTTTCCTGAAGTTGATATCCCAGAGATGCTATAGCTTTGGGTGTGCCTGGCACTATCAAGTAACCCAAATATTTGTAAAACTATGGCTTAGTCTCTTACTTATTCTTTAAAAACAAACTGATGGGACAGGTACGGGCCATTTTTATGAATAGAGAATTGGAAGAATAGACAGATCAACTAATTTTCCTAACAGCACATGGGACTAAAGTATGTGATACTTGAATGAAGCCCAGATTTCCTCACTGCAAGGCCAGTCCTTCTTTTTTTTCTTCTATAGTATTACTTTTATCATTTATAAAACAATCAAGGAGTGAGTTGGATGGTCCAATGAAAGTCTCTGTAGTAGCATTCCTGAGGCACAATACCCACTGAGCCTATGATGCACCAGGTTAATTAAGACCACTGCACCAGGCTTCCAATGTCCCAATGTCCCCACATTCTTGACCCTGACATCCATAAATGTCTAATGTACTGGCAGATTCCTCCATAGGATGAGCCACCCATACTTACATTTTTCTCTATAATCAGTTTATGTACATCATCAACTGCATGTGTCTGGAGAAGGAAAGAGGATTCTCATTCTGCAGGGCTCCCCAGCAAATGTCTCAAACTGTTATAACAGTGATGGTGAACTTCCCTTCTCCTTGGCAAATAATGGGTCCTGAAAGCTGCATGAGGCAATGAGCAGGCTGGAAAGCTAGAAGTCTGGTGACAGGGGTCCTAATCCTGACTCTCACTGGAAGGTTGTGGGAAAACCATTTAACCCGTTGGTGCAGGGTGTGCCAGGGTATGATAACAAGAGCTGCCTTCGGCCACTTTCCAAAGAAGATGGTGAGAAATAGTGAGATAATGTCTGGGAAGTGCTTGAACTACTGAGAAGCAGGAGGCTGCATAAGCACAAGGTGTTATTACTTCCAAGCCCACACCAGCCAAGGACGTCACAGTTAAGGTTCCTACAGAAACTTCCTCATTCCCTCCACGTGAAAGAACTGGCCAATCCTTCAGTTTCTCATCCAGTTGAATTTCCCAAGCTTTGGAAGATTTGTAGGAAGTCGATCTTCTGATTAGAGATAATGAGTATGTTGAAGTGAAGACTCAGATCTTAAAATCACAGACCCTCAGAGCTAAAAAGGATATCAGCAATCTAGCTTATATTTCTTATTTAGAGAAGAGAAAGCTGAGTCCAGAAAGTTTCATATATAACACACATTCCCTGAAGACCTTCTAGGCACTAGATAGGTGCAAGGATAAGAAGATGACTAGTATCTGGCCTCTGACTTCACAGGACTCTGCCTAGCAGGGGAAACAGGCACATTCACAATTTGTGCACAAAATGCCACCAGGACTACCACAAAAACAGAGCTTAAGCTGTCCTGTAGCTGCGTGTCCTTGTGCAAAGCACTTCAACACTTTGAGGTTCAGACAAATGGAAGCAGGAGAAATTACATCAACTTCTATCATTTGTATCATGTTTGACAGCTCCCTAGCAATTTCATAATCACTGGCTGACTTGGTTTTTAAAAGAAAACGAGGAAGGAAACATTAAGACTCTCTCCACACTACAGAGGCAAAACCTAAGGCTTTGAGAGATGGAGTTCCAGGCACACGGCGCTGGTCTCACTCCCGAATGGGACATCTGGAAAAGAATCAGGAAGGTAAGTGGGCTCTGGTCCTCAATAGCCTGTCTCTCTATAGGTGAACATCAGTGGTACCTAGTTTACTGCTAGCATTCATGTTCTACGAATCTGTAAATTCCTCAGAGGGTTGAAGGTTACCTGGTATTGAGTCAGCTCTTGATAAGTATTTGTTATAATCAGAAAACTCTGAAAGAAGAAAGCCTTTTTTCCTCTAAACTCAGATGCTAATAAAACATTTATTAATTGAAATGACTTAATATGTTTTAGCAAGATCTTGTGTTATTTTACATTTTAATGCTTAAAATTATACAAATAGAATACGAATACATTCTTACTGTGAAAATTGTAAATACCTAAAAGCAAGCATCCTCTTGTCTGCTCCACTCTTGACCTCAATCTCTGCCTTATTCCCCACTAACTCCAAATCCTCTCATCCTTCTTCCCCTCCCCACCTCCACTGTTACTACTTTGGCATATCATTTTAGACTATGCAATTAATTTATGTGCATATGGAAATATTGCAGTTTGTTTTTTATGTAAATGGCCCATTGCTATATATATTGTTCTACAATTTAAAAATTTAACAGTGGAGACCTACCAAGGTGTCCCTGAGTGGGGCCTCCTGTTCCACGGTGTCACTAGATCACAGTTAAGCCATCCACCTAGGAACGGAAATTTAGGTGCTCTCCATTTTTTTTTTATTTGTTACAAACAAAGCTGTAATGAACATTTTTTATGCCTTTCCTTAGAAACAACCCCCAAAATGCCTTTTTTTTTTTTTTTTTTTTTTTTTTTTTTTGAGACGGAGTTTCGTTCTTGTCCCACAGGTTAGATTGCAATGGCACAATCTCAGCTCACTGCAACCTCCACCTCCTGGGTGCAAGCAATTCTCCTGCCTCAGCCTTCCGAGGAGCTGGGACTGCAGGGGTCCACCACTACGCCCAGCTAATTTTGTATTTTTAGTAGAGATGGAGTTTCACCATGTTGGTCAGGCTTGTCTCGAACTCCTGACCTCAGGTGATCCGCACACCTCGGCCTCCCAAAGTGCTGGGATTAGAGGTGTGAGCCACCCTGACCTGCCAAAATGCCATATTTTTTATTCTAAAAGACAATTGCCCAAATTTGACTCCAAAGATATTGTATCAATTTTCAGACCCACCAACATTTAAGAGTATCTTTTCTTATGATCTAGTTAAAACTTGATATCATTGGTCCTTTTAAATATTTTACCAGTCTGATAGTAAAAAGAATTTGGATTGTTAATGTTAATTTGCCTTTTGAATACGATGTTTCCTTTTAAAATGGAAAATAATAAAAAGTATTGACATGTCTCCAAGGAGACCACAATATGTTGGAAAGATTAAGGTCTCTGGGGTCGAAGGGCCTGGGATGGCTTTTCAGATCTACTACTGACAACATGGCCTCTGGTAAGTTGCTCACCTCTCCTAGCCTCACTCTCCTGTCTGTAGAATGGAGACAGGCAGCACTCTGCCTTCATACAGATTGTGCAGCAGTTGTCATGAAAGTGCTTCTTAAATGGTGCAAGTAGCTCTTGTCTGACTTTTAGAAGATGATATACTGAGGCCAGGTGTGGTGGCTCATGCCTGAAATCCCAGCACTTTGAGAGGCGGAGGCAGGCAGATCACTTCAAGTTGGGAGTTCGAGACTAGCCTGGCCAACATGGCGAAACCCCGTCCCTATTTAAAATACAAGAATTATCCTGGTGTGGTGGTGGGCACCTGTAATCCCAGCTACTCGGGAGGCTGAGGCAGGAGAGTCACTTGAACCTGGGAGGCAGAGGTTGCAGTGAGCTGAGATTATGTCACCACACTCCAGCCTGGGCAATGGCAGGGTGTGGCAGGGGGAGGTGCAGTGGGGGAGTGGAGAGACTCCGTCTCAAAAAAAAAATTATAGAAATAAAAATAATAAGATGATATATTGATGCTCAATGAGGGAGTTACATATTCTCAAGCACCAAGTAATGTCCTTATATAGCTACGATGGCCTATGTCTTACGTTGGAATATGTTTAATCAGAATTTCTTAGCAATCTGAAAGATTAGGCCTTTGAGTTTTTCTAGTTTGCTGGATTTTGTCTTTGTTTATTTGCTCGTCTCAGTTTTTATTTAGTAGAAGCACGTGCAGAACAAGACCTGGATTAGCTGATCAACAGTGGGATGGTGCGTTTCCTAAAACCCAGGACCTCCACCTCAGCCAGGGAAACGCCCCAGTCTTTTCTGAGTTTATTTCTACTGTAAGAATTGCACTATCATATTTGCTAGAGGTCAAAGCGTTCCCTACTTTGGGAAGATGGAAAATTTGATAAACCTAATGCACAATGAAACTAATTATCAGACGTAGAAGCCCAGCGAGATGCAGAGAACATTTTTCACATTTTGGCCCTAGAGTCCCATTTCCCCTTTCTAGTAGCATCTCACTCTCAGTCCACAAAGTCTGAGTGGAACCTGTCCCCAGCCCTGGCGTGGAACGCATGGCTCAGGCCTACATCAATTAGTGCACTGTAGTCACCAGCCCCAGTGATTGGCTCCCAAGAGGGCATGTGATAGAAGAAGCCTCATCAGAGTAAACCTTAGGGTTTTTGCAGAGAACACTGGGACAGAGAACTGTCCTACTTCCCCTGCTGCACATTATCCTAAAGGACTTCACTCTGGAAACTTCTGGAGGTCTTCTTAAGAGAAAAGAGAATGTTAGAATGGAGGTAACATAAAGGAAGAAGAGCTAAAAGATGGAGAGAGCAAAACCAGATCCCAAGAACACAGCCAAAGCCAGATGTCCTCCTGGCGTCTCAGTTGTACAAGCTCATCTGTTGTCTCCCACCTTCCAAACCATGTGCACTTTTTTTTTTTTTTTTGGCTGAGTCTGATCTATCACTTGTGACAACTGGCACTAGTGGGGCCCCACGCACATGCACACATCCACACTCAATATTTCCTTCCACATGCGGAAGGCAGGATGCTGTCACAACAGAAGCCCAGGCCTGGAAGGCAAGAGATCTACGTCTCTCTGTGGTCTTGTCTCTTTGACACTCCACTTCTTCAGCTATAAGGTGACTGGGTCACAGGGGTCGGGTGGGACAAATAAGCTCAGAATGCCTTTCTGCTCTGACACTCTGAATCTGTCAACCTGAAAGTCTTGGTGCTCCTGGGACCATTGAGATTGTTGGATCCTGATCCTTTGAAGCATTTCATTCATTATGGTAAAGAAGAGTTTAAGTGGCCACCAACAGAGAGATGTGAAGTACATGAAACAATTAGGTTCTCTGTATCTCCAGCAGAATTGGCCCCAGAAGAGGGTCAGGCTTTGCAAAGACACAGAACATTTTTCCTGCTGGGCTCCTTGGGAAAAGGTCTCAGCATTATGGAGGGCGTCTCTAGCTATTCACAGCTTGCCAGTGGGAACAGCCAAGAAGGAGAAGAGGTCACATGGCCAGGCCTGCTGCCGGCACAGAATGTTCTGTGCAGCTGATGGCTGGGCAGGGATGAGGTTTGCCCGATCTCCTACTGAGGCTTCCTATAAAAGGTAGGCCTGAGAGTTGCCAAAATATATTCTGCAGCAGGGTCTATGAAGGTCACCATAAAGCAGGATTCAGACTCCATATTAATTGGTTACCTCTTCTATGCAGAATATTATGCCAAGCATTTCCATATGCATTTTTTTGTTTGTTTGTTTGTTTTTGTTTTTTTGTTTGTTTGTTTGTTTTTCAAGATGGAGTCTTGCTCTGTCGCCCAGGCTGGAGTGCAGTGGCACAATCTCTGCTCACGGCAAGCTCCACCACCCGGGTTCATGCCATTCTCCCACCTTAGCCTCGCGAGTAGCTGGGACTACAGGCACCAGCCACCATGCCCAGCTAATTTTGTTTTTGTATTTTTAGTAGAGACGGGGTTTCACCGTGTTAGCCAGGATGGTCTCGATGTCCTGACCTTGTAATCCACCTGCCTCAGCCTCCCAAAGTGCTAGAATTAAAGGCGTGAGCCACTGCGCCCGGCCTGCATTGTTTTATAAAACCTCACAACAACCCGATTGTCCCCTAATATCACTTCCAGTTTATAGTTGTAGAAACCACAGCTCAGTGAGCTGAAGTTGCTATAATTTATCCATGGTGGCACAGCAACAGAACCACAGTTAATTTCCCTAAATGAAGACAAGCTAAGGGCTTGCATGGCGATCTTGCCACACGTTCTCCCATCCCTCTGCCATGCCTTGAACAGGAGCTGCAAATACAGGGATCAAAGCACGTGCTCTAGTCGCTTCTCACATCTGCTTTGGTAAACACTCTGAGACAGCGTTCTGGCCATTTATGTGTGTGTCACTTTCTTGACTGGACTGTGAGTTCTTGGACCTCAGGGCCCTGCATGATCCAATTGTATGTGTCTGCCACAGTTCCTTGCACAAAATAGGAATGTGAAAAGCAGTTTCTCTCTGGCCAGTCACTGACCCCAGAGAAGGATTGGCCCCAACCAAAAGTCAGCAACTGGTTGCACTTCAGGGCCAAGCAGGCAGTGGAAACACAAGAAATAACCAGTGAAGTATGAGAGAGAAGTGGTGGAAGACTAAAGGAACAAAATGTACAGGACTGGCCAAAGTCATTCAGGTCAAAAAGTTTCAGAAAGACTGTACAGCCAAAGAAACAAAAACAAAAACAAAATCAGGAAGACCGAATTGAGCCCCAGAGCATCAGCTTACAGCCCTCACTATGACTCCGCCTCTGATCATTTAGCTTGATGTGGAATTGACAGGTATCCCTCCCACACTGTAACTCCAGTCTTCCAAGATGGAGACCATGGCTGAGACACTTTATGTGTGGTTCTCATTTAATGCAGCATGTGGCACACAGTAGATATTTAATAAATGTTTGCCAAATAAGCTCTTAAAATTAATTTTTTCCAAACTGGTATAAGCCTCGTGATGACAAAGATCTGTGAAGAAAGCTACTGACTTAGTTTCCATCGACTTAGTTTTTCTGGTTCTCACTGGATTATATTGTTTGGATGGAGAACCACCCATAACAAGTATCTATATGTATCATAATACCTAGAAGAATCTTTTGGACAACTGGTTGTCCTCCATACTCTAAAATAAGAAATATATACAGCTCATAATTCTGTAAGATATCTAATCAATCACTGATTCACTCAACAGGGATGACACTGAGATGATAATGGTGAGAAAAAAACAGACATACTGCCTTTCCTTGTGGAACTGACAGTCTAGTAATCAGCTAATTGCATAAATAAATGCAAAATCACAAGACAACAAGTGCTCAGAAGCATATAGTGCTTTAAGAGGCCTGGTTTGGGAGGATCAAGGAAGTAATGCATGTGTTGGCTGAAGAGGGGAAAAACCAGCAGATTCAAGTCCCTTGTGGAAAAAGTGTGGCAAAGAAGAGTATGTGTAAGGCCAATGTGTCCAAGCCCAGGAAGAAGCCAGCGTATGGTTTAAGAGGCTGATAGAGGTCAGACCATTCCCAGTAGGCTTTGGTAAGAATTCTTGTCTTTATCCTAATAGCAATATGGTTTATCTACTGTGCTAGAGAAAAAGAATAGTTGAATAATGCTGTAGTTCTCCCTTCCTCTAACCTGCAGTCTTTACACAGGCTTTTATGTTGTTGCCCACCTTCTCCCTATGGGGGATGTGGCAAGGGAGACATGTTTTAAACTCTTGAAGATGTAAAAGTTATTTCCTTATTAGAGTCTGAGCTGCAGATGGCATTTCTCTCTTAGTGTACTATGGCATTGGCACAGAAACACCATTAGATAACCCTCTAGCAGAAGAAACTCGGAGTCTTACCATTAGTTACTTTATGTCCAACGTCACATCAGCCAGCAGTTTCTCATCTTTTGGATTAAGCAGACCACATTTTAACCTAAAAAATATAGATGTCCCAAATAATACTACTTATCCTTTAGAAATTCTGATACAAAACCTTTTACATTAGCACTAAAATAAGAGGAATACTTAGGTATAAACCTAACAAAATATGTACATGATCTATATGAGGAAAACTGTAAAACTCTGATGAAAGAAATCAAAGAGCTGAATAAATGTACACGGATAGAAAAACTCAGTATTGTCAACATGTCAGTTCTTCTCAAATTAATCTATAAATTCAACCCAATCTCAGTTAAAATTGTAGCAAGTTACTTTGTGGATATCAACAAACCAATTTTAAAGTTTTCATGGAAAGGCAAAAGGCTTCAGAGCAGCCAATACAAGCTTAAAGAAGAACAAATTTGGAGGATTGACACTATCTTAACTGAAAGACAAGGTTACAGTAATCAAGACAGAGTAGGACTGGCAAAACAATAGGAAAAAAATCAACAGAACAGAATATAGACCCCAGAAATAGACCCACACATGAAAAATCAACTGATCTTTGACAGAACAGCAAAGGCAATTCAATGCAGAAAGGATAGTCATTTCAACAAATGGTGCTGGAACAACTGGACGTCTACATGCAAAAAAGCGAATCTAGACATAGACCTTACACGTGTCACAAAATATTGATTCAAAATGGGTCATAGACCTAAGTGCTGCTCAGTAAATATTAACCAAATCTGAATCTGGTGCTGTAAAGGAGATCAATTATCAGGTGCTGGATTGGACTGACTGACAGCCAGTGTCTCCCCCTGGGATCCGTGACTCATGCCCTACCCCGTTTTAATGCTTTGGAACCTCATTTTTGTTATGAGCTCAAAGCTTTGTCAACATAAGACTGAGTATGGGAAATAGCTGCAAATAGCAGGAGAAATTTTAGGTGACACCCTATCTCACCCACTGTCCTGTTCTCCCTCATATCTCATTTTGTCATGTGCACCTAAAATCTGACACTCAAAGGAAAAACTTCAGTGGAATTCAGTACATCTCAATGTTTAAGAAGAAACTAAAATTTGTCCTCCATAGTGATATAGTAGCTGAAAAATTATTGAAAGATACTCCAAAATTACAGTGTTCTGGAAGAATAAAATATATACCTCTTATAGATAACAAAGCTCTCATTGCATTTATTCACTGGCAGTATTTATTCATTTAGCTCCAACTGTGTGCAAGGCACTGACAATGCTGGGTATGGGGTGGCTGGCACTATTTGATAAAAATGTCCTTTCCATCCTGATCCTTGTAACCTTGCGTATATAAGGATCCAACCATTCCCATCTGCTCTACTGTGGTCTAGGAGCCTCTGCTTCCCCCATTTGTTGGGCAAATCAACGATCCTACTTTTGGAATGGTGAAAGGCCTAGAAACAAAGCTCCACGAGAAAAAAATTTAAAACTAGCGAGTTTTAGTCAGTCGTAAGAAAACCCAGGAAAGACATAATCCTTTATTTTGCAAATCTGAAGGACTATTATAGGGAAGGGGGTTTTCATAACTTTTTGGTGTAGAATCAAGAAGAAGAATTACAAATCAGTTCTGGAAGCTGCTGGGAGACTGATGTCATCTCAGCCAAAGGAAGGATTTTTTTTAACAGTGGGATGCTTCCAGATATGAAACAGACTGTGTCAGTAGCTAGTGAGTTCCCCGTTACTGCAGATGTTCAGAGGTCAGATGGTCAACAGACAAGAGTTTGTAGATGAGAATATTTCAGCAAACTTGGAAACACAGACACCGATCTTTATAACTTTACTCTCACTCCCAATCTGTGTCTATGAGCATTGGCTGTATTCATTGACTTCTGCATTACGGATCAGACCTCACAGCTGTGTCTATACATCATTTAGAGTTTGCAAAGTGCTTTTCTTTACATGTTCTCATTAATTCCTCAGGACAACCTTTTGAGAAAAATAGTCCAATGATCATTATCCCATTTTATAGTTGAAAAATCTAAGAATAGAAAAGAAGGAAAATCAACGATAAAGCCGAAGGAAATGATCAATCTATGATGGGGCTTCACTCCTCCCACCAGGGAGTCAGAGACCAAGTATATTCATCATATTTTTAGAATGAAGAGATAAAAAGTATCATATTCCAGAAAGGGGAGATAAGTTTTTCAAGGGAGTAAAAAGCTGTCACTGACATCCAAGATGAGCATGATGTTTTCTTTGTAGCTCAAAGAGCAGGAACTGGTGAGTATTTGAAGTCAACAAACTTACTACTAACGGGTCAGCGTCTTCTCACTCACAGAAGGCTCCTGAGTGAGATCAGGCTGAGCATGGACCAGGTGTGAGGAAGACAAGCCATTGCTTCCAAAATGGAAAAAAAAGGCCGGGCGCGGTGGCTCAAGCCTGTAATCCCAGCACTTTGGGAGGCCGAGACGGGCGGATCACGAGGTCAGGAGATCGAGACCATCCTGGCTAACATGGTGAAACGCCGTCTCTACTAAAAATACAAAAAAAACTAGCCGGGCGAGGTGGCGGGCGCCTGTAGTCCCAGCTACTCGGGAGGCTGAGGCAGGAGAATGGCGTGAACCTGGGAGGCGGAGCTTGCAGTGAGCTGAGATCCCGCCACTGCACTCCAGCCTGGGCGACAGAGGGAGACTCCGTCTCAAAAAAAAAAAAAAAAAAAAAAAAAAAACCTCAAAAATCAGGGAGAGAGAGTGTGTCAGTCGAGGGATAAAGTTGAACAGAGAAAATCCCAGAGGGTGACCAAAAAATCAAGGACCACTTGTCTCTTTCTGTAAGAATGTTTTGCCTCTGGAAATGAGGTACAGTGATCCCTCAAAGAAGGTACAGATTGAGCAAATAGAGAACTTCTAAAGGCTGATGAAGGGATTAAGTCTTCTGTAATGATCATGTTGTGTTTGTCTCTCAGGTCTTTCATCTGTAGATCTCAGAAGGTTTTGCAAACATCAATTAAACGTTACTACAATCCTTTGGAGTAAATATTATTACATCCATTTGGCAGATAAGAAAACAGAATCTAAGAGGCTTGCCTAGGGGCTACCCCACAAGATTCTAGGAGGCCAGTCATCTCAAACATGAGCTATGCAGAGCTCTGGGCCTCACAAGGAAGGAAAGACTGAGAATCTGAGAGTGTTATTTCCAGGCTCTGAGAAAGAAAGATTGCTGAAGGAACATTCTCTACACTGGTCCACAAGTTTCTGGAGAACTTGGGAGGGCTTTTGCCTTATCAAAAAGATTGAGTCCCCAAATCACAGGACCCAGAGATTAGACTTCATGAATCACTCCTCGGTCCCCTAGTGAGATGTCATCTCTCCTCTTCCAAGCTGTCAAAAGCCATTGTTGTACTTTCTCTTATATTCTACCTTGGGTTATAATTATTTGTGTTGGTGTCTGGTTTTTCTCATGAGCCTTCAGACAAGATTTACACTGTCCATTATGTTTGGTATAGAATAAAACATCATAAGAAAATATGTTTTGAATTTGAAGTAGAGTTTGTGGAGGGGTGGCGGGAAAGCAGTAGACAACTTCTGTAAGGTGTAAGGACCAAAGTTGATAACTTTGTCCTACCCAGAGACAACAATAGGCCATCCCAGAACTCATATTTGCAGGTCAATAAAGGCACTTCTGGGTTTTCCTAACTGACCAAATCTCAATTTTTACACTAAA
This sequence comes from Chlorocebus sabaeus, assembly GCF_047675955.1. NCBI lineage: Eukaryota > Metazoa > Chordata > Mammalia > Primates > Cercopithecidae > Chlorocebus > Chlorocebus sabaeus. The sequence goes on from NC_132918.1 coordinate 83,205,953, forward strand.
TAGTAAAGTTCCATTGCGATATCTAAGCCTGGTTAAAATTTAGGAAAGGAGTCTCATAGAAAGCCACATGTATAAGTATATTTTGTAATAACAGATCTTTATATGAGCATAATATCTTGTAACTTTACAAAGCATTTTTACAAACACTTTCAAATTTGATCCTATTAAGACACCATGAGATGGGTAATAGAGATGTTATTATCTCATTTTATTCATGAGTTTCATCAAGGTTAAGTGGCCTGCCCTGGGTCATATAACTATCAAATAACAGAAATGAAGCAGAAATCAAGAAATCTGGAGGAAGAGAAGAATGACCACTCTCTATATTCCACAACCACCTTTCCGCTTCCAGCCTTCCAGAACTGGACTGTTCCTTGTGCTTTCTTCTTTGCCCGGTTCTGTTGCTTGCAACTGATGCACCAGTGGTGACCCCAGCAGAGTTCACACTAAACCTCCTTTGGTCTTGCTGAGCCCTCATCACCCTGTGGCAGTACCTGTTCAGCTAGAAATGCAGAGCTCACCTGAACCCAATTTGACTTTCAAGGAAGAACTGAGTGACAGGTGCAATTTTGCTAGTTTAGAAACCCACTTAGAGGGAGACAGAAAAGAAGAAGGTCCCCATAAAAGTTGTCATTTGAAAACCCATTTTCAAATGCAGTTATCCAAGCCCAAGGTGGAGAGATGGGAGAATTTTTTATTCCAGCCCCAGCGCCACCAACAAATTGCGGACCTCTGTTGTCATTCCACAGATATTTAATGAGCACCTCGTACATGATGAATATTGTGCTAGGTGCCAAGGACACAGAAATGAATAAGATTTGTTTCCTGTTCTGAAATAGACAAGATAGACCAGCAAGCTGATAAAAACATTACAATGTAATGTGTGCTTTATGGAGTTGTAACCCTGCAGTGGGAACCAGCAGAGGAGGTATCTGGTCTGAGACATCTTCCCAGAGCTAAAGAGTATTTCAAGAGCTGGGCCTTCTGAGCACAGGGCTCTGATCAGTTGCATGGTTTGCTCACTCATGAAACCACTCTTGCCTACAGACACTTTCTGTGTTGCCTTGTTTCTCTCTTGAGGGGAGCACCAACACAAGTGGGTACAACAGGGTGGTGCAGAAACTGAGACACTCAGAGACTTAGCAGTGACCTGCAGCTACCAGCCAGGAAAACCCATGAGACAGGAGAACAGCTGAGTGAGGCGGTGACCAGCCACTACAGGAAGAGGTAAGAGGGGCAGGGACAAGCTGAAGCTCCAGAGTGCCAGTGACCACAAGAGCTGCAGTGGGCCTCCGTGTGAGGGGAGGGAGTGACTGTTTTCAGAATGGCAGCAAACTTTTCCCAAAGGCCCAACACTCAGCTTCAGTAAAGCTGTAAAGAGGCTTTACTCACTCCTAATTTCTCCATTATATTCAATTCCCATAACCCAAGGTAAATAGCATTTCTTGCAAAGTGGGTACAATTAACCCAAATATATAGAGATGCTTTTCATACTTATAAAACATCATGCTTTATGCAAAGGAAACATTTAGCTGAAAGACTCCACTGGCAGCAAAAACAAAGATAAAATTAGTCCTGCAGGTGGGTGAGGATGTGGGCATGGGCTACACTCTCAACAGTGCCATCTGCACCTTTCAGTGACTCCCCCAAAAGCACCATCGTTGCACCCTCAAGCCTCTACCTGCTTCTCAGACACTGTCTCTACTAAAACAGGAAGCACTGGCTACTTGACAATTGCATGGCAATAATTCAGGGACTGGCCAATTCACTCTCTGTTATTCCACAGTGAGCTTTCCAAGCTAAGCCTTTGGACCAATCAGCTTTATATTTTTCAATTCGTTAGCATGCCATTAAGAACTACAGATTAAACATCAACAATCTTCTCCCACACCTTAATAACCCTAATATTCTAGCTATCTATGAAGATAATTAACCTTCTGAAGAAAAGTGCCCTAGGAAGCTTTCCTTGATACAACAGACAATTATCTTTGTTTAATCACTTTCTTTAAAAAAATTCTAATATTAGTGTTTAGCTTAGTCCTCCTGTACAGGACAGTGATGACTGCTCCCTATGACACTATCCCCAAACTCAAATCTCATATGACAGTCATTATTGTCCCCAGCATGCTTTCAGGAAGTTGCTTTATTCCTGCTACTTGGCAATCAGACTTGAGCCGGAGACCTGCCAGGCAGCATACTGCTAACAAGCCTCTAAGGCAGATCAGATTTGCCTGTCCAGTGTTGTGATGAGGGAAGAAGACAAATGACCTGGCCAAGGTCTTGGAGCAAGGTGAACACCCTCTCTTTACTCTAGTATCTGACCCATCCAGCCGCACTCCCAAATATATTGCATTGCTCATGAATTGCCTCCTCGTTATTTGCTGTGTGTCCACTATGTGTTGCTCCTCTCTGCTAAACCCCAGACATTCAGACATGAAGATGAGGGAAGAAGACAGCAGCCAGTTCACTGATCAGGGTCTGATGCAGCTAACCGTGATGCTGAAAGTGATTCTTTTCTTTATTGAATCAGGACATATCTAGCAGATATTTGTGTCAGGTCCTTTAGAGACTTGCTTGAATCTCAGCTTTTCTGAGAGCACCCACAGACTCACCCCATGGGAATTAAGCTCTCTTCAACAGAGAGTCCGTGTCACCCGATTAGACTTCTACCTTTGTTTTTATTTTTATTTATTTATTCAGAGACAGAGTCTTTCACCCAGGTTGGAGTGCAGTGGCGCGATCTCGGCTCACTGCAACCTCCGCCTCCCTGGTTCAAGCAATTCTCGTGCCTCAGCCTCCCAAGTAGCTGGAATTACAGGTGCACATCAGCAAGCCCAGCTAATTATTGCATTTTTAGTACAGACAGAGTTTCACCATGTTGGTCAGGCTGGTCTCAAACTCCGGCCTCAAGTGATCCACCTGCCTCAGCCTCCCAAAGTGTTGGGATTACAGACATGAGCCATAACGCCCAGCCCAATTTCTGCCTTTCATTAGATGTACTTGTATACTATGAGAACATTTATTTGACTTTGTGCATGGTACTTTGTACATGGTACAAAGTAGGTGCTTAACCAGTGCTTGTCAAATTAAATATCTACAAGATGATGAGGCACCTAAGACAGGAGGAGTGAGATGACTATTAACTATGGCTGTGGCTGTTATAAAGATGAGAATTACTGCAACAACAACAAAGAAGAAAGTCATTTTTTCCTTTTTCCTAAGAGCTAAGAGCTCATTATATCTGTGCACCTGCTAGGACAAAGGTAATGTGTCCCTGTTCTCCTAGGCTCTTCTAAACACAGTCATATTCATTCTTTCGTGTTTGGATAATCTCACAAAGAGCTACTACATCTATTCTGTTATCTAAACTCCTCAATAAGCCAGTAAGACAGGTACGAAAAGGACGCTCATCCCAATTTTACCAAGGCCAACGGGGGAGGTGACTGCTCCAGATTCAAGAGTTCAGGGGAGGTGACTGCTCCAGATTCAAGTGATAGCTGGGGTGCGGTGGCTCATGCCTGTAATCCCAGCGCTTTGGGAGGCAGAGGTGAGCAAATCACTTGAGCCCAGGAGTTTGAGAGCAGCCTGGGCAATATGGCAAAACTTTGTCTGTACCAAAAATACAAAAACTTAGCCAGGCGTAGTGGTGCACACCTGTAATCCCAGCTACTCGGTGGGGGAGCTGAAGCGGGAGGATCACTTGAGCCCAGGATGTGGAGGTTGCAGTGAACTGAGATCGTGTTACTGCACTCCAACATGGGTGACAAAGTGAGACCCTGTCTCAAAATAATAATACTAATAATAATAAAATAAGAGGTAGAGCCTGAACTCAATCCATTCTTAGTTTGAAGTTCTTAGCATCGAACATCCCGACAACCATAATAATTACAGAAAACTAAAATCAACAGAGTTGCAATTAAAGATGGTTTTGTTTCTACCTTCAGTTTTTTCTTTTCTTGGCAACTCCCCTAATGTAGTTGATTTGTATAATTCTAAACTGAGCTATGTATTTGTTAATAGTCCTTAATAAACAGACTCAGTTGTAGCAGCATGCAAAGAACACAGGTGAGAAGGGTTCCCTGAGGCTCATTTGCATTCAGTTATCAAAATAAAATATGAAAAGTACCTCACAGGAGAAATCAGAAATTTTGAAACACTGATATTTCACCGTCCAGTGATTCTTAATAATTCTAGAGAAACGAGTACCTGTCCGTGTCTGTAACTCTTCTTTGCCCACACTTATATTTAGTTGAAGGGGATGCTGATGAATAAATAAAACCAAATTGCTGCCGACACACAATATTGGTTCAGGTTTATGCTCTAACTGCTTGAGGACACTCGGTGGCTAAGTTTCTCTTATTGATCATGTCACGGCTGCAATCTATTTCGGTTTAGAGGAACTTTGTTGCTCAGTTTTATACATGCAGAAAAAAAAAAAAACTGGCCATGCGAACAGAGATAATCTATTACATTTTAAATGGAATTAGTAAACAACATTTATATCTTTTTAGAACAAACGGAAACTGGGCATAAACTGGAGCAAACTTTTAATCAGCATTTAGTTATTTCTTTCCCATTAGAACATGCTGAGGGCTGGGCGCAGTGGTTCATACCTGTAATCCCAGAACTTTGGGAGGCCAAGGTGGGCAGATCTCTTGAGGCTAAGAGTTCGAGACCAGCCTGGCCAACATGGTGAAACCCCATCTGTACTAAAAAATACAAAAATTAGCCAGGCATGGTCGTGTGTGCCTGTAATTCGGCTACTCAGGAAGCTGAGGTAGGATAATCACTTGAATCCAGGAGGCAGATGTGGCAGTGAACCAAGATTGCGCCACTGTACTCCAGCCTGGGCAACAGAGAGAGACTCTGTCTTAGTGGGGGGGTGTGGAAAAAAAGAACATGCTGAGATTAAGGTGCCCGCATCCCTGTATATGTGTTTTGGTTCCATTTCCCTCTCCTATCCAGTTTAGAGAAATATTATCCCAGTATGAACATTGATAAGGCAATTATAGAGTAGAAAATATGTCCCTACTATATATCCGTTACTTCGGGAATTTTTTCTCTACCTAAAATATCTCTATTCTGATTATTCCTTCAGTGTAAGCAGCTAAAACAGTGGTATTTTCCTGCTACTCTGCACCCCTTCCTGGGGGCAGGGAACTGGGGTGGCTTTGCCAGTGGACCACTTAGGAGTGGGGCCATGGCCCGTGAACCTTCCTGCTTCCCTCTTCTTGCCTGAGCCAGGCTGCCCCCATAGAATATGTGTTCTCCATTGTCCTTGATCCAGTGTAAACTAAGCAAATTGAAGTCCTGGATGTGTGGGAGGCCTTTACTGGTCCAGTCCTGCTGGTGACAATGTGGGGAAGCCCATGGAATCCCGGGGTCAGTATTAGGAAGCTCACTTACCTGGAGACATAGACCACCCTCCAGAGCGGGTAAGTGACAAGTGACGCAACACAGGACACAGGAGGTGGGGGAAGCTGGTTCCTCATTGGACCGAAGGATTCACCACATATATTGAGTGAATTAAAGCGAAAGTCAAGTCGGGATAAGACCTGGGGATGTCTCCATTTCTGACTGCTTACACCGTGCTGTGGCTATGGCTAGCAAGAGCCTGTGGAGTACAAATACCATGCACGGACCTTCAGCACGCTCCCACACAAAAGGCTTCCCCAGTGAAAGCCAGCATGGCTGGCACTGGGACCTGGTTTCCACATGATGGTTTCTTTCCCCATCAGGGGATCTTGCAGAAAAAACAAACAAACAAACAAACAAACAAAAAACTGGCCATGCAAAAAGAGATAATCTATAACATTTTAAATGAAATTAGTAAATAACATTTATATCTTTTTAGAACAACCGGAAACTGGGCATAAACCCTCCCTTTCTCCTTTCTTACACTGCATACCACTGAGGTAACGCCCCTCAAACAATGTCTCTTTTACATGTACAAACACATCCTCTCCAGTCCTCTTCCTCCTTGTCTGTTCTCTAGATCATCTCCGTTCACCACAGGAAAATCTCTCTTCTTCCTTCTTTCCTGCTCATGAATTCTGACATGAGCCCCAAACCACTCTTAGACTGACAACGGTAAGAGGTGTGCAAATGACACCTCAAGTGAAAGGCAAAGGAAGACACACTTTGTAGCAACATTAGACACTACAAGTAACCAGTGTCATCAGCCTCTTAAAGTCCTTGAAAATAAGTTACTTTAAGCAATTCTGCAAAAGTCTCATTCAATACCCTTATCTTCTGTTTTTCTCAACTATTAATATGCCAGCTAGAAACTCAAACAAAAATATCACCCTACATATTAAATTACTAGAGCATGTTTGACTATTTTTAATACAAACATACCATGCTTCAGTTGTGGTATGGGGATAAGAGATGTGAAAGAGCAGGGCTAGGTCTTCGGTTGCCATTGAAGCGTTATCCAGCAAGCATGCCCTGAAATCCAAAGAACCAATTGAAAAACGCCTGCAAACAATTCACTGCCAAGTTGTACATGTTTTGGGATCCTTTGAGAATTCCTCAAGATGCTCAATGGCTGGAGTTGAAAAGTGGAGATGTACAAACTGATCATTTGGAAGAATGTTGAATCTCTTCTCAAAAAATGCCGATTTATTGAATTTTATCAAATAATTTCTATAAGGTTGAGTATCCATCCTGGAGGAGTCTTCTTTTTTTTTTTTTTTTTGAGACAGAGTCTTGCTCTCTCTCCCAGGTTGGAGTGCAGTGGCGCAATCGCAGCTCACTGCAACCTCTGCTTCCCAGGTTCAAGCGATTCTCCAGCCTCAGCCTCCCAAGTAGCTGGGACTACAGGTGCATGCCACCAGGCCCAGCTAATTTTTTTTTTTGTATTTTTAGTAGAGACAGAGTTTTGCCATGTTGGCCAGGCTGGTCTCGAACTCCTGACCTCAGGTGATCCACCTGCCTCGGCCTCCTGAAGTGCTGGGACTACAGGCATGAACCGCTGCACCCAGACCTCGGCTTTCCTTTTTGAGTTACAGGCCAGGCCACATCCATCAGGCCCTCTGCAGGCCTGTTCTTCCATATGCACAGTCAGAGGAGTGGAACGGTAAATCCACATCCATGGTTACTGCACACAGTGAGTCCTTTTGTTGTCACACCTGTCGTGCAACATACAACAGGGCTCAAGACACAGCATGGAGTACAAAACAGAATTTTAAAGGAAAACTTACAATGTGAAAGTCAGCAGTAGAAAGCCTAAGGATCAACCTCATACTTTTCCTGGGAGAGGCATATGAAAGCCGGGACATCCTGCTAAATTTGTCATGGGGGGCATGTTTCCTTTTCAAAGGCCACACATTGAAGCATACTTGTGTAGGGGAACAGTGGACTGTATGGGTGCCAGGCTGTCTGGCTTTCATAAGCCAGTGGGTTTAGATGTTTACAGGAGTTACGTGAAAGAGCCAAGTATCTGACACCTGCAACCCTTGGAATCACAGAAGGCTGAGTTCAGAAAGAGACCCCCTAATGTAGAAAAGGCCTCCTGCCAGGCCCCATCAGAAGCTGAATTTGGGTGCAGCCCCTCCTGCTGGGAAAAGCAGAGCTCTTTGATCCCAAAGAGGCAACTGTCCAGGCCACCAAGAATGAGTTCCCAGGGACATTTTTAGGTAATCATGCCTTTTGCACCAGAGTGGGACTCTGAAAGTTGTCAACAATGGGTCTGCATATCAAACGAATGGTTTGCCAGGCCCCGTGACTCGTCCTTTTTCAAAGTCACCTTTGAAAACCACTGTATCTGTCCTCCATATTCCTGGTCACTGCCCTCCCTCATGTGCTCATTATCTCTTGCTTGGTCTACTGCACCCTCTCCTAACGGTTCTTCCTGCCTCTATTCTCTGCTAAGGAAGCCTATTTTGCACACCACAGTAAGCGTAACACTCCTGAAGTACGAGCCTGGCCTTGCTCCTGGTATCAGTCAGAATAGGTTAGGCTATGCTGCAGGAACAGGCAAATCCAACATTACAGTGGCTTAAAACAACAAAGGTTAATTTCTCACTCTCACTACTTGTCCGTTGTCTGGCAGCAGGGGATTCAGCTCCACATCATCATCGTCCTTACTCTGAGACCCAGGCTGATGGACTAGCCACTCTCTGAAACATTACTGAGGATGTAGAAGAGAGAAAAGAAAGCCCTAGAGGGTCTCACATTGATAAATAATGTTTGCCTGGAAGTGGAAGACGTCACTGCTGCTCACAGTTCATTGGTCAGAACTTGTTCACGGCCCTACTCACAGGTGTCCAGGAAATAGAATCGTATCATGTTTCCAGAAGATATGGACCCAGAAATCTTCAGCAAACAGCATTTATGACTATTGTATTACTTCCTTGCTTAAAAAGCAAGCAAGCAAACCGACTGATAGCTTCCCATGTTTTCCAAAATAAAGTCAGAATTCAAGTGCCATCCTTTCCACGAAGCCGCCTATAATTTCCTATTGGAACCAACCTCTTCTTTACTCCATACTTTTGTCATGGCCCAATCTGTGCTGTTTATGGTACTTAACACAATTTATCTGCCTTTAAAATGAAAAACATTTATAATTTAGCCATGGGGCTAAGCAGGACTTAAAAGATCATCCAGCTCTTAAATCTTCCGTATCTTGCCAAGCCTTCCGCAATCTCTTTAGAAATCCACAATTTGTGGGGAACGCCCTGCCTCTCAGGTAATTCATTCTACTCTTCCAAACCTGAACAGCTCTGGTGATTTAAAAAGCAAAAATGATAACATATTTTAAACCCTTCATCACATGAAGCTAGCACCTACATGCCTCATTTCCAAACAAGGAAACTGAGACACTATCAGCAGAATAAGACATTTTATCTTAAGTAGCAAAGAAATTAGCAAAGTTCCGTTTTAGTTTATCTTGCTGTGTTGCTCAGAAGCTTCTCTGCTTCTGGACTGTGATGTAGATAATCACCTAAGAGACTGCGAGGGATGGAAAGACACCAAGGCAACCACCCTGCCTTGTTTACCAAAAAATGCAAGGGTGCCTTTTGCACAGCTGTGCTGAGTGGAAGTGTTTAGACATAAGGCTGTGTGGTCCTGAACAGATGTGACGGTGCCGTGACTCACAGTTGGACTGTCAACCTGAACTGCTAGGAACACCATACGTCATGATCTGGGTGGCCCCTGAGCAGAGCAGTAGAGGCAACCTGCGAAGGACTCTTCCTCATTATCAAACAAACCCAAGAACAGAAGCCTACAATCATTAGGGAAAGAACTTATGCTATGTGGCATTACTGACTTCTGACGGCAAATAACACCACCTCTGTCCAGAAGTGTCCTTAGAATTTTCTGATGCCTTCTTTAGTCATCCTGCGAACCGCTCTTAAAAGGAACACAGAGTTTTTTGTGGGTTTTTTTTTTTTTTTGAGGCAGAATCTTGCTCTGTTGCCCAGGCTGGAGTGCAGTGGCACCATCTGGACTTCTAGAGTGCAGTGGCGCCATCACTGCAACTTCTACCTCCTGGGTTCAAGAGATTCTCCCACCTCAGCTTCCCAAGTAGCTGGGACTATAGTTGTGAGTCACCACACCCAGCTAAGTTTTTGTATTTTTGGTAGAGACAAGGTTTCTCCATGTTGCCCAGGCTAGTCTTGAACTTCCTAAGTTCAAGTGATCCTCCCACCTCCGCCTCTCAAAGTTCTGGGATTACAGGCATGAGCCCCCACACTCGGCCAGAACACAGACTTTAGAATCATTGACATTCACTCACTGTGTGACCCTGGAGAATTCATTTCAATGTCATGACAAGTGTAAAATGGAGCAAAGGACACTTTCCCAGATTGAATAAGGATCAAGTAGTAGACAAAAAGTGTCCTGCCATGGCCTGGCTCGATAAATCATAGTTCCTTCTAGTCTTTCTTTTAACTTAGAGCAACTCTTGACCTGGAACTTGCACATTAAAGGCCCCAGACCATCTCTCCCCGAGTTTTCCTCTTCTCTACTGGGTGAGGAGTCCACAGGGCCCAGGCAACATATTCACCCAGAGTCATATTCAGCTTCTAGACCGTCCTCTACAAACCCAGGATTCCAGAATTCCCTGACCACATGGCCCTGAATCCACTCTTAGGGCCTTGCTTCTCCAGGTCTGTCTTGAAGAGGACAAAACATGATTTTAGTGTGTGCACACTTGGGTCAAGGGGCAGCTGTGTGCAGGGTGTAGGGATGGGCAAGGGTGGGGACTGGGTTGTGGATGGATCTTGGGAGTTAGGCTGGAGCTCACATGCATGTCTGTGAGGTCATTACAATGCAGAAGCAATTAGGAGGGAGGAAAAGGGGGCAAGCTATAGACCAGGGACCTCATTTTATATACTCGCCTTGGACTTCACAATCATTAGGGAAAGAACTTACTCCCTCTCTCTTATTTGTAATCCTAGTGTAATCTAATACATGATTCTGAAGATACAGTACTCCTTTCCTTCTTTTGACTAAACAATATTACGTTGTAGATGTATATCACAATTTGTTTATTTATTCATTTGTTGATGGGCATTTGGTTTTCTCCATCTTTTTTCCCCCCTGCCCGCCCGAGATGGAGTCTAGCTCTGTCGCCCAGGCTGGAGTGCAGTGGCCCGATCTCGGCTCACTGCAAGCTCTGCCTCCCGGGTTCCCACCATTCTCCTGCCTCAGCCTCCCGAGTAGCTGGGACTACAGGCGCCCGCCACTATGCCCGGCTCATTTTTTGTATTTTTCAGTAGAGACGGGGTTTCACCGTGTTAGCCAGGATGGGCTCGATCTCCTGACCTCATGATCCGCCCGTCTGGGCCTCCCAAAGTGCTGGGATTACAGGAGTGAGCCACCGCGCCCGGCCTCTGTCTTTTGACTATTGCGAATAATCCTGCCATTAACATTGGTGACCAATTAACTGTTGGAGTCCCTATTTTCAGCTCTTTGGACTATACACCTAGGAGTGGAATTGCTGGGTCATGTGGTTATCCTGTTTAACTGTTTTTAAGGAGCCACCTGTTTTCTGCGTGGCTGAAAATTTTATATTCCCACTGGCTATGTATATAAAATATATGTATAAAATAGATAATAATACATATATTATATACATATTTTGTATATATATATATTTTTGAGACAGAGTCTCTCTCTGTCACTCATGCTGGGGTGCAGTGGTGCAATCTCAGCTCACTGTAACCTGTGTCTCTCAGGTTCAAGTGATTCTCATGCCTCAGCCTCCCAAGTAGCTGGGATTATAGGCATGCCCCCACCATGCCCAGCTAATTTTTGTATTTTTTAGTAGAGATGGGGTTTCACCATGTTGGCCTGGCTGGTCTCGAACTCTGGACCTCAGGTGATCTGCCAGCGTCACTCTCCCAAAGTTCTGGGATTACAGGCATGAGCCAAGGTGCCTGGCCTCCACCAGAAATATATGAGGTTTTATTTTCTCTATATCTTTGCCAACACTTGCTATTTTCTGGGTTGTTTGTTTTATTTTGTTTTTTTATTATAGTCATTCTAGTGAGTGGGAAGTGGTACCACCTTACGGTTTTGATTTGCATTTCTCTAGTGACTAATGATGTTTAGCATCTTTTCATGTGTTTGTTGCCCATTTGTGTATTGTCCATGGAGTAATTTCAGGGATAACTTTTAATGAGGTAACTGGCATTCTAGTGAAAATGAGGAAGAAGGCCAAAAATAGCTTAAAACTACTGCTAGTTCCCAGAGTACCACGTGTGTCCCTAACAGAGCACCCATCTCGCTTCTAGCCTGTCTTCTTGAGACCCGGGCAGCAAGTTCCACACCAAGAGAATCACTCCTGGCGTCTCCATGACTTAGAGCTTGGACCCACAATATACCACTCACTACCCACAAGCTCCTGCACACTCCTTCCTCCCCATGCACCCACATCCACACCCACATAAACACACCCCATCCACATTTTCAGTTTCAGGATTACATAGCAGCTGGGACTTGGATTCCCTTTATGGAGCTGTCCCAACTCTTGGTATGTAGTCTGACCCAGGACCCCAACAAAACTACTACATGGGGGTGTACATTGCACACTCCCCAAAGTTTGGAATACTCTGGCTTAAGGAAGTGAGGGCAGATACACCTCATTCAGGTGGGCTGCTCCAGGCTCAGCTCTGCTCCTTTCAATCCTCCAAATATCACTTCCAGTGCAGAGAAAGGAGCCATAGGAAAAAAAATGATCAATGCCACTCCTCTATTCGTTTACCATATGGAGAAACTGAAACTGAGGGAATGAAACACCTGCTCACGGGTGCAGCCTGACACAGGACTAGAGCTCAGGTCCTCAACTTCCCAGACTTTGCTCCTGGAGCACAGTAGGATACAACAAGTGCTTAGCTTAGACACCCCTGCACCAACACCACCAATCCAGGCCATGATTTGAGTCAAGATCAATTTATTATCTGCCTTGATTGTCTCATGCAAAATGAGGCAGACAATAACTGCTTTTCCTTTCCCCCAGAAGAACTAATGACATTGTATATATATATATGCTTTGAGCTCACTGGAAGGCAATAGCTATATAAATATATGTGTATGTTTGTACTTACACTTTTTTTCTTCATGACCTAGTTAAGGTGGAGAACCATTTTGGGACTAGGTGAAAATGGCACATACTAATTCTACTCGTTTCTTTCTGCATGGTCTAGTCAAATGTTCCCAGGTAAAATGAGTACCTTTAACTCTAAAAAGGGAGGAAGATTCTGTGGCCAGGTGCATTTAAGCCCCCCAAGGCATGAGTCCATGGTTACTAGCCTACATTTGGGACTTTTGTTGTGAAAGTGACTTCTGGGGACAACCAACCTGGTAGCCTGCCAAGACCCCGTGGGACTGGCACCCAGGGATCAGTGTTCAAGGACAGGCAGGTCTCTCAGGAACTGGGATGAGATCTTAAACAGGTGACTCCCTTGTTCTGGGCCTTAGTTTTCCTATCAGTAAAATAAGGGAGCTGGGCTGAATGACAAGGTTGCAATTTTTTGAACATCAAAATCCTTCTTAAAAATAAAATCTTATGCTGATCCCCAACGTATAAAAGCAGATAAAAATGAAACTGCTCTAACTGAAGAGCCACTCCCCCTTCCCACCTCGAGCCAGTTGTTCAGCCTCCAGCTCACTGGTGTGAAACTCTCCTAATTAAAATAATCTATGGTTCTATATAATGAGATTAACCTGTTAGATCTAGAAAAAAATAAGAGGCTAAGTAGGGTAGCCGGATTGCAGGGACAGAGGCCTTGGAGATGGGAGAGAGCTAGGTGAAAAGGTGTTTGTACTGATGGAGCTCTTAGAAATCTGGTCTTTCTCCTCAAATTCCCAAAAAAGAAACTGAGGCCAGACTGTTAAGATATAAACTTTGTAACTTTTTCACCCAGGAAGTTTTGAGAATCATAATAAAGAAATGATTATAGAGTGCTTTGAGCTCTTCAAAGACAAGCAGTATTTAAAATACAAGGTATTATTACCTCCATGGAGCTCTCTTTTGATTACCACTGTGCTTGAAAATGTGGGCAGGCCACTTTTATTTTTCAAAACTCAGGTGTTTAAAAAAATATTCACATGTAAAATCCCTATACTCAACTCTTATAAGCTAATTGTCATCTTCCTTGTCACTGGATAATTTTAATGTTCAAAGAGATATTATACTCACTTTATCAGCTAAATTGGCCGTGCCCCTGATAAAGACATTGATCCCTCCAGCTCACACTCTCTTGCCATCATTCGAAGGACAGTTAAATTTGAAATATTATATTTGAAATTTTAAATGAAAGTACCAAATATCATTCAATAGAGGTGCTAGGCAGGAACTGATCTCTAAAAGACCCTAAATAAATCAGGGTAGCCCCAGGTTAGTTGGTTTCTTGATATAGGGTTGGGTGTTGAAACTGAGAAGTCAACCAAAAACAATTTCAGGGTGTTTTTTCATAACTGAGCTGCTCCAGCACTCAACCTGCCCTGGGAGAGCAACGTCAGGACTCAAAGTCAGAAGATGGGATTCAAGTCCCAGTTCTATTGCATGTGGACTGGTCGACCTTAAAGAATTCTTTCACTTCTCTGGTCCTAGGTTTTCTCCTAGTCAATTGGGATTATTTCCTTGCCCTGCCTATTTCACAGGTCTCCTCTGAGGATCAAAATCAAGTGACACAGAAAGCCATGTGTGACTTTGCATGAATGGAGACCAAGAGGACAGGCTCTGAATGGAATCAGACAGACCTGGGTTCAAATTTCAATACTGCTACTTAATAGCAGTGTACGTTGCTTATTTGCTCTGAATCATAGGTTCCTCACCAGGGATATGAGGTTAATAGTGTTTTTCTCACCAGGTTGTTTTGAGGATTTAAAGCACAGAGCCTGGCCCCTCATAAAGGCTCAGTGGGTGTTGCCATTTATTAAAAAGCTGCAACAGTCCATGTGCCCAATAAGTTACTGCTGTTTTTTTTCATAGTTCTGCTTTCTGTGCACAACAGAACTAAAGATAACCCTGCATCTATTGTCTCTGAACTGCCTGAGTACTCTTACTAGAACGAAAGGAAAAAGGAAATACACTGTGGCCCAGAATGGGGCTCCAGAGAAATCCAAAATGAGCTGTGGTCTAAAAGCGATTTCTCTCCAAGCCTATTTTTAACTGGCCGTGAACTTCTCTAATACGCAAAGAGTGATGCTGGGCTCTCTGAATAGCCTTGCTGGCGAGCTGCTGCCCGCTTCTGCTACTATGTGAATTTATGGAGTCCTGGTCTCACACTTCATTAAGGAAATATACGATGGTGCTGAGACAGGGGGCCAGACACCACTAACTGGCATACCAATCTCCCAGTTATAAATCTCAGTGCCTCACTCACTGAGGGAAGAGGAGTCACTGAAGAGGTATTATCACCTGCTCCTTTGTCATGGGCTCTCCATTTTAAGTTACTTGCAATAAAGACAACTTTATTAAGAGACCACCCAACAAAAGTCCCAGCCAAAAGCAGACTCCCAAATGTGTTAGGAATATTTTCAGTTGCAGGTAACAGAAAAAGTGAACCACAGCAGCTTGAACAAACGGAAGTTTATTTTTTTCACATAAGATATTCAGAGACAGATGATTGCTGGTGCTAGTTCAAAGGCACAATACACTTGCTCCAACTCTATTCAGTGGAAACCCTCTGTACTTTTTCCTCATGACTATTCTGGCTGCAGAAGCTCCGGTCATCATACATGCAATCCAGTGAACAGAAAAACAGAAAGAAAAACGGTCGTATCCATGTCTGGGATTAAAATGTTACTGAGGATCCGTCCCTGCAGCGGTTTTACCTTTTTACCTTATTGGCCAGAATTGGGTCAAATGGCCACCCTTGTTTTGAAGGTGATTAGGAATAAGAAGACTGGAAATGAGCATTAGATCCACCAAGAGTGTCTGTTACGGGTTCCAACTGAATGAAGGAACAATAGTGAATGATCACGTAATGACTAAAGAAACAGATGAATGAATGTTTGACACAGAGATCTACTGTTTGACTCAGCTCACATGCCATTTTTCTTTAATCCCCTATCCATCATACACCCCTATCCCCTTGCTAGCCCACTAATATAGTCCCATAGTGCCATTAATCCTCCTATAATTGACTTCCTACTCACTCATCTATCTTCTTGATTAGCGTTTAAGTCCCTTGGTGGCAAAGCACGTGTCTCATTCATAACTGTATTCTCTGCACCTAGCACAGTGCCTACAATATGCTTGTTATAACACAGTGCCTGTTAACCTGTAAATAGCTGTTGCTATATTTGTTTAATAAGCTCTCATGAAAAATTCTAAAACATGTGACTTACTGCCCAGTACACATATGTAAAGTTTTTCAAGTCCCTCTTTTGAGTTGATCCATCTAAAAAATTAGAGCTAAAGTTGTTTAGGTGACGTACCCAATTAAACATGAAAGCATATTATTGTGATTTCCCTAATGTAACCAAAAGAATTCACAAAAGTCATTTTTATTTTGTTCAGTCTAACATATTACAGATTAATTTTCAACAAGTTAAACCTGTTACTGATTCTGAAGTCTTTGACCTAAAACAATGAGTACGATAGTGAAACAAGGATTGATGTTAAATTAAAAAATCATAGGAAAAACATTAAGGGTTGGGTGTTGGAGAAAATAGGATACTCAGAGATAGGATAGGGGGTCTTTAAACTGGCTATTGACTTGCCTCCCTGTTTACCTTGCAATGGTTCTGATTGCCTGTCTTCAATTTCCTACTGACTCCATCCCCAAGTCCCAGGTTGGTGCCTTTTTGTGTTGGCTTTGGAAGATAAGTAGGGTTTGGATATGCATGCATATGATAGAAAGGGCCTCAGAAAAGTCATGACAACAGGTTAGTGCCTTTTGTGTTGGCTTTGGAAGATAAGTAGGGTTTGGACATGCATGCATATGATAGAAAGGGCATCGGAAAAGTCATGACAACAGGAAAGCCTAGAACCAGAGTGGTTATCTGGGATTAGAGTACATGAGATTAGAGGGAGTGTGAAGGATGCGCAGGTGCTGGGCAATCAGTTAAATAATGAACAAGGGCCTTAAATTGGGGCTTTTGCTCATAACATGAGCAATAGGAAGCCATTTTTGTGTGGAGTATCACATGAACCAAGCTGTCATTTTATAAATTTCCATCTGGTGAAAATCATGAGTGTGGAATGGAGAGATGAAAATATAAAAGATGGGGATCTGTTAAAAGGCTATTGCCATTGGCTGGGCTTACGCCTATAGTCCCAGCACTTTGGGAGGCAGAGGTAGGTGGATCACATGAGGCCAGGAGTTGGAGACCAGCCTAGGAAATATGGCAAAACCCTGTCTCTACTAAAAATATAGAAACTAGCTGGAGATGGTGGCGTGTGCCTGCAATCCCAGCTACTCTAGAGGCTGAGGCACGAGAATCACTTGAACCCAGGAGGCAGAGGTTGCAGTGACCCAAGATTGCACCACTGCACTCCAACCTGGACAACATAGCTAGACTCAGTCAAAAAACAAAGAAACAAACAAAAAAGCCAGTCAAGAAATGAAGCAGACCTGAACTAATGAACTAATGAACTAAGGTAGCGGTAGCTTGAGTGTGGCTAGGGAGTCTAATGAAGGGCATACTGTGATGCTAAAATCAGATACGCAGATGGTCACTCCACTAGGTAAGCGAACCAGAACAGCTGATGTGCTGGCCTAGGGAGGAACGTCTATAAAAAGTGATTAAGAGCATAATTAATCTCATTCTTGGCCTCAAGATCATCTTGACGCAGACTCTAACTGAACTTTTGTTTCCCCTCATAAAAAAGAAGTGAGGGCATCTTCTCACAGAGATGATTCCCTGTTGTAGTAATAGAACCAGTTATAAGAAGAATGAACTGATCTGCAGGGAAGAATGATAGATATTTGATATAGTCCACCCCTTGTACCAGGGCAGCTCCCCTTGACATCATGCAACTCTGTGGATTCTGATGAGCTTTGTAGGTACAAACTAGCAGTCTCTTGTTCACACGGCACACCACTCACCTCCAACCCCAGGCCTTCCTTATTAACATTGATGCAAGGCTGGGTCAGTATTCCCGAACATGAATGCACAAACTAGAAGGGATTTAACACCCTGTGGAGTCGACCTCTAATGATTGGGAGACAGAAGTCAGGAGATAAGCTCCTTCTCTTTTCTCTCCCCTATCTCTGTTAATGGGTGATCATTAGATGTGGTTTTAAGGCTGCTTAGAGATACAGTTCCATTGATTGAGTAATCAGTATTATTTAACAATCATCAGCTTGATAAACATTTTTATGTTGACTCTCCCTCCATTCCTGTTTTGCTCACTCCTGTTACCTGGGATGGGATTCCCTAAGAATATAAAATGACATAATTCCTCTACCTTAGCTTTGACTTCTGGGAAACCCAGGCTTAAATAAAGGACAACAGAAAAGGTACCATTCACAAAGTACGTTAGAGGGATGGTGAAGGATATTCACTGCAGGATTGACTGTAGTGCGGAGAAAAAAAAGAGGGGAGAAGATCAGCTAAACATCAAAGAACTCAATGACTGCAAATGCATACAATGAAATACCATTCAACTGTTAAAAACAAATAAGTACGGCTGTGTGTGCAAGGTAGTTTGAGCAAGAATGCAAAGAGTGTAGCAAGGTGATTCCACATGTTTAAATAAAATAAACATATGTACCTTATTTGTATATTTATTTATTTGAGACAGAGTTTCACTCTTATTGCCCAGGCTGGAGTGCAATAGTGTGATCTCAGCTCACCACAACCACCATCTCCCCGGTTCAAGCGATTCTCCAGCCTCAGCCTCCCGAGTAGCTGGGATTACAGGCATCCACCACCACGCCCAGCTAATTTTTGTATTTTTAGTAGAAACAGTGTTTCAACATGTTGGTCAGGCTGGTCTTGAGCTCCTGACCTCAGGTGATCCTCCTGCCTCTCCTCCCAAAGTGCTGGAATTACAGGCACGAGCCACCACGCCCAGCCAGGATACGTACTTTAAACAAATAGGACACCCATATGTATCTCTTCCTACTATGAGTGACCATGTGATAAAATTTGACCACTAGAATGTAAACAGAAGGTTGTGTAGCATCTCCTGATAACCTTGCTTAAAAGATAATGTGTGTACTCCTTTGTCAGTTTTGTTATCCTGATATCTGGAATGCTACACATTAGCTTTGGAACTATAGTCACCATCTTAGATCACGAGTGTCAGGTCCACTCTTTAGGGAAGACAGAGAGACAAGACTCACAGGAGACTGGTTTCGTTCGTTTGTTTGTTTTTTGAGATGGAGTTTCGCCCTCGTTGCCTAGGCTAGAGTGCAATGGCGCAATCTCGCAATCTCGGCTCACCGCAACCTCCGCCTCCTGGGTTCAAGCGATTCTCCTGCCTCAGCCTTCCGAGTAGCTGGGACACAGGTATGTGTCACCACTCCTGGCTAATTTTGTGTTTTTAGTGGAGATTAAAATGTTGGCCAGGCTGGTCTTGAACTCCTAACCTCAGGTCATCCACCCGCCTTGGCCTCCCAAAGTGCTGGGATTACAGGCGTGAGCCACTGTGCCCAGCCAGGAGACTGGTTCTTAAGCAATTTGTAGGATAGGATACCGCATCAACTTTGGACTATTTTCCCTGGATATTTTTAAGTAGAAAAATGTTTCTATCCTGTTCAAGCATCTTTTGTTTGTAGCCTCTGTGATTTGTAGCCAATTTCATAGTAACTGTTACAAATGTACCTTTGAGAAAAAGAACTAGGGGAAAAGAGAAACTCTTTTCTCTTTTCTCCATCAGTTTTATACTATTTTTAAAATATTTAAATATTAAATCTTTCACAATTGTTATTTTATTGATTGATTGATTAATAGGGCTTTGAACTTGATTGAAAATTAAATACAGGCTGGGAAGGCAGAGGGAATGAATTTGAAGATGCCACTAAGGTCTCTGGTATGAGTGGCTAAGACTACACAGTGACCATCACAGTAGTTGTGTTCTGAGGATGAACAGCCTTGGAAGAAAATAGATGGTCACCTTTATGATTACAGTTTCCAAAACTTCACTTTCTGTGATAGGCAGAATAATAGTGCCCGTAGAGTCTCATGTTCTCAACCCCCAACCCTGTGGGTACATTACTTTAAGTAGCAAAAGAGGCTTTGCAGATGTGACTCAGTGGAGGATCTTGAGGTGGGGAGACTCTCCTGGATTGGGTCCAGTGTAATCATAAGGGTTCTTATAAGAGGAAGGGAGGCAAAAGGTCAGCATCGGAAACGAAGATGTGACAATAGAAGCCGAGGTCTGAGTGATGTGGGGCCAGAAGCCAAGAAATGGGGGCAGTCCCCAGAAGCTCAAGGCAAGTAGATTCTCCCTTAGAGCCTCCAGAAGGAACACAGTCTTACCTACCCAATTTAGACTCCTGGTTTCCTGGACTATATAACGATATGTATTTGTTTGTTTGTTTGTTTGAGATGGAGTTTTGCTTTTTTTGCCCAGGCTGGAGTGCAATGGCACAATCTCAGCTCACTGCAACCTCCACCTCCTGGGTTCAAGCGATTCTCCTGTCTCAACCTCCCAAGTAGCTGGGATTACAGATATATGCCACCATACCTGGCTAATTTTGGATTTTGGATTTTTGGTAGAGACGGGGTTTCCCCATGTTGGCCAGGTTGGTCTCAAACTCCTAAATTCGGGTGATCCGCCTGCCTTGGCCTCCCAAAGTGTGGGGATTACAGGCATGAACCACTGCACCCAGCTGCATTTGTTGTTTTAAGTCACAAAATTTGTAGTAGTTTGTCAGAGCAGCAACAGGATACTAACACACCTTAAAACAAGGGTTTCAAATAATCCTAAAACAAGGATTTCCCTTCAGCTTGGTGGGTTCTGTCAAAAAGAATTTCCTGTAAGGACTACTTAGTTCTTTCTTGCAGCAGGATCTGAATATTCCTTGTCTTTTTTTTCCCTAAATTCTGGGCACTTTCTTGGTGATCAGACTGGGTTATGATTACACACTTTCCATGGATCCTTCTTCAAACTCCAGAATAACACCTCCAGGGCTCCCTATCCAGCATCAGCTGTCCACACAAATACATCGTAAGAACAATTCCACTTGCTTCACGTTACCAAGCCACTGCTCTGGCAATTAAACAACAACAACAACAACAAAAAAGGCCGGCTGCGGTGGCGCATGCCTGTAATCCCAGCACTTTGGGAGGCTGAGGAGGGTGGATCACTTGAGGTCAGGAGCTCACGACTGGCCTGGTCAACATGGTGAAGTTCTGTTTCAGCTAAAAAATACAAAAATTAGCCAGACATGGTCACGGGTGCCTGCGGTCCCAGCTATTGGGAGACTGAGGCATGCGAATCGCTTGAACCTGGGAGAGGGAGGTTGTGGTGAGCTGAGATCACATCACTGCACTCCAGCCTGGGCAACAGAGTGAGACTCTGTCTCAAAAACAAAACAAAACAAAACAAAACAACTCCAGTTTATTATAGATTTGTACTTTTAAATCAAGATAAGAATTAATGGGGAAAAAATCCTGCCATTCTTGACAATAAAATTACATGTTGTGATAACACAAGCTTCGCTTAAAAGTAACACCCAAGTGAAAGGTGCAGTGTGTACGTTGTTTATTTATATATATGGGTGTGCGTATATCTCCCTCCCAAGGATTTTATAAAGACTAAATGAGATCGTGGATGTGAAACTCATATAACATAAAATAAACTGTATTAATGCAAACAACTTTAGTTACATTTAGTACATTCACAGTGTTATACAACCAACACCTCTGTCTAGTTCCAAACATTTTCAAGATCCCAAAAGAAAACCCCAGACCCATTAAGATTTATACCCCGTCTCTCCTCCCCACAGCCCCTGGTAACTACCAATCTGCTTTCTATTTCTGTGGGCTTACTTGTCTAGTCTAGGTATATCATATACATGGAACCACACAATGCATGACCTTTTATGTCAGGCTTATTTTATTTAGCATAATTTGTTCATGGCTAATCCATGTTGTATTGTGTATCAACACTCTATTGCTTTTTATGGCTGAACAGTACTCAGTTGCATGCATATGCCACAGTTTTTTATTCATTCAGCCATCGATAGACATTTCAGTTGTTTTGACTTTGTTGTTGTTGTTGTTGTTTGTTTTGTTTTTTGAGACGGAGTTTCACTTTTGCTGCCCAGACTGGAGTGCAGTGCCATGGTCTTGGTTCACTACAACCTCTGCCTCCCAGGTTCAAGTGATTCTCCTGTCTCAGTCTCCCAACTAGCTACGATTACAGGCGCCCACCACCATGCCCAGCTAATTTTTGTATTTTTAGTAGAGTCAGGGTTTCACCATATTGACCAGGGTGGTCTTGAACTTCTGAGCTCAGGTGATCGGCCCGCCTTGGTCTCCCAAAGTGCTGGGATTACAGGCATGAGCCACTGTGCCCAACCTGCTTCTACTTTTTTACCATTGTGAATAGTGTGAGTGCTAGTATATTCTTAAGGTGCGTTAGAGAAGAAAAAAACAGTAGATCAGTGATTCCCATATCAGACTAATGATCAGGAGTATCTAGAAACCTTTAAAGGTAAATAGATTCTGGAAACCAACCGCAGATATACTGACTAAAACCCAGAGAGTGAGACCCTAGCATTCAAGCTCCCTGGGAGGTGGTGATACACACCAAAGTCTGAAGACAACAATTATTAAAATGCATGAACAAAAAGGATCATTATTTTATGTGATACGTACGTAGGCAACTACCTCATATTGTATAATTTCCAAGTTAACACAAGTAGCCCTGGTTCTTAATGATGAATGCCCAGAATCCCTTTAATAGGAGTCTTTCACCCCAAAAGAATGACAAGTCTTAGAGGGTAAATCCTTTGGGAGAGGGTCAATAATAAAAATTAATGTAGAGGTATAGATAACTAATATCAAATGAAAGCAGGCTCAGAGAGGAGGCTTAGACAAGGTGAGATGAGGTGAGAAGGACATTTGGTTTCTGACAAACACTGAGAAGAGATAATTGGTGAGTTCAATAATGCTCACTTCCTCAGGCCTGGCGTTTCCCAGGAATATGTACATATTGCACCAGGTGAAGGGCACACCTGGTCAGAGAGCAAGGGTCTTGTCTAGTGAAAGCAGCCTGCATTCCAAATTGTGAATTCATTTGCCTTTCTGTAGGCACTGACTCCAGGGTTCACATGTATGTGAAAGATGACTGAACACCAGGAATGGCTACTGTAGGCTCACCAGTTAGTCTTTTCCAAATATGTGTCTTCTCTCTGCATCTTGAATGGGATAGTCTTTCTTTTACATGACCAACATTTTTTTTAAAAAAAGCTCATATCAGAGCTTTTACTCTTTACTCATCTACAGATGAGGAGAAGTCATTCCAGACTTGGTACACGTCCATAGATGGGATATAGAATCCTCCTAGGTTCTTCTGATAGTCTCTTGTTTCTGTTAGAGCTCTTCTGTGATGTCCTTTGCTAGAGGGGTGCTATGTCTGTGTGCTGCGTATCTGTGGAGTGCATATGCCTTCCCCTGGTCCAATATCTGCTGGTAGGAGTCATTTCTCTAGGGAGGGCACCGTGGTATGTTGAGGTAGAAACTCCTGCTCCCATCCCCCTGTCATTTCTTCATGAAGAAGGGGAAATATTTGTTGTTCAACTAACATGGTCTACACTTTTTCACGGACCAGCGTTTAAGTCCCAGTTTTAAACTAGATGTCTTTTCTTTTTGCCAATGTTTTAACAGAGAAAGGTCGAGAGTGGCCAGTAATTCTTAGTATGACCAGGGCCCCTGGATCAGATAATCACAATTCTTCTTGGCAGGACTTGAACTGCCTTTTAATTCAGTGTTATTCTCTGAGAGAGAGAGAGACAGAGAGAGAGAGAGAGAGAGAAACAGAGAGAGAGAGAAATGAGGTTGAGATCAATGTGCCAATATCCAAGCGACTCTGAACTCAGTGTTATTTCAACAAAAGGAAGCACAAAGATTACAGCTATGCTTTGTCCAAGTGAATGGATAAATTCTCAACTCATCCTCTTAGAGGAAAATCAGCAACAAATGCTCCTTTCCAAGCCAGTTTTTTAAGACCCCAAGTCAGCTCTGGACCATGGCTTCAGTAGATGTCTATGTGTGTAGATTTAGGGTGATCCACTCTTAGCTCTCACTCGCTGCAGCGTTGCCCTCCTCCCTCTGTCTTCGCTCAGTGTGTAGAATGGTAACTTAACTACGATACTACTTCCACCTCTGTCCTGCGTCCCCACAGCCTCAGCTTTAGACTGCCGCTGCTCACCAGACTGACGCCAGAATCTGGTGGGAAGGAAAGCCTTGGAACTCTCTCTGTGATACTAATTTGGGCAAAGCACTCCCCCACTCCTGCTGTAAGGTAGGTCACCTGCCCATCACCTACTCCACTTTCCGCTCCTCCTCAGAGCGGCAGGAAAGAAAGAGGTCGTGGCCCTCCTCAGCTAGTTCTAGCTAAAGAGATCAGAAACGCCTTTGGAAGCTGAGGGGCGGTGAAAAAAAATACAACAACAAAAAAAGGGCAAGCTCTTTTCTTTGGAAGGATCCTCAGAGGAAATGCAGCTTGACGCTTGACATGGGAGTGTGGAGCAGTAATAAAGAGATGAAAGGTGAAATGATCAGTCCGGTCTTCAACTACATGCTTCATCTCTAGATCCAGTTCCCTCCAGTGGGAACCCTGCACTGTCTTTTTTTCTCCCCCTCATTTCTCTTTTTTTCCCTGAAACACATCTTAGAAAGAGAAATACTTTCTAATGAGGCAAGACAAGCAGGACATTAGGCCCTAGCACCAATTTTAGCACAGGCAGTTGAAAGCATCCTAGTTAGTCAGTGCGTGCTACCTGCAGGGCCCATCTGCTTGCTTTTTGAAATGTTTGGACCTTACTTTGAAACTTTTTAAAAATATAACCAAGTATTCTCTTTATCAAAAGGACTCTCTCTGGCAGAGGTAAGGGATTGAACTGTCTAAATATTCCAAAGCCAAGCTTGCTCTAGGCAAAGGAAGGCAACATTTCTTTCTTCCTTCCTTTCTTTTTTTTTTGGTTATACTTTAAGTTCTAGGGTACATGTCCACAACATGCAGGTTTGTTACATAGGTATACATGTGCCATGTTGGTTTGCTGCACCCATTAACTCGTCATTTACATTAGGTATTTCTCCTAATGTTAACCCTCCCCCATTCCCCCACCCCACAACAGGCCCCAGTGTGTGATGTTCCCCTTCCTGTGTCCAATTGTTCTCATTGTTCAATTCCCACCTATCAGTGAGAACATGCAGTGTTTGGTTTTCTACCCTTGTGATAGTTTGCTCAGAATGATGGTTTCCAGCTTCATCCATGTCCCTGCAAAGGGCATGAATTCATACATTTTATGGCTGCATAGCATTCCATGGTATATATTTGCCACATTTTTTAATTCAGTCTATCATTGATGGACATTTGGGTTGGTTACAAATTTTTGCTATTGTTAATAGTGCCACAATAAACATACATGTGCATGTGTCTTTATAGTAGCATGATTTATAATCCTTTGGGTATATACCCAGTAATGGGATCACTGGGTCAAATGGCATTTCTATTTCTAGATCCTTGAGGAATAGCCACACTGCCTTCCACAATGGTTGAACTAGTTTACAGTCCCACCAACAGTATAAAAGCGTTCCTATTTCTCCACATACTCTCCAGCACCTGTTGTTTCCTGACTTTTTAATGATGGCCATTCTAACTGGTGTAAGATGGTATCTCATTGTGGTTTTGATTTGCATTTCTCTGATGACCAGTGATGATGAGCATTTTTTCACGTGTCTGTTGGCTGTATGAATGTCTTCTTTTGAGAAGTGTCTGCTCTTATCCTTTGGCCACTGTTTGATGAGGATGTTTGATTTTTTCTTGTAAATTTGTTTAAGTTCTTTGTAGATTCTGGATATTAGCCCTTTGTCAGATGGGTAGATTTTTGCAAAAATTTTCTCCCATTCTGTAAGTTGCCTGTTCATTCAGGACATAGGCATGGGCAAGGACTTCATGACTAAAACACCAAAAGGAAGGCCACATTTCTTACATTTACAAAATGTCATCCTCCATAGCATTCACTTCATTCATTATTTACTTCCTGATTTCATGATGTGGTCAAAGTTGGGGGGCGGGGCGTGAGTAGTGTGGCAGGATGGGTAGAGAAACAGATAAATTAGGTAAGGTCCGGTCCTTTAAGAGTTTAGTCTAGACTGCAGAGAGGCGCCCACATTCAAATAACTTTAATGAAAGATAGAAAGTGAATACTGTAGCCCTCATCGGGGTCAGGCTGAAGAGGTGGGGGTAAAAAAGCATTACTATTGGAATCATTTTAGCAGGTTTTCAAGATATTCTGAATTCCCCTTATGAACTTTGATTGGACACAAAACTTATGATTACACTGGGTCACAGACACTGTCCTAATCATACAACTGTGACGAAAAAAGACATGGTAAATGTCATTATGGAACTTACACAGGACTTGATGGAAGTAGACCATAGCCAAATAATTAGGCAGCTAAATATACAGTTACAAGTAGAAAAATAAAATTTTGGGCCGGGAGCGGTGGCTCATGCCTGTAATCCCAGCACTTTGGGAGGCTGAGGAGGGCGGATCACCTGAGGTCAGGAGCTCAAGACCAACCTGGCCAACATGGCGAAACTCTGTCTGTACTAAAAATACAAAACTTAGATGGGCGTGGTGGCATGCACCTGTAGTCTCAACTACTGGGGAGGCTGAGGCAGGAGAATTGCTTGAACCTAGGAAGCGGAGGTTGCAATGAGCTGAGATCGCCCCACTCCACTCCAGACTGGATGAAAGAGCGAGACTCTGTCTCAAAAAAAAAAAAAAAAAAAAAGATTTTGGAGAGTCTAAAAGGAAGAGGAGGAATTGTTTCCAGCCTAGGTGTGGTGGGAAGATATCAAAGAAGATTTTATAGATAAAGAACCATTTGTGCTCAATGTTGAAAGTTGCATATGATTTGGATATTGAATGGCAGTAGGGGAAGGGGATTCCATTTGAAGGGCACTACGTGAACAAGGGCAACAAAGCAGGAAAGGGCAGGGGATGCCCTCTGTTGTGAAGTCACGGGAGAGCCACTGAACTTTTCTGGGCAGTGGAATTATTAGCTACGTATTTAAAAACGATTTGTTTAGCAGCGTTGCAGGAAAGAAGGAGGGAGGAACAGACAGAAGGAAGGTGGACCTTTGGGCAGCTACCAAAATATAAAACAGAAGAAGAGCAGTCAGTGGCAGTGGGGATGGCAAGAAGGAAGTGGATAGAAGAGGCATTGCTGATTTATAGTCCTGAGAATTTGGCAATAACTAGATGGCAGGGGGCAGAGTAAAGGGATAGGTGAGAGAGGGGAGAATAAAAGATAATTCCAACGTGTCTACCCTGGGAATAAAGAAATAGAGACCTTTGTGCTAGTGGGGATGGGACAGGGGCTGGACTTATAGAGAAATTTCATTTGAAAATCCCAACGTATTTACCCAGGTACTAAGAATGAGGATGTTCACCTTATAGTCACCCCTCCTCCTGTTTCCTATCTCTTCTTCTCCTACCTCTACCCTCTATGCTTAGCACTCTATGGTAGTAGATTATAAATCACCATAATTTGGCCCTGGGTGCAGTGGCTCACACCTGTAATCCAAGCACTTTGGGAGGCCGAAGCTGGTGGATCATGAGGTCAGGAGATCGAGACTATCCTGGCCAACATGGTGAAACCCCATCTCTGCTAAAATACAAAAAAGTAACTGGATGTGGTGGTGGGCGCCTGTAATCCCAGCTACTCTGGAGGCTGAGGCAGGGGAATCACTTGAACCTGGCAGGCAGAGGTTGCAGGGAGTTGAGATCATACCACTGTACTCCAACCTGCTGACAGAGCAAGACTCCGTCTCAAAAAAAAAAAAAAAAAAAAATGACCACAATCTTTGAGAAGTTAGACAACTTCTCCCAGACTATCATCAGCAAATTCATTTCCCATCAAGAAGTCCGGTTAGCAGTGGAAAGGGACTCTGGTAACATTAGACAGCCAACACACAGCCAAGCGCCTTTCAACATTGCTACCCTACTCTTTTTTTGTTTTGTTTTGTTTTGTTTTTTGTTTTTGTTTTTTGTTTTTTTTTTTAATTTATTTATTATTATTAAACTTTAAGTTGTAGGGTACATGTGCACAACGTGCAGGTTTGCTACATATGTATACTTGTGCCATGTTGGTGTGCTGCACCCATCAACTCGTCATTTACATCAGGTATAACTCCCAATGCAATCCCTCCCCCCTCCCCCTACTCTTTATCAGCTATGACCTTGGGCAAGTCATTCTACCTCCCTAAGCTTCACATTCCTCATTTGGAAGAAATTAGGGGCAGTGAAACCTACTCCATCTACATCAACAGAGTGCCAAAGGCTTCAGAAAGAATTCAGATGACAGGTCATGAGCTTCTGCCAGAACAAAGAGAGTGGTGATCAAGGGGGAGAGTGATAAGCTCTCAAAGGCAGCCAAGTGGAGAGGAATGCCGACAATGTGGATTAGGCCAAGGAAAAAGGGTTGGAAGATAAGTAAAAGACACACAAATGAGTAAACAAGCATCTACATGCTTTCTCGTTATGCATCAAAAGCAGATTTTGAGATTAGAACTCAGATCTTTAAAAATATTTGTTTGGGCCGGGTATAGTGGCTCACGTCTGTAATCCCAGCACTTTGGGAGGCCAAGGCAGGTGGATCATCTGAGGTCAGGAGTTTGAGACCAGCCTGGCCAACATGGTGAAATCCCGTCTCTACTAAAAATACAAAATTTAGCTGGGTGTGGTGGTGGGTGCCTGTAATCCCGGCTACTCAGAAGGTTGAGTCAGGAGAATCGCTTGAATCCGGGAGGCAGAGGTTGCAGTGAGCTGAGATTGCACTCCATGGGAGAGTGAAACTCTGTCTCAAAACAACAACAACAACAACAACAACAAAATAAATAGATAAAAAACCAAACCAAACAAAACAAAAAAACTGTTGTTTGACAGGGAGAGAGAAAGGGAGGGAGAAAGACTGTCATTATTTGCCAGAGTTGGTTCTTTGCCTCCCAACATCCACTCTCTACTTCGGTTAACCATACTAGATTTTGGCTGGGCACAAACCGTGTCAGCTAAAAGACTGGATTTCCTAGTTTCTTTTGCAGTTTGGCTGGTGTGTGTGACCAAGGCATGTTTAGTGAGAAATCAGCAGATATATGCGTGACTTTCAGAAACTGTTCTTAGGGAGAGACCTCTTTTCTTCATCCTTTCATCTATTCAGACTGCAGACCGAATGGTTGAAGCTCTAGGAGTCATTTTTGTCCTCCAGGTGGCCTTACAAATAGAAATCACACAGTCGAGCAACGAGAAAGAAGGAGCATGGGTCTCCAGTTGATGGAACTCAAGCTACCTTCCTCAAGTTGCTTATCTCAGATGTCTTTTCGGCCATTGTATTACATGTTTATTGTTGCTCTGAGAAATTACCACAAACTTAATGGCTTAAAACAATAAAATCCTTTTTTGTCTTGTAGTTCTATAGTACAGAAGCCTGACAGGGATCTTACCGGGCTAAGATTAGTGTATCCGCGGGGTGCATTCCTTTCTGGAGGCTATAGGGGAAAATATGTTTCCTTACTTTTTCCAGCTTCTAAAAACTGCGCACATTTCTCAAATCATGGCCTTGCTCTTCTATCTTCAAAGCTAACAACATAGACCCGATCTTTCTCATATTAACATCACGGTCTCTCTTCTGATTCTCTCTTTCACTTTTAAGGACACTTGGGTTTACACTGGTCCAACCTAGAAAATTCAGGATAACCTCTCTAGGTTAAAGTCAGTTTATTAACAACTTTAATTCCATCTTCATCCTTAATTCCCCTTTGCCATGGAATGTAACATTTTCCCAGGTTCTGGGAATTAGGGCTTATCTGTGAGGTTACAGTGATGAAGAACTCTACCTCTATTTTTGTCCAAGCCATTATTTTTCAGGTCTTTGTTGCTCACAGCTGAACCTAATTCTAGCTAGTTCAATAAGGCATTCCTATAGCAGGCATTTGCTGCATATCTGCTGTTGTATCATGATGATGCTGGTTGTGATCTGATAACACTGGACTATTCTGACACCCACGATTTTCCTTAGGCTGTGAGACCCCACTTTGCACAGCACCTGCCACATGTCCACTGCGTACAGTGAACTGATCCATTCACTGCCATAGGAGCAGAAAGAGACTGTCTACCTATAAACTAACCACATCTCCTGCTCCCCAATCCCCTCCAGACTTGCCTCGGCACAGAGAAGGCCCAGAGCTGGAAAGGACTTAACCAAATCCCATAGAAAGTTCATGGCATTGTCGGGACAGAAACCCAGGCCTCTGAATACCACTCCTGCATATCTTTCTTCCTTAAGCCATTATGGGCTTTTCAAGGAAGAAAGTATTAAACATACTCACAGCTGCACAGCCCCAGGAACCCCAGTCACAAACTTTGGTATGGGCCAAAACCCATTTTCACCTTTGTCACAATGATTCTAATAATACCAAATGTTTAAAGCATCAGCTGGATTTTCTATATTCTCTTTCCAGCTCTGAAATCTGCATAGCAAAGTTATCTGGTGTATAGACTACTGGTTTTCCTGCGTCTTTCACCTTCATACTCTATTTCTCATATTTCTTAAATGAGGAACTTTTAAGGCTTCATAGTACTTACAGTAATATAGATAGAAGAGGACCAAATTAAGGCCTTAGGGTGGGGAGTCTATGCATTCTAGTGCCATCTCTGGCTTTGGCCTCATCTCTCTCAGTGTTGCATTTCCATCTTAAAAATGGGGCAACAGCAAGTGTACCTCAAAATAATTGCAAGGAACAGCTAATAAAACTCATTCTATAGCACATTACCACTATGCAAATTGTCATCTAACTACTAGTAATAAAACATTGAGCAACTAGGAATTTCGCTTGTCCCAATCTTGCTTTGGCTGTGAGTCAGAGTGAAAGTAAGGGGAACTAGAATCAGCCCAGGCCACAAAGCCAGGAGGAAGATGCCTGATGGGACAGCCAACCTAGTACAGAAGTGTGTTGGGGAGCTAATGGGCTGGGAAGACCTTGGCAAAGCCCTCTGCTGAAACCTCTCCTCTGATTTTTCTTCAAGATCTGATTTCCCAAGCTCTCTTTGACAACAGTCTCTGAGTTACACACCTTAGATTGTTGGAAAGGCCTCCTTACGCAACCTTTTTTTTTTTTTTTTTTTTTTTTTGAGACAGAGTTTCACTCTTGTTGCCCAGGCTGGAGTGCAATTGCATGATCTCGGCTCACTGCAACCTCTGCCTCCTGGGTTCAAGTGATTCTCCTGCCTCAGTCCCCCAAGTAGCTAGGGTTACAGGCATGCACCACCATGCCCAGCTAATTTTTTTGTATTTTTAGTAAAGATGGGGTTTCACCATGTTGGTCAGGCTGGTATCGAACTCCCGACCTCAGGTGATCCACCTGCCTCGGCCTCCCAAAGTGCTGGGATTACAGGTGTGAGCCACTGGCCTCAATTAAAGTCAGTTTGCTTTGGCTCTGTCTTCAGTGGAAATGGAAATATTCTATTCATACACATGTCAGCCTACCCCAACACCTCCACACTCCCACCTATACAGGAATCTCCTTTCTTATGTCTGATTTCCAGTATTAGATTTTCCGTAGCATTTCCCAATGATCAGTGCATTTCTTCATAAATGTAGTGTTTGTCATTGTTGTTGTTTTCATCTAAGAGTTTTATGGTGAGTTAAACTGCTAGAGTCAGAATTTTAAAGCTGAATAGAATCTTTGAGATCATTCTCCAAACATCTAGATCTTGTACCTGAGAAGACTGAGGCTGCAATATATCTGGTCTTGTTAGGTTACGGTGCTATGCTGTGGAGACAAAGAGCAGTAAACAAGACCTAAGAAATTTTGATAATAATGTATTACTGAATAATACTGAACTTACGCTAATTTCTAATTTTTGCATTCTCCACATAATATCGCCTGATATTTGTATGGTACACTGATATTTATTTTGAGCATAAGCAGTCATCCTGCTTCTTGTATAATAGCTGTTTACTGTTCTTCTGTCAGATACATCATTTTTCCTCAATTAAGCATAAGCCTGCACATTCACATCAACTTCCCTAACTTAAGGGGTCATACTGAAATCTAATTCTACCTCATTTCATCTAACATTTACAGAGCAGCTCCTCTAAACCAGGCATCATCACATAAATACCTCAATTGAACCTCAAAATAGCTTTATGTTGAGGATATTATTACCTTCATCTTAGAGATGAAATAAAAATGAGGCACAAGGCAGCTAAGCAGCCAACCCAAGATTGTCCACCTGCTGAGATCTAAGTCTGCTGTGCTCAAGACGGCATATCACCTCTTATGTAGTATCAGCTATCCACTAATTTTCTTACAGCAGTAAGTCCAGGAATGATTCTCCTTTTCCAATATCTCTACCATGGATGTAAATACTAAGTGGACTAATTAGCCCCACCAAGATGTAAATACTAAGTAGGATAATTAGCCCCACCGTGGGTGTAAATATTAGGTAGAAAAATTAGCCCTAACCTGAATGTAAATATTAAGTAGAATAATCGACCAAGGCTGATATATAGAGAATGCTATATATATATATATATATATTTTTTTTTTTTTTTGAGACAGAGTCGCACTGTGTCCCCCAGACTGGAGTGCAGTGGTGCAAATTCAGTTCACTGCAACCTCTGCTTCCCGAGTTCAAGCAATTCTCCCTGCCTCAGCCTCCCAAGTAGCTGGCATTACAGGCACCTGCCACTATGCCCAGCTAATTTTTGTATTTTTTTAGTAGAGACAGGATTTTGCCATGTTGGCCATACTGGTCTTAAACTCCTGACCTCAGGTGATCTGCCCGCCTTGGCCTCCCAAAGTACTGGGATTACAGGCGTGAGCCACCGCGCTCAGCCCGAATGTAATATACTCTTCAAGTTGAAAGTGAATGATAACTTCAGTGCTCCCCAAAATGTAGGTTAATGAGAAGAAAGTATGAAATTTCCTTTCTATATATGGCCATAAGCATATATACGTAAGCAAAGCAGAAAATAGTGAGGGTAAATGGTAGAGCACGCCCAGAGACTGAATAAAGAGGTCATCATTTCTAATGGGGATCAGGAAGGGTGTCTTGGAAAAGTGACATGCCACTCAGGTTTCTATGGGTGGTAGGATTCAAAAAGGAAGATGTTGGGGAAGAGACATTTGAGGCAGAGGTTGAAAGCAGAGACCCAGAAGGCGGAAGTGTTTGGGGAAAGGGGTAAAATGAGAAATACCTGCAGGAACTGGGAACAATTAACTGGAAAAAATAATCCTGGGTTTCCATGTTTCTGAAGGGTGGTCAGAAAGGTGGATGAGTCTTGCTCTGTGAAGTTAAGATTCCAAAAGGTCAGTTCATTGGGCCTAAAGCCATAGAGCCAGTAAGTGGCAGAGAACCAGGACCTTGACAAAGAACTAGGGACATCTTTTCTAGCAACTAGACCTGCTCAATAATAGCAAAGGCTTTCCCTTGGAGAGCTGAGGAACTCATCGGGGAAAATATCAAGGTAGAGGCCAGGAGACCCTAAGCCCCATGATCAGGTTATAGAAGGTATTTCTGCACTCTGTGGGGTGGGCTTAGATAAACTTTAAAGGCTCTACCATTTCTGAATTATTTATTTATTTATTTATTTATTTATTTAATACACAGTCTTGCTCTGTCACCCAGGCTGGAGTGCAGTGATGCGATCTCTGCTCACTACAACTCCCCTTATTAGGCTCAAGCAATCAATCCTCCTGCCACAGCCTCCTGAGTGGCTGGAACTGCAGGCACAAGCCACCACGCCCAGCTAATTTTTGTATTTTTTTTTTTGTAGAGTCAGGGTTTCACCATGTTGCCCAGGCTGGTCTTGAATTCCTGAGCTCAGGTGATCCGCCTGCCTTGGCCTCCCAAAGTGCTGGGATTACAGGTGTGAGTCACCACACCTGGCCCCATTTCTGAATGTATTTATTTATTTTTTTTAATTTGAGACGGAGTCCCATTGTGTTGCCAGGCTGGAGTGCAGTGGTGTGATCTCGGCTCACAGCAACCTCTGCCTCCTAGGTTCAAGCGAATCTCCGGCCTCAGCTTCCCGAGCAGCTGGTACTACAGGTGCATGCCACCATACTCAGTTAATTTTTTGTATTTTTAGTAGAGATGGGGTCTCGATCTCTTGACCTTGTGATCCACCCACCTCAGCCTCCCAAAGTGCTGGGATTACAGGCGTGAGCCACCGCGCCTGGCCCCATTTCTGAATTTCTAAGATTCCAAAAGTTGAGGGAGGCAGATTGTGGCTCCACCCAAGAAGGAACCTTTCAAATCTGTGAGGGAGACTGGAGCTCGTGGAGGACCGGGGCTCTGTGCCAAGGATGCTCAACCTCTGCATGGAGAAGACAATTTTCAAGGCGTCTTCCAACCCTGAGATTTCAGTGATTTGTGTTAAACTAGACTTGGGAAGGGTGTTTTTGTAACTTACATTTTTTTACCCCCTAAAATGTTCTTCAGAAAAAGCCTTATCTTCCTTCCAACATTTCATTAGCATTCACTTTCCTGTTTCTCTTATTGTTGCCCTACAGGTAAATTTTGTGCTAAATACGTGTGAGCTGGCTAGTGCCTTGGTTGTATTTTTTTATTTGTTTGTTTGTTTTGAGATGAAGTCTTGCTCTGTCACCCAGACTGGAGTGCAGTGGCGTGATCTTGGCTCACTGCAACCTCCGCCTCCTAGGTTCAAGCAATTCTCCTGCCTCAGCCTCTGGAATAGCTGGGATTACAGGTGCGTACTACCATGCCCAGCTAATTTTGTATTTTTAGTAAAGACGTAGTTTCGCTGTTTTGGCCAGGCTGGTCTCGACCTCCTGACCTCAGGTGATCTGCCCGCCTCGACCTCCCAAAGCGCTGGGATCACGGGCGTGAGCCACCTCACCCAGCTGCTTTGGTTGTTGAATGTACTTTGTACCTATGTCTATTCAGTGCTCCAAACAAGGCTAAGTGTTTAAATAACCATACATAATCACTAACATTCTTGTAGTCTTATTATCCATGTTTAATAATTTAGTAATTATTTAATAATTGTGTAAGCCTATGATATAGATAGTAGCATCACTACTCGGAGAATGAGGAGGGCAGGGATACAGTGAGCCCAAGGCCGGCTCTGGTGTGCCTCACACCCCACCATCAGCCTCCCAGGGTGACTCGGCACGATAGCATTGCCACAGTTTTCTGAGGAAGAAGCTAAGACATCCAACAGTCAGAGGACTGGGGCTAAGGTTATAGAGTCCATTTGGAACAAGGCCATATTAGCTTTGAATATGTGTCTACAGAATTTTCATTTTTAAAAACCACCTTTAGCCACCCCAAGTCACTCCTCTAGAAAGGTCTGGAAGACACAAAATGACTTGCCTATGTTCCTCACAATGCTCACCGAGTCCCCAGTAGGTCACTCTGAGAACTACAATAGATTTCTTACTATTAATAAAAAGTCAAAATAAGAAAACCAAAATTCATTTCTCAAGAATATTATTACTTCTATACGACTGTATGCTCCCCATCTGCGGATCACACTTTGCTGAATTATTAAATATGGACATCATCTTCCCAAGCACCTACTTTATAACCCTTTGTCCTTCAAATGAATACTGGGTAAGATTCTCCAGTAAAAATGATAAGGAAGGTCCATTACCATTAAAGTAACTAAAAACCAAAACAAACTAATTCTACCCTTCTAGTTGCTTCTCTGAGATTTCCCAGGCTTCTGTGTTTCTGTGACATGGCTTACCTCCGCACCCTAAAACTACCCCAAATTTCCCACTTACAAGCCTTTATTCACATCACTCTCTCAGCCTGGAATGTCCCCTTTCCCCATTCCCTGTTTGTCAAAGCCTGACTCATTTTAAGGACCAGTTCACATGTCACCCTGCATGAAGTCTTTCCTAATCCCCCCAGTTGGGATTAATCTCTTCTTTCTCCAGCCCTCATTTCATTACATCTTGTTAAATGGATTTTTAAAAATTACTTGCCTTTCTCCTACACTAGACTGTGACTTCTTGAAGACCCAAATCAGGTGGAATTCACATGAACCAGGTGCAGAGGCTCACAGTATGCACTTGACATATGTTTATTGAATGAATAAAATTAACGTCAAATGTCATGTCCTATTTTTCCTTTTCTTATCAGACATTCAAAGATATTCAACATCTCAAGTGTCTTCCTGCTTACAATCTGTACCTCCTTTTCTACAAATATACCATAAACGGTGAGCAAGAGCTGCTACTGTTATGAAACATTTGCTAGGGATTGCTAGAAATGGTGCACAGTTCACCAGTTCAGTTAAATCATAAGGATTTTCTTTCTTTCTTTTTTTAAATTATAATCCAGAATACTCTTTCTTCTTTTTGTTAAGCACTGAAACAATTGTTCACAAATCAGGAATCACTGAATATCAGAGTCAGAAGAAAAAATCTATCAATCCAACCCCACTCCTTTTATTAAGCAACAGGGAAATTGAGTCTTAGAAAGAGGAGATTACCTGTTCACAGTCAAATACCAAGTCCCTACCATGCTGAGACAAGGTTGTGATCTCCTATCTTTCAGGCTGAAACTGTTTCCAATCCTGGTAATTTGTTAGAGGGTTTAACTTCCAAAGCAATGTCTGACCCAACCCTCCACTTCCCACTGTGAATTCTGCTTCTTCATTTAAGAATTGCAAATCCCAGCTTTCTGATGCACCCTCAGTCACTTGTTGTGCCCAGCCCTCCTTGAGCAGGTCTGACCAGTCCCAACATTCTGCTGCCCCTTGCTCTTTGCAAGTGTCTGATGTGGACATGGCCCGAATCCGGCCTCCAGAACCATGTTTCTGCTCTTCTGTTACCAGGGAAGACACAGTAAATTTCAGCTCTTCTTTCACTATGCTTTGGATCCAGTAAATTATTTATTCATTAAAACAAACTTATGAGGTATGTAGTAGTATTGTCCACATGTCCCAGAGGTGCAAACAGGCTAAGTCACTTGCTCAAGGCCACATGGCTTAAAAGTGGCTGACCTGGCAGAGTACATTGGAAGGACTGGAAAAGGAAGATGAGCCCAGGTCTTCTGTCCCAAGGTGGTCCCTGCTCTTTACATTCATTCCAATCTCTCAGCAGGTGACATCACTAGTTTCCAAACTATTTTTTTTTTCTCTCAAGTATATTTGGAGAAATTAGTTTTTGTCCCTGAGAGACACTTCCTGGGGGCAATTAAATATTAGTGGATTGGGTCTTCTGGTTTGATAAAATTTTGCCTTCTAAAAATGGCAAACAGAGTCATGATTTTTTTTAAGATCACATTTCTTTCACTAGAAAAATTCACCTTTGGGGTAGAGTACTCAATGGAGAATTCCAGCGGAGAAAGGAAAATTTCTCAAAGACCGGTGAGCAATCACGAAGAAGAACTTTGAAATAGACAGGACAAGTTATTTGGTAACCTCTGGTATTTGTTATTACAAATGCTAGGCCTTGCAGAGATAAGAATTTCCTAACATATGAGGGTGTTAGTCAGACTTAGGAGGGATTTTGCACTGGCTTTGGGTAGACTTTCACAAAGAAAGTTGTGTTCTGAGATAAGCAAAAAAGCT
This sequence comes from Chlorocebus sabaeus, assembly GCF_047675955.1. NCBI lineage: Eukaryota > Metazoa > Chordata > Mammalia > Primates > Cercopithecidae > Chlorocebus > Chlorocebus sabaeus. The sequence goes on from NC_132918.1 coordinate 83,243,153, forward strand.
GAAAGGCAGCGTAAGGCATCCTTGCATTGCAGCTGTATGTACAAGCTCTTAGAGTGTGGACATTCGTTCTTCAACTGATGAATACTTGCAGCCCTGAGTTGGAAAATTCGGGAGGAAAGGAAGGACAAGAAAAAGGAAAGGAGAGAGCAAAAGTGGGAGGGAGGAAAGAAGGAGAAGAAAATTGCTAAACACTGTTTATCCCCTCACCTCATTAAAGAATTCACTACTATAAAGTTAAATTCTATTTTCCACCCATAATACTAACTCTGGGCTCAAGCGCACAAATACACACATGAAAATAATTCGGGGAGGAATTAGCATGTATAATTACCTGGAATAATGTTTAGTGTGTTCATTTAGCAGTGTGAGTTGCAGCTTATAAAACAACTATGTTATTCTGTGTGCTTGGAAGATTCTTTGCATCCCGAGTTACAGCAGTGTTGCACACCCTCCTGAGGCCAGGCTCACAGAGAAGGTGGCACTGTGGCATAGAGGAACAGATTTGGCCCCCTGTGAGCTCAGCTCCAGCATCCTTGCATCCCAAAGCAGAGGGTATTTTCCCTAGTGGAAGAGACAGAAAGAACAGGTCCTCAGTGGAAAAGAGGAGATGAAACGTGTCAGCAGCGGGAACACCACACTGAGAGACAAGGGGCTGGGCTACAGTCTTGGCCATGCCACCTCTCACTTAGTGAACTTAGTTAATCACTTCTTTTCTCAGGAAAATAAAGGGGTGTGGCCAGATGGGGCATGGCCTGAGGTTCTCTTCTAACTCTATTTGTTTTGTTTTGTTTTGTTTTGTTTTTGAGACAGTCTCACTCTCTGGCCCAGGCTGGAGTGCAGTGACACGATCTCGGTTCACTGCAACCTCCGTCTCCTGGGTTCAAGCAATTCTCATGCCTCAGCCTCCTTCAAGTAGCTGGGATTACAGGCATTTTCCACCACATCAGACTATGCTTTTTATTTTTAGTAGAGATGGGGTTTCACCATGCTGGCCAGGCTAGTCACAAACTCCTGGCCTCAAGTGATCCGCCGGCCTCGGGCCTCCCAAAGTGCTGGGATTACGGGTGTGAGCCACTGCACCTGGCCTCTAACTCTAATTTTTAATGGTGTTTATGATTTAAGTCACAGATTTCACTGTCTGTTTCCCTGTCTATAATGCGGCCAGGTTGGGCCAAATTATCTCTAAGTGATCTTTAAGTTGGCTCTAAGCATTAGAAATCTGTGATTGTATGACTAAATCAAGGCTTACTACACACACGTAAAAGGAGAGAGGCTGTGGTTCCCTAAAGCATACAGGAGATCAGGTTGCTCCCAGTATGCTAGCTCAGGCTAAGGTATGAGGTTCTCCAGTGCAGGTCTCAGTCACTTGGGTGCACAGTGGCAGCTTCCCACACCTGAGGCCATTCTATCCCACAACTCCTGCCTTCAGCCCTGCTGTTTCAGCAGCCCTAATCACCAGAAGGTTGCATGGGCCCAGGTTGCACAACTCAGGGTCCCTTCTAAGACCTCTGCAGTCAGCCACCCCAAATTCTTCCCCATCCATTCCTAGTAAATAGTTCTCCAGAATCTGCCTATAGACAGCCTGTTTCATCTTTAGGGGACTTTGATGATTAAGAAATATTTTGGGTCGAGGTGTGGGCCACCGTCTGTCTCCCTGTAACTTTTACCATTGGTCAAGCTCTGTCCTCTGAGACCTCCTGTGACAAGTCTGTCCTCTCTTCCCTGTGGAAACCCACCAGGCCTTTGGTGACAACAGGCAAGGCCTTATGAGTCTTCTGGGTAAGGAACTCTGTTTTCTCGGATGGCATGGTTTTCAGCTATCTTACTGTCCTGGCCTGTAAATTCTCCACATTGCCAAACATGACATGGGACTTGGGGGATAAAAGATGTACATTTGATTAGTGTGTTCACCAATGGGCTCTATTGCATCAACACAGCTAAATTGAAGTTGTTATTTAGGGTGGATAAAATGTTGAATAGAAACTTTTTTTATATATATACTATTTTTAAATGATGAAGTGCTGCATAAAAGATTATTATTACTGCTACTGCTACTCTATATTGCTACTAAAAGTAACAATTACCGACTAAATCAAGAACACAGTCCAGCTGTCTTCTGAGAGTACAGATTAGGAAAGAGAGCTGTCTTTTGCTTCAGCATTGTATTCCTATGCCTTCAGCCTGACACCACTGCAGCTGTTTTGGTAAGCTGTATCTCAGAGTTGGTTCACTCTGAGCTTACAGGCAACCAAATATTAATGCTGCAGTTGTATTACACATGCTGTTGCCAGCCTAGGATTTCCCAGTTCTTGTTATTGTAAAGTTAAGGGATTTACATTTGTCTCTGACATTTCATCTTGTTTGTTTCACCCTGTTCAGATACTTTTGGACTATGATTCAGCCATGAAAAACAGTGCTTTCCAATTTTGGCTTCATGTCAGAATCATCTTGGAAAATTTTCTTAGCATAAATATTCCTCCTGAACCCTACTCTCAATTGATTCATTTATTTTAGGGTGGGACTCAGGAAGCCATACCTAAAACAAGCATTTTAGGTGGTTCTCATCAGTCAAAGCATGAGGTTCCATCAGCCTGCATTTGGAAATCCAGGGTATACCACAGCCTAGTCTGCTCAGTGTCACCTGAACACTGGATAAACATGGCTTTTCTTTTAGGAAATCGTCTAAAGGGTAAGAAAATACCTACATGAAAGGTCAGGCGAAGACTGTCACAATGTTTGCATTCTGTTAATGTTGTTCTTTCACAAGTCATTTCCTTCCTCATTCTCTAAGATGATGTAGATACAACAACCTACAGATGAGCAGGACATAGACACAAGGCTTCCAAATGCCTGTTTCTTTTCCACCAGGCAGGGTCATGCCTCCTCATATCAGAAGTGTGCAATCTGGCCAAAAAGAGCCTCCAGACTTAGAGTCCAGAGAAATTGACTGAGTAGGCATGTAAGTTGAAACTAACTTACCATTCCCTATTTTACCAACGTTTCATCATTTCATTTTATTGGGAAGCCCCAAAGAGGTACATTTACTTGCCAAGTTCACACAGTTTTGTCTAAAGTGATATGGGAAGATTATTTCTGGACTCAAAGGAGCCCTATGTCTTCCTTACTGACTTTGATGATTCATTCAGCACACACATACAGAGAATTCTCTGTGTACTAGGGAAGCATTATGTGTGGGATGGAGTAGAAAGAAATGAGACATAGTCCTTTTTCTCATTCTTGAAGTCCAGTAAGTCAAGACCTACACAAAAATAACTACCCAAGGTGGGCAAGAATGAATGCCATAAAAGGTCAAGAAAAGGAAGAATCACATTTCCTTCCTTCTAAGGAATAGAGTTCTTTTGATCTTTCAGTTAAAAAACAAAACAAAAACAAAAAAACACTAATTAATCATTAAAATAAATATGTTGCATTAAATCCATAATTGTGTCCATGTGATCCCTTCAAATGTCATCTCCTACAGGGTAGAGAACCTGCCATTTTTAAAAATTATTTCAATGACACTTAGCATAATACAATGCACACCAAGGAACTCACCTCTACCCTCAGTCTAAATCCTTTTATTCTTAAGTACTGGGCATTAGCACAATTTTGTTACTAAAGACCTTTGAAAATGTCTTAGCTCTATGACTACTGAATTTCTTCATGTGGATCTATGTTAAAAGGCTTTCCCCACATTACTAAGACTGTGGTCTAGTTCTTATATACCACTTGAACAAGAGCCTTCTTGTTACATAAATCCAGAGATCATTCCTCTAAGCCCCTGACTCATTGTTCTCACAGCTAGGCATTTCTGAAAACAAGATGCCATTTTGTTTCTAGGGTCAGAGCTCAAATCTTTATTGCCTCTGGTGAGATGATATTCTGTTCGCTTTCCTCCATTTAAGTATATAACATACCCTAAAGTATGTGCTAATTAATACATCTGTTTATCTTACAAAGCAGTTGAAAAGCATGTATTTAAACTGTGATTCACATTTTCCCTTTCAGCCTGTCTGCAGATTTCTGTGCATGAGGAGCCTGATTACATTACTATTTTAAAAGCCAATTTAAAAGTTCACTAAGTGACACTGGTGTGTTTTAGTGCAGGTAACAGAAGCATAAAGCCCTATGTGGCATTAACAAGCTGAAAGATACCACTAGATCTGATGGCAGAATTCATTTCTTCATTTTTCCAAAACAGTCTTCTGGAAAATAACTATGTGTCTGTCCCAGAGGCAGGCAGTGGGCACCTAGTCTGCACAGGCACTATTAGGTTACAAAACAGTGAGCCATCTATGGATGCACTCAGAGTTCACTGGCAAAGTCTTTATGGCTACTCCTTCAGAAAAAGAAGGGCTGGGTTGGGGGTGGTGGCTCATGCCTGTAATTCCAGCACTTTGGGAGGTCAAAGTGGGCAGATCACGAGGTCAGGAGATTGAGACCATCCTGGCCAACATGGTGAAACTCCGTCACTACTAAAATACAAAAAAACTATCCGGGTGTGGCAGTGTGTGCCTGTAGTCCCAGCTACTCAGGAGGCTGAGGCAGGGGAATCACTTGAACCCAGGAGGTGGAGATTGCAGTGAGCTGAGATTGTGCCATTGCACTCCAGCCTGGTGACAGAGCGAGACTCCTGACCTGTACGTTTGCCAAGTCTGAACCACATGACCTGAGGTTGGCCAATTCCGTACTTCCTCCCAGGACTTTGATTCTTTAGAAAAGGAGGTGCAGATGGAGGAAACGTTTGCAGTTAAAGGAGATCAGAGCACTTACACATGGGCCAGACTGTTCCTGAGATATGACTTTGACTATAGATCCTGTCTCCTGCCCCAGCTCATGCTTTTAGTCTCCTAAGTCAGTTCTAATATCATCACTTCAATATACAGACTCTCCTTGAGTTACAATGGGTTTATGTCCTGATAAACCCATCATAAATTGAAAATGTCATATGTCAAAAATACATTTAATACATCAAACCCACCAAACATCTTAGGATAGTCTAGCCTACCTCAAGCACACCGATTACACTGACATCAGCCCACAGTTTGGCAAAATCATCTGGCTTTACACCATAAAGTGTGAGTTTTTTTTAGCTTCGTGATTGGGTGGCTGACTGGGAGCTGGGGCTGGTTGCCTCTGCTCAACATCACAAGTGTATCCTAACACTTTCTACTGAATGTATATCACTTTTGTATCATTTTAAGTAAAAAAATTGTAAATCAAGCCATAATTAAGTCCCTTTTCATATGAGATAACCACAGTCTGTTCCTGTTGCTGTGGCCAACAATCCTGACTGGTTCTAAAAAAAAAAAAAGATGATTCCTCTATTACAAAGCTTGGCTCATGACTGTAATCCCAGCACTTTGGGAGGCCGAGGTGGGCAGATCACTTGAGCTCAGGAGTTTGAGACCAGCCTGGTCAACATGGTAAAACCTTGTCTCTACTCAATACACAAAAAATAGCCAGGTGTGGTGGTGCAGGCCTGTAGTCCCAGCTACTAGGAAGGCTGAGGCAGGAGAATAGCTTGAACCTGGGAGGTGGAGGTTGCAGTCAGCCGAGATTGCATGACTCCACTCCAGCCTGGGCGACAGAGTGAGACTCCGTCTTGGAAAGAAAAAAAAAAAAAGACATCCTTTACTCACTCAGTTATGGAGAGATAACTATCTTGATATAACTTTCTAACCACTTGCTGTCCGAAAATGAAAACAGGTTGCTGCACACAAGCAATAAATTCCCGGTTGCTTGAAAAGTTGAAATAAAGAAAGAACAACCATTTGACAGGAATGCTCTGGAAGGGATTCCTGGACTTGGCAGGAGAATAAACCAGAATCTAATCAAAAGGTTTAGTAAAAATGCTTTCCGAGTGCTGGAGACCAATGGTCTTTGTCCAACGAACCCCTCAGATGGCTGTGAATCACTGAAGACTCAGACTAAGCACCAGTGGGATGGGTTGAGATCAGCCTCTGTCTCTGGCCTCCTTGAGACTCAGTTCTTAAATCTAAACGAACTGCCTGATTGTGAGAGGCATCAAGTCCCATTCTCAGTGGTGAGTGACCCATCTCCCCATAGCCACTTTTGTCCAATGTTAGATATTTTCCAGTGGGTTCTTTGCACATTGTCAAGCAATACCTTTCTGCATAAAGAGCAAGATATATTCCACTCCTGGGGTTGGAATCTTGAATCAGTTAATCCACGAAGTAGCTAATTTACAGACACATAGTCCCCAAGATAGACTAGACTAGTCCAATATGATGTATGAGGCAGAAAGAGAGTCCAAAAGACACATTTTCTTATCCAGCTCTAAAGGACTGAAGTCTATTAATCAATGAATGAAGTTATATTGCCATGCAAGGGCCACCTTATTAGTTTCTTTAGCCTTCTGTAAACCCAACTGCTTTATTTTAGAGCTGAGAAACCAGAGGCCTGGAAAGACTATGTGTTGTCCGACCTCACACTCTGAGTTGGGGTCTGCACAAGAATGACATCTTGTCTTGCTAACTGAGCTCTTCCCAGCTGTCTCCTATCACATTCCCTGTCACCTCCAGCCCCACCTGGCAGGCTGCTATCTTTTCAGCAAAGGCTGAACGAGGCTGTGCTCACACCCCCTGTGAGAGGTGTCTGTGATGCTCATGTGTCGGGGAAGCTCTCACAGAAGTTCCTGCTTATGCCAAAAACACCTTGGGAATAAATAAAGGTCCCCGTTCCAACACTTTCCTCTCATACGAAGTATGCACGTGAGAAAAAGAAAAGAAAGAGATTAAAAATAAAACTCACAGACACAGGAATTCTCTGCTATTGAGAGAAATTCCTTAACACACATTACTCAGGTAATAATTTCTTTGACTCCATGGAAAATTTTTAGCGCTAGAAATAGGGCCTAAGAAAGCAAGTAGTCCAAATCCTGTTATTTACAAGTGGGCAAACTGGAGATCAGAGTGAAGTGAGTTTGGTCAACCCAGTGAATTTTTTGCTGAATCAGAACACTGTTTCTTTCACAGGGGCTTTCTTGAGGTGGTGAGGGTTTGCATGGATGACATAGATTAAGTGACTAAAGAATACTAATGCATCATTCTTTTGAATTCCAGCAAAGAAATTGAGCTGCTTTCATTAAAGCCTTTCTTTGAGGCCACTGGGTGAAAGGTTGGGGCTTGGACCAGGTATGATGGCTCACGGCTGTAATCCCAGCACTTTGGGAGGCTGAGGCAGGCAGATCACTTGGGGTCAGGAGTTCAGCCTGGCCAACATGGCAAAAACCCATCTCTAACAAAAATACAAAAATTAGCCAAGCATGGTGGTATGCGCCTGTAGTCCCAGCTACTAGGGAGGCTGAGGCAGGAGAATCACTTGAACCTGGGAGGCAGAGGTTGCAGTAAGCTGAGACTGTACCGCTGCACTCCAGGCTGGGCAACAGAGTGAGACTCCAACTCAAAAAAAAAAAAAAAAAAAAAAAAAAAAAGGATAAAGAAATGTGGGGGCTTTAGAGTCGGCTAACTCTTTTTAGCAATGTGACTTTGGACAAGTTAACCTGTCAGAACTTTGGTTTACCTGTCTGCAAAACAGAGAGAATAAAACTAGCTGTCTCTCCGGTTGTTCTGAGGGTTAAAGAAATAACTTTTGCAAAGTACCTAGCCCAGTGTCTAGTATACCCTCCAGGATCAATAAAGGTACATTTCCTTTTCTCTCCCCTCCCGATCTCAGTTCTCCCTACCTTGGTATGTGTGAAAGAACGCAAACAGGCAAAACCAAGAGAATTTTATTCCTCTTATCAAGCCTGTCTCCACAATATGAAAGGCACTTAGCCAAGGATATTCAAGACTTCTGAAGACCATAAATATTTTTTGTAAAATATTTTCACATATAAAGGACTGATGAATTTCAAGGGCCAGGCTAACTGAGCAGATCAAATGTTTTTTAAAGTTCTACAAGAGTCTCCAATAAAGGGTTCTTCAATGTTAGGGGAAACAATTGCAACAGACCTCCTTTTTTTGAGAATCAATAAAAGCAGTAAGGATGTGAGCTTTTATGGACTTCCTTATAAGACTCTTACATTTCAGATTATCCAGTCTCTTAATCAGCCCAGGACTTCCATTTTTACCATTCTGTCTGGACACTTTTAGGGACAGGAGTTGCCGGGTTTGTTCTTTGGTTTTGTTTTGTTTTTAAAAAAACAAATTTTTTAAAAAAGGTATTTTTAAACTTAAGCTACAATATATCTCCTGCTACTTCCAACTTTTGATTCTACCTCTATACCTCTTGGGTCACAAGGATAAATTTGTTTCTTTTTTTGTGGGTTGCTGATGGAAGAAGGCCATTACTTTTCTAATATTAGGGCATTAAGTGTTTATACAAGAATATCGAAACACAGGTCATTTCACTCTTTAAAAATTAACCATGAATCTTGGTTCATAGTGATTACAGCAACCAGTAGGCAATTATATATAGTATATAATTTACCTGTGGTTGAGTTTTGACTCAACAGAGTTACAAGTTCCCAAACATCATTGGCAAGGCTGAAAGGTCTGAGTTTAGAATCAGTAGGCCTATGTTAGAGTTTCGCCCAGGCTGAGTGATTTGAAGCAAGTATCTGAGCCTAGGTTTCTCATATGTGGAAAATGGAGATTCGATGGAGCTGTAGAGATGGTGGTACAGAAATGTTTTCTTTTTCTTTTCTTTTCTTTTTTTTTTTTTTTTTTTGAGACAGTCTTGCTCTGTCGCCCAGGCTGAAGTGCAATGGCACAATCTCGGTTCACTGCAACCTCCGCCTCCTGGGTTCAAGTGCTTCTCGTGCCTCAGCTTCCCGAGTAGCTGGGATTACAGGTGCCCGCCGCCATGCCTGGCTAATTGTTTGTATTTTTTTTAGTAGAGACAGCGTTTCACCATGTTGGCCAGGCTAGCCTCGAACTCCTGACCTCAGGCAATCCATTCGCCTCAGTCTCCCAAAGTGCTGGGATTACAGGTGTGAGCCACTGTGCCCAGCCAATAAATTTTGTCTTACCACCATTCTTCCCATCATGAAATCTGGGAACCTGAATTTGTGTGTGTGTATAGTGGAGAGAATGGGTTCATTAACTGATTTCAGTTTCTGTTTGTGAATGAATAGTTTGAGCCATGTATGTGTCATTTCCCACTGAATGATTTATTCAGCTGGAATCTTAATTGGATCTTCAATATTTAAAAATAGATGACATGGAAGGTTGTGTTGACAGCACCAAAATCATTTCTAATTCTGTGATGCCAAGTTTGAAAACCCCTGAATTTATGCCCTTGGGTGGCTCTAACAACTTTTTATTCCAAATCATAAGAAGTATTGTACAGTTGACCCTTGAACCATGCAAGCATTAGGGGAATCAACCCACCAGGTGGTCAAAAATCCATGCATAGCTCTAGCTCTTTTTTTTTTTTTTTTTTTTTTTTGAAACGGAGTTTCGCTCTGTCGCCCAGGCCGGAGTGCAGTGGCATGATCTTAGCTCACTGCAAGCTCTGCCTCCCGGGTTCACGCCATTCTCCTGCCTCAGCCTCCCGAGTAGCTGGGACTACAGGCGCCCCCCACCACACCCAGCTAATTTTTTGTATGTTTAGTAGAGACGGGGTTTCACCACGTTAGCCAGGATGGTCTCGACCTCCTGACCTCATGATCTACCTGCCTCAGCCTCCCAAAGTGCTAGGATTACAGGCATGAGCCACTGCACCTAGATTTTTTTTTTTTTAAAGAGATGAAAGTCTTGCTATGTTGCCCAGGCTGGTCTTGAACTCTTGGCCTCAAATGATCCTCCACCTCAGCCTCCCGAAGAGCTGGGATTATAGGCATGAGCCCGCATACATGTCTCACATATAACTTTTGACACTCCCAAAAATTAAGTATTAATAGTCTGCTATTGACTAGAACCATTACCAATAACACAATCAATCAACACATATTTTATGTTACATATATTATATACTATATTCTTACAAAAAAGCTAAAAGAAAATATTATTAAGAAAATCATAAGGAAGAGAAAATATATTTACTATGTATTAAGTGGAAGTGGATCTTAAGGTCTTTTTCTTTGTTGACTTCATTTTGGAGTAGACCAAGAAGGAGAAAAAGGGTCAGTCTTCCTGTCTAAGGGGTGACAGAGGTAGCAGAGGTGAAAGAGGTGGAAAGGGAAGTAGTAGAGGCAGACATACTTTGTACAATTTTTATTTTTAAAAATCCATGTATGAGGCTGGGTGTGGTGGCTCACGCCTGTAATCCCAGCACTTTGGGAGGCCAAGATGGGTGAATCACTTGAGGCTGGGAGTTCGAGACCAGACTGACCAATGTGGAGAAACCCCATCTCTACCAAAAATACAAAATTAGCCGAGTGTGGTGGTACATGCCTGTAATCCCAGCTGCTGGCGAGGCTGAGGCAGGAGAATCGCTTGAACCTGGGAGGCGGAGGTTGCAGTGAACTGAGATCGCGCCACTGCACTCCAGCCTCAGCAACAAGAGTGAAACTTCTTCTCAAACAAACAAACAAACAAACAAAATTCGTGTGTGAGCTGACTCATGAAGTTCAAATATGTTGTTCTAGAGTCAATTGTGGTTGAAAGTATTTGGTAAACTATAAAATGGACTTTATATGTAATGACTATTATGAACAATTTTACAAACTAGATTCATTACTGTCTTTGTTTATTTTGTACTGCTTTAAGAGAATACCTGAAACTGGGTAATTTAGAAAGAAAAGACATTTATTTAGCTCACAGTTCTGCAGCCTGGAAAGTTTAAAAGCACTGTGTTGGGCCAAGTGTGGTCGTTCGTTCATGCCTATAATCCCAGCACTTCGGGAGGCCAAGGCGGGAGGATTGCCCAGGAGTTCAAGCAACATAGGAAGACCCCATCTTGGCCAAAAAAAAAAAAAAAAAAAAAAATTAAAAATTAGTCTGGCATGGCAGCACATGCATGTAGTCCCAGCTACTTAAGTGGCTGAGGCAGGAAGATTGCTTGAGCCTGGGAAGTCAAGGCTGCAGTGAGCTGTGATCACACCACTGCACTCCAGTCTGGGTGACAGAGCAAGACCTCGTCTCAAAAAAAAAAAAAAAGAAAAAAAAAAAAAGCATTGTGCTGGCATTTGCTTGGCTCCTGGTGAGGGCTTTTGTGCTGGGCCCAAATGTGATGAATGATCAAAGAGGAGGCAGACACATGCAAAGAGGCAAGACCCAAGGGGCTCCTGGTTGTGTAACAACCCACTCTCATGGGAACTAATCCATTCCTGCAAGAATTAATCCAGTGTTGCCAGAATAAGAACTCACTCCCTACCACACAAGAACAGCACTAAGCCATTTGTGAGGGATTGTTCCCCTACAACCCAAACACCTCCTGCCAAGCCCACCTCCCAAGACCACTACACTGGGGATCAAATTTCAACACGAGTGTTGGTGGAAGCAAACCAACAGTATCTAAACCATAGCAATTACAAATTCTGAGTATGCAGTTACCTCATCTCGACAAAAAGCCTGTATTTCTGCCGTGACAACTCTGTCTCTTGGAACCACCCATTATGTATTTTTTCTCTATGGTGAGCTTGTGCCCACACTCTCATAATGGCCACTTCTATTTCAGACCGCTTTGTAAAGGCCAGGAGGCTTGCTAACTGCCCAAATACCTTCACTAAATTAAACCTTCACTTTTTCTTTCCACAGCATGCACTGTGTATTAGTCAGTCTTTGTGATGTAACAAACCAATCCCAAATTTGGTGGTCTAAAATAGTC